>NC_083239.1:53495712-53788331 GCF_032191835.1 Heteronotia binoei | reverse complement strand
GGGCATTCAATGAAATTGCTGAGCAGTCAGGTTAGAACAGATAAAAGGAAGTCCTTCTTCACCCAAAGGGTGATTAACATGTGGAATTCACTGCCACAGGAGGTGGTGGCGGCTACAAGCATAGCCAGCTTCAAGAGGGGATTGGATAAAAATATGGAGCAGAGGTCCATCAGTGGCTATTAGCCACAGTATATATATATATATGTGTGTGTGTGTGTGTGTGTATATATATATATATATAATTTTTTTGGCCACTGTGTGACACAGAGTGTTGAACTGGATGGACCATTGGCCTGATCCAACATGTTCTTAAGGTTGCCTTTATTAGATTTGTCAAATTCAATAGATATTTTAACTAAAAGGTTTATAACATGAAATACTATAATGTTGATGATGCATAGTTTAGAGACAATAATAACTGACAATTTAGGTATTTTAAGAAAATATTGCAAATGCAGACTTGTATTTTTTGAAAGTATTTTTTTATGCAGAAAAAGATTAAGATGTACTCTAATTTTCTATCCCCTATTTTCTGAAACTAATAAAACTTTTAAAAGTCAAAGGTACGGGGTGGGAGGGCATCGTGAAGCGGCCTCAGTGAAGCCAGAACTGGGCTGGGGATCCATCCACATTCTTTGCCAATGGCTCAAACAGTAAAACACAAAAGTGTGTTTTTATTGGTTTCTTCTGAACACAAACATATTGGTTTCTTCTGCGTTCTGTTGAATCAGACTAGGGCTGCCAAGTTCCCGGGCTGGACGGGGGTTCTCCTACCCTGGAGGTTCCCAACCGGCCAGCCCTTACTGGGCTGGCGGGAGGATCCTCCCCCGACGTCGCTGGTGTGATGACATCACTCAGAAGTGATGTCATCTCACCGACCGCTCTAGGAGCATCTCGGAAAACTCTATGGTTTTCCTGGACTCTCTAGCCATTTGGGAGGAAAACTGTATGGTACCAAAAACAGTCCCCCGCCAGAAGCCGTGGGCAGCCGCTCTCCAGAGCCTCAGGCTGAGAAATGTCTTTCCCGTCACTTGCTGCCTGGTTCTTTTAAACTGGAGATGCCGGAGATTGAACCTGGGACCTTCTGCACGCCAAGCAGAGGCTCTGCCACTGAGCTACGGCCCCACTGAGCTATGGCTGTCCAGGATCTCAGGCTGAGGTCTTTCCCATCACCTCCTGCCTGGTCCTTTTAACTGGAGATGGTGGGGATTGAATCTGGGACCTTCTGCATGCCAAGCAGAAGCTCTGCCACTGAGCTACGGCCCCACTTCATGGCTCTCCAGGATCTCAGGCTGAGGTCTTTCCCATCACCTCCTGCCTGGTTCTTTTAAACTGGAGATGCCGGGGATTGAACCTGGGACCTTCTGCACACCAAGCAGTGGCTCTACCGCTGAGCCACATTCTTTCCTAATCCTGGGGTTGAGGGCCCTCCCTGAAACACCATCACCCCAAATTGTATTCGCTGCCTTCTTGAAGCTACACCCAGCGTCTCTGCGGGGCCACGAGGACTGCAGTCTTGCGTTGCATTCGACTCCCTCCTCAGCCGTCCGCACATCAAGTCACCCTCTTGCTGGGTCTCGACCTGCCCTGTAATAGGAGGACGGTAATATCAGCTTCCCTTCCGGAATAATTGCGGAGGCAACGATAATAAAATGCAGAAGAAGCACTTTGGAAAAAGCTAAGTGGTATTGTCAGGTTTCCACGCCATTGAAATTCGGCCATTAAACCTTTGCTTGGAGAAGAACTTTTTTGCGATGTTTATTTTCAGCCTCCAAAGGAGGAGAACGAATGCGTTGCAGAGGTGGTGGTGGTGGTTATTGTTGTTTCGAATAACAATGAAATGACAAAAAAGACCGCCAAGAATCAATAGCTTTTAATCCTTACTCCAGAAAAGCTCAAAGCGATACACCACAGTCTCCTTTCCTCTGTTTTATCCCCACAATAACCCTGTGCTGTAGATTATGCTGAGAGGGAGAAGGAGTGGCTGGTTCAGGGTCGCCCAGCAAACTCTCACGGCAGAGTGGGGATTGGAACCCAGACGCTGTAGATGCCCTCATTACTCTGCCACGCTGGCTTATGTGATTATATACTTATTTATACTATTAATCTTTACACAGTATCATTCTACACAGCTCTTTAAGATAGAAGCAAACTTCTGCTAAAACAATTTTATTGGTAACATATGGTAATAAATCTATATCTTACATCTTTAAAACTTATTTTATCTACCCCATATATTACTTTCTACCCACTCCTCCCCCCGTTACTTGACCCCCGCCAGTGTTATTTACTTAAAAAGCAAATGTTTAAAGGTACCCTTAACTATTAAAACAAAAATTTATATTCTTCCTCTTTTTAAAACTTAATGATTATCAAAAATTGTCCAATGTCCTTTTGTTTTCCACTCTTTTTCAACGTATCTTCTAAACTTTTTCCACTCTGTCTTAAAAACGTCCAAAACATAGTCTCTTAATATTCTTGTTAATTTGTCCATTTCACTCCATGTCATAACTTTTATAATCCAATCCCATTTCTCTGGTATTTTTTCTTGCTTCCACAACTGCGCATACAATGTCCTAGCAGCTGAGAGCAAGTACCAGATTAAAGTTCTATCTTCTTTTGGAAATTTTTCCATTTGTAATCCTATTCTATCTAAGACAGAAGCAAACTTGAGAGATTCCCTGCCACTAGAGAATAGGCTTTCACACACTTTTATTTTCATTGCTTGTAAGCTCATACTGCGTCAAGATTTTTGTTTCCTTCTCTGCATCTCTTCTCCCAATATTTCATTGCTACATCTCTGGCTTATTGCCCTGCGCTTTAAAACTGCAGGAAGAGACCCATGGCACAGAGTGTTAAAGCTGCAGTCCTGCAGTCCTAAGCTCTGCTCACGACCTGAGTTCGATCCCCGGCGGAAGCTGGGTTTTCAGGTAGCCGGCTCGAGGTTGACTCAGCCTTCCATCCTTCCAAGGTCGGTAAAATGAGTACCCAGCTTGCTGGGGGGGAAGTGTAGAGGACTGGGGAAGGCAATGGCAAACCACCCCGTCAAAAGTCAGCCATGAAAACGTTGTGAGAGCAATGTCACTCCAGAGTCGGAAACGACTGGTGCTTGCGCAGGGGACCTTTTCCTTAAAATTGCAGAGATATAAGTCGGAGATACAACAATGCTATATCCAAGCAGCCACTAGAGGGAGTAAAACATATGTGTAAAAGATGGAGAAAGATGAAAATACACCCAGACCAGCGCCCTTCCTTTCCCCCTGTGCCCTACAAAGTATCTCTCGCCTTCACAGGAGATCCAGGGGTTGTTGGTGGGCTGGACAGGCCCAGAACTTGGGGCCTTTGGAGAGCTGGTGCTGGAGGGGCAGTTCCGGGTGCCGCGAGCCCGCAAGGAGCGGGTCTTCTTCCTCCTAAGCAAGGTGATCCTGATCGCCAAGCGGCGCAGCGAAGGCTTCGTCTACAAGAGCCACATCTTCGTAAGAAGGGGAGGGGTGTTTGGGAGGGGAGGGAGGTCGGCATCTCCCGAGTTTGGGGGCATCCCCAGTTGGGGAACAGGAGTGGGGAGGGAGCTGATGGAATCTGAGTCTGTAGACGGGGGCAAGAAAAGATCCCCATTGCTCACAAGACACAAAACACAGAGCCCATTACAACTTGTGTCAAGGAGCATTTTTAAAATTTAAGTAGTTTATTTGTCATCTTCTAGTTTATTCGCCAGTTTGGTGTAGTGGTGAAGTGAGCGAACTCTTATCTGGGAGAACTGGGTTTGATTCCCCACTCCTCCACTTGCAGCTGCTGGAGTGGCCTTGGGTCAGCCGCATCTCTCGTAGGAGTTGTCCTTGAAAGGGCAGCTGCTGTAAGAGGTCTCTCAGCCCCACCTGCCTCACCGGTGTCTGTTGTGGGGGAGGAAGGTAAAGGAGATTGTGACCACTCTGAGATTCAGAGTATAGAGCGGTATGTACGTCCAATATCGTCATTATCTTCTTCTTCTCAGAGTTTCAGATGGCTTAAAGCGAAGATAAAATGCATAATAAGACCTTAACAACCCAAAACTTAACATCGCAATTTAGGATTGCAAGCGACTTAATCAAATGCTGCATTAAATAAAACTGTTTTCATTTGCTTCTGAAATTTTGGAAGGGGGAGGGGCTAGACCTGGGGACGGTGTTTGGCACCTATATTTGTGCAGACCCTTACAAAAATTCCCAGAAATGGCAGAAGATAACCGCAAAGGCATACTTAGGCCTGGGAGGGCCCTGGGTTCAAATCTTGCCTCTGCCCGAGGCTAGTTATGTTCAGAGACTCTCTGCGATCACACACATTCAATAATCCACTTTCAATGCACTTCCAACTGGATTTTGGCAGTTCACACAGTAAAATCCAGTTGGAAAGTGCACAACAGGTAGCTTAGGCTGAGAGAGAAAGGTCCCCCATGCCTTTCTTAGGTGAGCGGGTTCTCGAACCCAGGTCTTCACAATCCTTGTCTTTAACCACAACTCCACACTGACTCATTCCACAAATGAAAACAGGGCCTTATTAAGTACACACAGCATATTTCCAAAGCTCTCACGGCGCATCCCTGAACTGCAGAGTGTGCCTGGCGCACCCCAGGTTGTGCATCTTGCCCCTTTGACTTTGGCTCTTTCCTCTGGGTCCGCAGTGCTGCAACTTGGCCCTGCAGGAGAACACGAAGGACCCGCTCAGCTTCCGGATCTCTGACCTCTCCATCCCCAAACAGCAGCACCTGGTCCAGGTAAGCAACTGTCTCCCGGGAGAGCTGGAGCTGAGCAGGTGGGAGGAGGAGAGCAGCGTAATTTCCAAAAACAGAGAAGCACTTGGTTAGTTTTTGGACAGTAGGAATGCTCTCCACAGCATGCACATTGAACCTGGCGATAACGGATGCATGTGCCACACACAGCATGAGAAAGCGCATACCTCTGGGTACGATCAAAATGGGTGCTTGCAAGCTGTCAATACTCCTGCCCTGATGTTGTCCGAACCAGCCAGGGGTGATGCCATCATAATATTTATACCCTGCCTCAGAGGAAGGCTCGGCCTCTCTGCCCTGTTGTTGGCCCTCCAGAGGAACTGGTTGGCCCCTGTGTGAGACAGGAGGCTGGACTAGATGGACCCTCCCTGGTCTGATCCAGCAGGGCTCTTCTGATGTTCTTTTCAGGGGAAGGCCTCAGCCTCTCTGCCCTGTTGCTGGCCCTCCAGAGGAACTGGCTGGCCACTGTGTGAGACAGGAGGCTGGACTAGATGGACCCTCCCTGGTCTGACCCAGCAGGGCTCTTCTGATGTTCTTCTCAGGGGAAGGTCTTGGTTTCTCTGCCCTGTTGTTGGCCCTCCAGAGGAACTGGTTGGCCTCTGTGTGAGACAGGAGGCTGGACTAGATGGATCCTCACTGGTCAGATCTAGCAGGTCTCTTCTGATGTTCTTATCAGGGGAAGGTCTCAGACTCTCTGCCCTGTTGTTGGCCCTGCAGAGAAACTAGCTGGCCATTGTGTGAAACAGGAGGCTGGACAACATGGACCCTCCCTGGTCTGATCCAGCAGGGCTCTTCTGATGTTCTTCTCAGGGGAAAGCCTCGGCCTCTCTGCCTGTTGTTGGCCCTCCAGAGGAACTGGTTGGCCCCTGTGTGAAACAGGAGGCTGGACTAGATGGACCCTCCCTGGTCTGATCCAACAGTGTTCTTCTGATGTTCTTCTCAGGGGAAGGCCTCGGCCTCTCTGCCCTGTTGTTGGCCCTGCAGAGTAACTAGCTGGCCATTGTGTGAAACAGAATGCTGGACTAGATGGACCCTCCCAGCAGGGCACTTCTGATGTTCTCCTACCATCAGAGGAAATCTTCTCCTCTTAAGTGGAAGGGATCCATGGGTTCCAAGCCTAATTAGAAAAGATGTCATTTCCTTTCTTTTACCCCTGACTTTTTGATATGGTTTATTCACATTCGACATTTGAGAATTCCATAATTCGGAATTCCCTTGTCCAGTGTTTTAATAGTCTCTATATTTTGAACGCATACCAAATGTGGGGCTGTCTGCGGGAAATGCCTTCTTTCCCACCTGCGGGTTTTGCTCTCCTCTCACTGAATGAGTGGCATGGCTACTTTCTGCCTGCTGGGAAAACAGTTCAGCCTCGTGCCTCAGCAGTTTGGCTGGCCACCAGCAATGGAAACCCAACGGCACCGTTGGGTTCTGCAGAGGCGTGGAGGGAAAATGTGATCGGACAGATCGACATCTGCGTCCTAGACCAGAGAGATCTCATGAGACTGCTATTGAGATGTGCTGAAATCAGGGCTCTTTTTGTAGCAGGAACTCCTTTGCATATTAGGCCACACCGCTTTGATGTAGCCAATCCTCTAAGAGCTTACAGGGCTCTTCTTCCAGGGCCTACTGTAAGCTCCAGGAGGATTGGCTACATCAGAGGGTGTGGCCCAGGGGTGGGATTCTAGCAGGAGCTCCTTTGCATATTAGGCCGCACCCCCTTGATGTAGCCAATCCTCTTAAGAGCTTACAGGGCTCTTCTTACAGGGCCTACTGTAAGCTCCAGGAGGATTGGCTACATCGGGAGTGTGTGGCCTAATATGCAAAGGAGTTCCTGCTACAAAAAAAGCTCCGGCTGAAACGTTTGCCTTCTCTAACACAGGTGAAAAACCAAGAAGAGAAACGACTGTGGATCCACTACCTGAAGCGTCTGATAGTGGAGAACCATCCAGCATCTATTCCTCAGAAGGTAAATGTAGCCCTCGAGGCAGGGGTGACATAGGCTTGCCAACCTCCAGGTGGTGGCTGGAGATTTCCTGGGATTACAGCTGATCTCCGGGTGACGGGGATCAGTTCCCCTGGAGAAAAATGGCCGCTTTGGAAGGTGGACTCTGTGGAGTTAGACCAGGGGTAGCAAAATTTGCTTAGCGTGAGAACCACGTAGAAGAAATGTCTGATGTTTGAGAGCCGCAAGACCATGAGCAAATATTGTACACAGAGAAAGATAAAACACACATGTATGCACAACCAACCTAGAAGGCGACTTTTAAAAAAAGCAAAAACTGGGAATAACTGTCCCCATAAGACCAGCATAGGGAAAGGTTAGGAAATTATTTTTTGGCACTAGTGGAAGAAGGAAACAGACACATATGGGACTGCCAAGCCCCTGGTCCGGGCAAGGAATCTCCCACACGGGAGGTTCCCAACCCGCCAGCCCACATTGGGCCAGCGGGGGGAACCTCCCCCTGCATCGCTGGTGTGATGACAAAAGAACATAAGAGAAGCCATGTTGGATCAGGCCAATGGCCCATCCAGTCCAACACTCTGTGTCACATAAGAACATAAGAGAAGCCCTGTTGGATCAAGCCAATGGCCCATCCAGTCCAACACTCTGTGTCACAGAAGAACATAAGAGAAGCCCTGTTGGATCAGGCCAGTGGCCCCTCCAGTCCAACACTCTGTGTCACATAAGAACATAAGAGAAGCCCTGTTGGATCAAGCCAATGGCCCATCCAGTCCAACACTCTGTGTCACAGAAGAACATAAGAGAAGCCCTGTTGGATCAAGCCAATGGCCCATCCAGTCCAACACTCTGTGTCACGTAAGAACATAAGAGAAGCCATGTTGGATCAGGCCAGTGGCCCATCCAGTCCAACACTCTGTGTCACAGAAGAACATAAGAGAAGCCATGTTGGATCAGGCCAATGGCCCATCCAGTCCAACACTGTGTCACATAAGTACATAAGAGAAGCCATGTTGGATCACGCCAATGGCCCATCCAGTCCAACACTCTGTGTCATATAAGAACATAAGAGAAGCCATGTTGGATCAGGCCAATGGCCCATTCAGTCCAACACTCTGTGTCACAGAAGAACATAAGAGAAGCCATGTTGGATCAGGCCAATGGCCCATCCAGTCCAACACTCTGTGTCACAGAAGAACATAAGAGAAGCCATGTTGGATCAGGCCAATGGCCCATCCAGTCCAACACTCTGTGTCACAGAAGAACATAAGAGAAGCCATGTTGGATCAGGCCCATGGCCCATCCAGTCCAAACCTGTGTGTCACATAAGAACATAAAAGAAGCCATGTTGGATCAGGCCAATGGCCCATCCAGTCCGACACTCTGTGTCACATAAGAACATAAGAGAAGCCATGTCGGATCAGGCCAGTGGCCCATTCAGTCCAACACTCTGTGTCACATAAGAACATAAGAGAAGCCCTGTTGGATCAGGCCAGTGGCCCCTCCAGTCCAACACTGTGTCACATAAGAACATAAGAGAAGCCATGTTGGAGCAGGCCAATGGCCCATCCAGTCCAACACTCTGTGTCACAGAAGAACATAAGAGAAGCCCTGTTGGATCAGGCCAATGGCCCCTTCAGTCCAACACTCTGTGTCACAGAAGAACATAAGAGAAGCCATGTTGGAGCAGGCCAATGGCCCATCCAGTCCAACACTCTGTGTCACATAAGTACATAAGAGAAGCCATGTTGGATCACGCCAATGGCCCATCCAGTCCAACACTCTGTGTCATATAAGAACATAAGAGAAGCCATGTTGGATCAGGCCAATGGCCCATTCAGTCCAACACTCTGTGTCACAGAAGAACATAAGAGAAGCCATGTTGGATCAGGCCAATGGCCCATCCAGTCCGACACTCTGTGTCACATAAGAACATAAGAGAAGCCCTGTTGGATCAGGCCAATGGCCCATCCAGTCCAACACTCTGTATCACAAAGTGGCCAACACACACACACACACACACTGTGGCTAATGATGTCACTCCAGTAGCACTCCCAGGCTCCTGACCCTGCGCACCGGTACTAGTGGCGCACTGTCAAAAACCGGCAAGGGGATTTCCCCACCCGGACCGCTGCGACCTAGGCAGAGGACCTCTGTCTTCGCTGGATTTAACTTTAGCCCACTCAGCCCAAGCCAGCCCGCCATGGCTTGCAACGCCTGGTCCAAATTTACAGGGACGTTGTCATGCCGGCCATCCATCCATAGATAGAGCTGGGTGTCATCAGCGTATGCGCTGTGGCTAATAGCCACTGATGGGCCTCTGCTCCATATCTTTATCCAATCCCCTCTTGAAGCTGGCGATGCTTGCAGCCACCACCTCCTGTAGCAGTGAATTCCATGTGCTAATCACCCTTTGAGTGAAGAAGGACTTCCTGTTAATGCCTGGGAACGGGTGGTGAAGCACTGTGCTCCCAGGCTCTTTAAAGACCGACAACCCCCCACCACCACCCTTGATCAGCTGATCAGTGGGTAAAACCACGCGGGGGGCTGGCGACTCCTAGGATGCCCCTCTGGCATGCTCAAGATCAGCGCTGGAGCAATGGCGGCGAGCCAGTCGCTGAAAGAGCAGCCAGGCCACTTTCTCCTCCCCACTTCCTTCCCATTCAATCCAGGAAGGAAGTGGGGAGGAGAAAGTGGTGTATTAGTGTGGCTCAAAATTCACTTTAGAACAGATCCTAACAGCCTTCTTGATTGTATGAAAAGAGGCCCATATATTTCATCCTGGTCAGCAGATCTTGTGTCCAAACTTCACCAGTTGGGGATAGAGGTTGATGATTTTTTTTTTATGATGAGTCATATATCTTCAGATGTACTAAACTGAGACTGTGGGAGTTGGAGGAAATGAAACTATGGCCAACAGACCCTTACATTTGCTCCCCTGCTTCCTTAGGTCTTTATGCTTTCTGCAGCAAAATGCCCCATTATCTATTAACCATTCCAAGTCATCGCAGGGCATTTATGTTGGCTAGACTAAATGCCTTTTTACAAGGGAGATATCATCGAGATATCATCCGTAAAGATTTATTTTGCAAGCTTTCTTTCTCCCCAGATTTGTCTGTTCTGCCTCCCTGTTATTATTTATTGAACGATACTGAGGGGGAAGTTAGCGAGGCTGTGGCAAAAAGTTTTGGCTGACATCCTAAAATTTAGATCTGACCATGTATGAATGCATCTGTAAGCTCGGTTTCATTTTGATTTTATCTCCAATGTTTAAATTTTTATATTCTGTGTATTTTTATTCGCAACTGTTATGCCATTAAAGATTTGGTATGGAGAAATGGAACTGGCAGAGACTGACCAAGAGAGAGATCTTGGGGTCGTGGTAGATAACTCACTGAAAATGTCAAGACAGTGTGCGATGGCAATAAAAAAGGCCAACGTCATGCTGGGAATTATTAGGAAGGGAATTGAAAACAAATCAGCCAGTATCATAATGCCCCCTGTATAAATCGATGGTGCGGTCTCATTTGGAGTACTGTGTGCAGTTCTGGTCACTGCACCTAAAAAGGATATTATAGCATTGGAAAAAGTGCAGAAAAGGGCAACTAGAATGATTAAAGGTTTGGAACACTTTCCCTATGAAGAAAGGTTAAAATGCTTAGGGCTCTTCAGCTTGGAGAAACGTCGACTGCGGGGTGACATGATAGAGGTTGACAAGATTATGCATGGGATGGAGAAAGCAGAGAAAGAAGTCCTTTTCACCTTTTCTCACAATACAAGAACTCATGGGCATTCAATGAAATTGCTGAGCAGTCAGGTTAGAACAGATAAAAGGAAGTCCTTCTTCACCCAAAGGGTGATTAACACATGGAATTCACTGCCACAGGAGGTGGTGGCGGCTACAAGCATAGCCAGCTTCAAGAGGGAATTGGCCACTGTGTGACACAGAGTGCTGGACTGGATGGGCCATTGGCCTGATCCAACATGGCTTCTCTTATGTTCTTATTAAAAACATCTCCCTTTCTCACACTTCTTCCAGACCTGATAAGAGCTGTCTGTGTGAATGTGGAGGAGAGGCACCTCACAGCCAGGCTGCGGCGTAAACATCCTTGGGCTAGATGGTTCTACTGTTTGCCCAAACGTTGTAAATGGGAGGGGGGCGGTGGATACTAGCAGCCTGCTTTCTGTCTAAGAAACCATCATTGCACTTAGAAATATGCATGATTGACAGCTGGTCTGAAGCAGCAAGATCTATTCCTTTGTCTCTCTCTCTCTCTTTGACATAGGCCAAACAAGTCCTGCTGGAGAACAGCTTCCAGAGTAAGCGTCCCCCCACCCCCTCTTTCCATAGATGTCGATGGATATCGAGTCTCAGCCCCAGATCATATTTCTCTAGTACTCATTCCGTGTGTGTTCTTCCAGGCCATCCCATTTCCCCCTTCCCTACAGATTCCCCAGAGGTCTTCCCGGACGCCCCAAAGAAACCCCTGCCTTCCCCTCGGCTGGATGAGACTAAAGTCTGCACCCGCGGCAGGCGGCAATCAGGTGAGAGAGAAGGGGCAAGCTGCAATGTGGAGCCAGTGCCAGAAATGCTTTGAAAAATCTTTGAGCATCTGGTCGATGGCGGAACTCACTACCCCAAGATGTGCTAGTGACCACCGTTACAGACAGCTTTTCAAATGGTCAGTGTTATGTATTGTCTTGGGTTCTTGTTGCCTGAGCTTGAGACAGGCACTCCTTGCAAACCAGGATCCTGAAAACCTGGACGAACTGACCAATCAGGATGCTAGGCAGGTAACAACTTGTAACAAAGAGATGCAAATGAAGGATTCTGGAGCGAGCCAATGGGAGTAACTGTTAAAGGAGCCGTGTTTAACTCAGCCAGAGTGTATATAATGAGTAAAGTGCCTATGGTTTTTGTGACTGTTTCTTCTTGCAATAAAGTGTTCTTGGTGATTCAGAGCCGGCTGCACTCATTTTACAGTAGTCAGGACAGAATTTGGCGAGAGGGTTACTGAAACCATGCTTCAGTCTTTGCAGAGCCAGCTATGAATGCCGAGCCCACGCACCAGAGATCCACAGATGTGGAGGATATCAGATTGCTAACGAAGGGTGGGAAGCTGCCGGCAGCGCCGTTTAAACGAGACCCGTGCAGAGTTGCACGGGGGAGTGTTTTGCCCCACCAGAATCGTGTTTCAATCAGGCTGTGTGTAAACTGGAGGAAAGAGGGAATTATGGGAGCACAGACGATCTCCCTCTTCACCTTGTGGAACCCGCTGTTCACCCAGGGAGACTGGGTGTCAAGCATCGCCATTTCTCAATAATCAAGCTTTTGTTCTTTAATCAAAAGTTGCTTTATTGTGAAACTCCATAGCTTGTCCGAGGACAGACTCCTTGGAAGTAATGACGTACACACTATTGAATAGTAACTTATAGGAGAATTTCGAAAGGATAGGTTACAGATAACGTCAAAAGAATAACATAAAGATGCAAATTGAGTTGCGGGTTCAAAGGCTACTCGCTAGTATCTCTTTTATGGCTAAGGAATGTCAGCTAATAAAAACATCTCCCTTTCTCACACATTCTCTGAGAACCGATAAGACCTGGCTGTGTGAATCTGGGAGAGGCACTCTACACCGTTAATACAAGGTTACACTAAACATCCTGGGTCTAGATGGATTTATTATGCACCCTTTGGTTAGAAGAAGAAGTGGGGGGGGGGGGGAGCAAGGGTGATGTTCTGCTTTGTATCTGGCCTGTCTGCTGAACACATATAGAAATAGCATGCTTGACATAGGGTGACTGCTAGACAGACATGACTGGGCTTCCTTGTTGTGCACAGGCCATCCTGCCCAAGCTTCACCATCAAGCCAGCCCAAAAGCAATGGCTAACAGTGCCGAAAGCACCACCAGCTCCTTCTAGACACAACAGCCCTCTTCCTTTCTCTTCCAGAGCCACCCGAATACATGTATAGTCCCGAGAGAGCTCGGCGGAGCTGCCCCATCCTACTTCTGGAGAAGAGCGGATCCTATCGCCGTGGGCGCAGGCAGTCCGGTGAGGGTGTGCGGGGAGGTGGGCGCAGGCAGTCCGGGGAGGGCATGCGGGGAGGTGGGGGCAGGCAGTCCGGGGAGGGTGTGCGGGGAGGTGGGCGCAGGCAGTCCGGGGAGGGTGTGCGGGGAGGTGGGCGCAGGCAGTCCGGTGAGGGTGTGCGGGGAGGTGGGGGCAGGCAGTCCGGGGAGGGTGTGCGGGGAGGTGGGCGCAGGCAGTCCGGTGAGGGTGTGCGGGGAGGTGGGCGCAGGCAGTCCGGGGAGGGTGTGCGGGGAGGTGGGCGCAGGCAGTCCGGTGAGGGTGTGCGGGGAGGTGGGCGCAGGCAGTCCGGGGAGGGTGTGCGGGGAGGTGGGCGCAGGCAGTCCGGTGAGGGTGTGCGGGGAGGTGGGCGCAGGCAGTCCGGGGAGGGTGTGCGGGGAGGTGGGCGCAGGCAGTCCGGGGAGGGTGTGCGGGGAGGTGGGCGCAGGCAGTCCGGTGAGGGTGTGCGGGGAGGTGGGCGCAGGCAGTCCGGGGAGGGTGTGCGGGGAGGTGGGCGCAGGCAGTCCGGGGAGGGTGTGCAGTGCCAGGCTATGCACAAGGTGACTGAAATCCTTGGGAATGTCCAAATGATGCTGCGTGCTCCACAGAGTGCCACTAGAGGGCAGTGTGCCATCAGGAAATCTGGTCTCCCTGGACACAGGTTTGGAAACGAACTTCCCTGCTTGCTTGACTGATCGGTCGATTGACTTCCTCTATCTCCCCATCTTTCTCCCGAATCAGGGCTGCCAAGATCCCACCGGGTACGAGGGATCCCCCAGTTTGTAGGGCCCCAACTTGCCAGCACAGAGCAAGTTGCCAGAGGGATCCTTTACCCCAAAGAGCTCCATCGCTGGGCGACATGCCTTGCACGATGACATCACCTGGAAGTGACGTCATATATGAACATATGAAGCTGCCTTCTACTGAATCAGACCCTCTTCGGTCCATCAAAGTCAGTCTTGTCTACTCAGACTGGCAGCGGCTCTCCAGGGTCTCAAGCGGAGGTTTTTCACACCTATTTGCCTGGACCTTTTTTAGTTGGAGATGCCAGGGATTGAACCTGGGATCTTCTGCTTACCAAGCAGATGCTCTACTCCTGAGCCACCATCACTCCCCTAGAACATGCCGGGGACATTCTAGGATTCACGACAAAACTCTATGGTGCCATAGAGTTTTTCCATGGATCCTAGAGCGTTCTGGAGTGACGTGCCCGGCGTGATGATGTCACTTACATCATCATGCCACATGGGCTTCACATGCACAAGAGAAGAGCCGCCCACCACAGTGGCAGAGGGACTTGGCAACTGTCCCCCATGGGGGCCCAAGATGGCTTCCCTAATTTGCTCCTCTCCATTTAATCCTTACCACAACGACCCTGTGCGGCGGTAAGGTTGCCAGGTCTGTGTTGCAAAATACCCGAAGGCTTTGGGGGTGGATCTGGGAGAGGGCAGGATTTGGGGAGGGGCCTCAGCCTGGCACAGTGCCCTAAAGCTCACCCTTCAAAGCAGTGATTTTTCTCCAGCTCTCTGGCTTTTACAACTGATCTCTGCCACCTGGAGATCAGTTGTGAAAGCCAGAGATCTCCAGGCCCCACCTGGAGGCTGGCAACCCTATCAGAGGTGGGTGTGTGACAGACCCAAGGTCACTCAGTGAGCTTCCATGGCAAGAGTGGGGTTTCGAACCCGGGTCTCCCAGATCCTACTCCGACGCTCTTAACGCCTTCATCATATTCCAGACCAAGGCCGGTAATCTAAATTTATTCCCCACCTGCTCAACAATATTTGTTGCAACTCCACAAGACCCCGCTTGGCCCTAAAGCAACTCTTCTTTTTCCTCCGTCTCTCCCCCTCCTCTGAATTGATATTTCTCTCTCTGTTCCCCCCTGCCCCAGAACCAGCCAAGGAGTCGGAAGGATCATTTCATCAAGCAAGTAAGTTCTTCCTTCTCTTAACTCTGTGCCCATTTGGGATTTGGATTCGGACCTGCTCCGCCTGAGAATCCCAAGTGTTGTTGAGATATTTCTGAGATTTGCAAACCCTTCCACCGCCACCACCCAGTCCTGAAATTCGGAATAACTTTCTCAAAGTCTTTTCCCAGAAAGAGGGAACTGGCTCTGGAGACAGGGTCCTGTAATTACTACAAAAGAGAAAGAGAATGGAAAGTTAGATTCCAGTTCATTAGCATCCCAGAGGCTGACAAGGTTTTCCAGTTATGAGCTTTTGAGAGCGAAAAAAGAGAGTCAAGGGTGCAGAAAATTAGCATCTGTGGCCAGTCAGGGTACACAATACTGACCTTGGTGGACCGATGGTGAGAGGCGGTCTAAGGCAGCTTCATGTGTGTTCAGCTTTGGCGAGGGTCTGCGGCTCAGGGCAGAGGCTCTGCTTGGCAGGCAGAAGGTCCCAGGTTCAATCCCCGGCATCTCCACTTAAAGGACCAGGCAGGAGGTGATGGGAAAGACCTCAGCCTGAGACCCTGGAGAGCCATGAAGTGGGGCTGTAGCTCAGCAGCAGAACCTCTGCTTGGCATGCAGAAGGTCCCAGCTTCAATCCCTGACATCTCCAGTTGAAAAGGACCAGGCAGGAGGTGATGGGAAAGATCTCTGCCTGAGACCCTGGAGAACCATGAAGTGGGGCTGTAGCTCAGCAGCAGAGCCTCTGCTTGGCATGCAGAAGGTCCCAGGTTCAATCCCCAGCATCTCCACTTAAAGGACCAGGCAGGAGGTGATGGGAAAGACCTCAGCCTGAGACCCTGGAAAGCCATGAAGTAGGGCTGTAGCTCAGCGAAAGAGCCTCTGCTTGGCATGCAGAAGGTCCCAGGTTAAATCCCCAGCATCTCCACTTGAAGGACCAGGCAGGAGGTGATGGGAAAGACCTCAGCCTGAGACCCTGGAGAACCATGAAGTGGGGCTGTAGCTCAGCAGCAGAGCCTCTGCTTGGCATGCAGAAGGTCCCAGGTTCAATCCCCGGCATCTCCACTTAAAGGACCAGGCAGGAGGTGATGGGAAAGACCTCAGCCTGAGACCCTGGAGAGCCATGAAGTGGGGCTGTAGCTCAGCGGAAGAGCCTCTGCTTGGCATGCAGAAGGTCCCAGGTTCAATCCCCAGCATCTCCACTTAAAGGACCAGGCAGGAGGTGATGGGAAAGACCTCAGCCTGAGACCCTGGAAAGCTATGAAGTGGGGCTGTGGATCAGTGGGCAGAGCCTCTGCTTGGCAGGCAGAAGGTCCCAGGTTCAATCCCCGGCATCTCCAACTAAAAAGGGTCCAGGCTAGCAGGCGTGAAAAACCTCCTCTGGAGACCCTGAAGTCTGAGACCCTGCCAGTCTGAGTAGCCAAGAATTGACTTTGATGGACCGAGGGTCTGATTCAGTAGAAGGCAGCTTCATGCGTTCATATATATGTGTGTGCACATACATGTACATGTATGTCTCGTTCAGCACTATGGAACAGCAGCTCAAGCAATTTAAAAAATGATCCCCTTAGGGAAGGGGTGGTAGCTTAGTAGCTGAGCATCTGCTTTGTACGAAGGTGTGTCCCTGGCATCTCCACCTTAAAGGATCTCAGGTGTAGGAGGCTGAGAAGGGCCATCTCAGCCGGTGATCCTGGAGAGCCGCTGCCAGTTGTAAGAGATGGTGCCACACTTCGTTCTCCTGGAGAGCTCGGGCGTGGGGGGGAACCTTGTGCTGCAGAATATCCCCAGCTCAGCATTTCCCCCAAAGGGATTTTGGGTCGCTCAGAGAGTCCCGGCCAGACAGTTGAAAAGAAACAGGCCTCGGCTAGCTGGCTCCAGGGCTCAAAAGGTGGTCTTTATGGAGCTGTTTTGAAGGAGAGTTCAGAAGTGCCTCTTAATTGGGTTGCCAAACTCTTCAGCGGGGCAAGACGCCAGGAGAACAGCAATACTGACTTTGAAAGGCTGTCATAGGGAGGATAGTGCAGGGTTGTTTTCTGTGGTCCCAGAAGGCTGGACTAGAACGAACGGGTTGAAATTAAATCAAGAGTTTCTGGCTCAACATGAGGAAGAGCTTCCTGGCCGTTAGAGCGGTTCCTCGGTGGAACAGGCTTCCTCCTCAGGAGGTGGTGGGCTCTCCTTCCTTGGAGGTTTTTAGACAGAGCCTAGATGGCCATCCGACAGGAATATGATTGTAATAGTATCACTGTTCTCTGCTCTGGTCAGACCTCACCTGGAGTATTGTGTTCAGTTTTGGGCACCACATTTTAAGAAGGATCTAGACAAACTGGAAGGGGTCCAGAGGAGGGCGACGAAGATGGTGAGGAGTCTGGAGACCAAGTCCTATGAGGAAAGGTTGAAGGAGCTGGGGATGTTTAGCCTGGAGAGGAGACAGCTGAGAGGTGATAGGATCACCATCTTCAAGTACTCGAAGGGCTGTCATATAGAGGATGGTGTGGAATTGTTTTATGTGGCCCCAGAAGGTAGGACCAGAGCCAATGGGTTGAAATTAAATCAGAAGAATTACTGGCTCAATGTTAGGAAGAACTTCCTGACCGTGAGAGCTGTTCCTCAGTGGAACAGGCTTCCTCCTCGGGAGGGGGTGGGCTCTCCTTTCTTGGAGGTATTTCAACAGAGGCTAGATGGCCATCTGACAGCGATGAAGATCCTGGGAATTTAGGGGGAGGCGTTTGTGAGTTCCCTACATTGTGCAAAGGGTTAGAATAGAGGACCCCGAAGATCCCTTCCAACTGGATGATTTATAATGATTCCATGAATGAAATGATGCACAAGGTGGAGAGAGTTGACAAGGAGAGCGTTATCTCCCTCTCCCAATGGACTAGAACTCAAGGGTTTAAGTTGAAGCCTACGGGCAGTGGGTTCAGGGCAGGCAAAAAGAAATGCTGCTTTGCACAGAGAAAGATCCAAAAGCGGAATTCGTTCCCAGAGGATGCAGTCGTGGCTATAGGAATAAGCACTGCTGCACTGCACTGGCTGCCGATTGTATACCGGATCCGGTACAAAGTGCTGGTCATAACCTTTAAAGCCCTATATGGCCAAGGACCGACCTACCTGAGGGACCGTCTCTCCCCATATGAGCCCCAGAGAGCACTGAGGTCAGTAGGCAAAAATAAACTGAATATCCCTGGGCCGAAAGAAGTAAAACTGCAAAGCACCCGCACTCGGGCCTTTTCCGCCGCAGCCCCACAACTCTGGAACCAGCTCCCAGAGGAGGTGCGGGCCCTGCGGAACTTAGATCAGTTCCGCAGGGCCTGCAAGACCGCCCTCTTCAAACAGGCGTTCATTAATGATGGTACCAATGTTTACTGCTAAATTAATAATGCTTACCGCCACTGTTAGTCTAGGAATGTTTTAATCACTGATTGGTTTTAATGTGTTCTTAATGTTTTATTATTGTATTGTTCATTTTAAATGTTGTAAGCCGCCCTGAGCCTGCTCTGGCGGGGGAGGGCGGGGTATAAATAAAATTTTACATTACATTACATTACATAAGCAGCTTTAAAAGGCTTATGTAGATTCATGGTGGATGTCTATCAATGGCTACTAGCCCGGGTGGCTGAGGGAAACCTCCAAATTCAGAGCCACTAATCCTCTGATTTCCAGAGCAAGGAGGCAACATCAGGGGAAAGTCTCGGCTTTTATGCTCTGTTGTTTGCGCTCCAGAGGAACTGGTTGGCCCCTGTGGGAGACAGGAGGCTGGACTAGCTGGACCCTCACTGGCCTGATCCAGCAGGGCTCTTCTGAGGTTCTTCTCAGGGGAAGGCCTCAGCCTCTCTGCCCTGTTGTTGGCCCTCCAGAGGAACTGGCTGGCCACTGTGTGAGACAGGAGGCTGAATTAGATGGACCCTCACTGATCTGATCCAGCAGGGCTCTTCTGATGTTCTTCTCAGGGGAAGGCCTCAGCCTCTCTGCCCTGTTGTGGGCCCTTCAGAGGAACTGGCTGTCCACTGTGTAAGACAGGAGGCTGGACTAGATGGACCCTCCCTGGTCTGACCCAGCAGGGCTCTTTTGATGTTCTTCTCAGGGGAAGGCCTTGGTCTCTCTGCCCTGTTGTTGGCCCTCCAGAGGAACTGGCTGGTCACTGTGTGAGGCAGTAGGCTGGACTAGATGGACCCTCCCTGGTCTGACCCTGCAGGACTCTTCTGATGTTCTTCTCAGGGGAAGGCCTCAGCCTCTCTGCCCTGTTGTGGACCCTTCAGAGGAACTGGTTGGCCACTGTGTGAGACAGGAGGCTGGACTAGATGGACCCTCCCTGGTCTGATCCAGCAGGGCTCTTCTGATGTTAATACACTTTTCTGGGGCTGATTCTATTAGTTTTCTAATTTTGCTTTTTTAAAAGAAAAAATTATCTGGCTGCTTTATCTTTATGTTGTTGATGTGAGCTTTTTTCTTTCTTTTTTTCCTTCTCGTCTCTTCCCTGCTCGGGATGTTCTCAGACATGACCGAGTTAAAGGTAGGCTTACCGTCTGAACGTGCACTATTGAAGGGGGGAGGCAAATCAATGTATTTCCTTCATTCCCTTCCGGACCCTCTTTCCTGCAGCATCCCAAATGGAATGAATCAACGAGAAACATGCCATTTACGTTGGATTGTAAAAGCAAAGCAAATTGACAAAATAGGCATAGAACAGGAATTGCTTTTTAAAAAGCCGCTGTAGTTTCAAGAGCTCCGGAGATGCTTCCTGAGAATTTCACTAAAAGCATCAAGTAAAACCATTAAATCTTAATACCTTAATGCAGGTCTCTAACTGCAACGTCTTAAAACGTTTCCAAGGCTGAGTGTGAAAGAATCCAGATTATGGATTTATTAGGCGTAGATTGGATTTGGCTAAGAAGCCGTTTCCCCCAAGGGGCCCGCTTGGGAGAAGACCACCAGGCTTGAGAGCGGATGAGGGGTCGCCAACCTTTTTGAAACTGTGGGCAGCTTTGGAATTCTAATAGAGCATGGCGGGCGCAGCCACAAAATGGCTGCCGCAGGGGGCGAAGCCTGCCACAAAATGGCTGCCACAGGGGCGAAGCCTGCCACAAAATGGCTGCCGCAGGGGGCGAAGCCTGCCACAAAATGGCTGCTTCAGGGGGCAAAGCCTGCCACAAAATGGCTGCCGCAGGGGGCGAAGCCTGCCACAAAATGGCTGCTTCAGGGGGCAAAGCCTGCCACAAAATGGCTGCCGCAGGGGGCGAAGCCTGCCACAAAATGGCTGCCGCAGGGGGCGAAGCCTGCCACAAAATGGCTGCCGCAGGGGGCGAAGCCTGCCACAAAATGGCTGCCACAGGGGCAAAGCCTGCCACAAAATGGCTGCCGCAGGGGCGAAGCCTGCCACAAAATGGCTGCTTCAGGGGGCAAAGCCTGCCACAAAATGGCTGCCGCAGGGGGCGAAGCCTGCCACAAAATGGCTGCCACAGGGGCGAAGCCTGCCACAAAATGGCTGCTGCAGGGGGCGAAGCCTGCTACAAAATGGCTACCACAGGGGGCGAAGCCGGCTACAAAATGGCTGCTTCAGGGGGCGAAGCCTGCCACAAAATGGCTGCCACAGGGGGTGAAGCCTGCCACAAAAAAAGCCCAGCAGGAATTAATTTGCATCTCAAACCATACCCCCTGACACCAAGCCAGCCTGAACTGCGTTCCTGTGCGTTCTTGCTCAAAAAAGCCCTGCTTATTACCATAGAGTTTTCCCTCCCAAATTGCTAGAGCATTCGGGAAAACCATAGAGTTTTCCCGGAAGCTCCTAGAGCAGCCGGCACGGAACATCGCCGGCACAATGACGTCACTGCGAGTGATGTCATTGCGCCAGCGATGTCGGGGGACCCTTGCCCGGCCCGGGAACTTGGAGCAACCCAAAAAGAGTAACATGGAAAATGGAGCAGGACAAAAACACTAAAGCATCCACGATAAACCAGCCTCAAGAATAATTAATTTCTATTCATATACAAAACATAGAAACCTTGTGCAATAAATATTACAGAGGTGCAAAGGTATCACGTCCAAGTCCCGTAAGCTCACATTTACGACGAGAGTTCTTGTTTTTGTAGAAAAGGGTCGGAATGCGATAAGACAAGCCGTGAAAACGGAGTCCAACGCTCCAATTCTTCTTTAGACGTAACTGGTGCAGATCATAACGACAGCAAGGCACACTGACGCAACAGGGATGCGCACAGGGCCCTGTTTCACACGTGGCTTCTTCAAGCTTCAGTATCTTTTATAATATTATACATGGCAACAGCTCAATCCTTTCTGCAGAATAACAATGGCCCAGGAACTTGGCAGCCCTGTGGGTATAATGCCATAGAGCAGAGGTGGCCAACGGTAGCTCTCCAGATGTTTTTTGCCTACAACTCCCATCAGCCCCAGCCAGCATGGCCAATGGCTGGGGCTGATGGGAGAAGTAGGCAAAAAAAACATCTGGAGAGCTACCGTTGGACACCCCTGCCATACAGTCCACCCTCCAAAGCAGCCATTTTCTCCAGGGGAACTGCTCTCTGTCGCCTGCAGGTCAATTGAATAACAGGAGATCTCCAGCTAGCACCTGGAGGTTGGCAACCCTGATAGGGAGGCTCCCAGCTGTAAAATATTGTGCTAGATCAGTGGCCCCGCAAGGCCCACCTAATACTCATCTGTGATGCCACGTTTTGTCCGTGCAGCATGCTGACAGCGCTGGAGAGCTCTTCCCAGCTGCGGAGTCCTTTCGCCCCTCCGGCAGTTCCTGCACTCTGGCTTCCAGCGTGATGGAGGCTGAGCCAGGAGATTCAGACCCAGAGGAAGGGGAGTTCTCTCTGTCTGAAGAGCCCGTCCCCACCAACCTGTCCATCACAGAGGAGATCCTGGAGCTACTCAGCCAGCGAGGCCTGGACAAGGAAAAAGGGACTGTTCCGGGGCCGGGAAACCCAGAGATGTCCAGCGTGGGTGTGCAGGTAACGGAGGAGGGACAGGTGGCATGCACTGCGGATGGGGACTCAAGTTAGGAGTGGAGAGAGGCCTCCTGATTCCTGTTCCAAACTTTGGGAGCAAGTCACAATTCTGGGAGGACTCCAGAGTGTACCTGGAGGCTGGCAGCCCTCTTCTGTCTCATTGTTAAGCTGTGTGCTGCTAAACAAATAGAGAATAGGGTTGCCTGGTTCAATTAAAGAAATATCTTTGGGGGTGGAGCCAGGAGACTTTGGGGGTGGAGCCAGGAGCAAGGTTGAGACAAGCATAATTGAACTCCAAACGAAGTTCTGGCCATCGCATTGAGATGGACCGCGCACCTTTCAAATGCCTCCCCTCCGTTGGAAATAACGGATAGGGGCACCTTCTTTTGGAGTTCACAGAATTGCACCCCCTGGTCCAATCCTTTTGTAACATGGAGGGTGTTTGGAGGAGAGGCGCCAGATGCTATGCTGAAAATCTGTTGCCTCTATCTCAAAAAACGGCTCCCCCAGAGCCTCAGAAACCCATAGATCTCCATTATTCCCTATGGGAATCGGTCTCCGTAGGGAATAATGGGAGCACCCAGCAGACCTTCCCCTGCTGTTTTCTGATGACCCTGATGCGGGGGAGGGCCTCCAAACCGGAGGATCCCCTGCCCCCACCTGGGGAATGTCAAGCAAGCGGATCTCAGAGTAACCAGTCCGTGAGTTGAAACAAAGTATGGTTTTATTGATAATCCATATGCTTCTATTGAGCCAAGAATTGGAACTGATACAGAGTAACAGCAGAATGCATACTTAAAGGTGGCACATCAAAGGTTCCATAAACATTGCTACAATTGCTAAACATTTCTATATTCACGTGTGAAAGTTCACACGGTTCCCTTCTTTATCTCCTTTGTGGTTACTCTTCCTGGGTCCAGGCGCTGCCTGGGAAATCGTCCCTGGAGGCTTTATCTTCAAAGGCGCATTCTTGCATTTGTTAGTAAACGCGAAAGAGGCGCGGGCTGGTTCTCTACTTTGATGTGCCTCAGATTCATTTTAGGGTTAGTAACAGTTAAGGCATGGCAGTTATATTCTGATAAACACAGACAGTCGTAGTAAGACATTGCTTGACAACCCTAACAGAGATACTTATTTATACAACAGGGGAATAAATCTGTGGGCTTTACTGCCAAAGGATGTCGTGATGGCCACAGGTATAAATCGCTTCAAAAGGGGATTCGATCCTGGATTCATAGAGGATACATCTGTCAGTGGCTACTAGCCCCGGTGGCTGAGAGGAACTGCCACATTCAGAGGCGCTAATTTCCTGAATCCCAAAGCCAGTAGGCAACCTTAGGGGAAGACCTTGGCCTCTGTGCCCTGTTGCTAGCTGTCCAGAGGAAAGGGTTGGCCTCTGCGTGAACAGGTGGGTAGCAAGAAAATAAAGCACAAGGCTTCCGCGATGACCAGCCTCAGACACTAAAGAAACAATAACCATGTTATCGAAAGCTCAGTGTATTCTACGTAACATAAAGCACAGACCCCGCTCAGTGATTTGCATTAAGTTGCTCGCAGTGACTTGAAGTTTGGAGACTTGACTTTCTTGGCGTTCATACCCTCGTATCTGAAATTGATTACCTGATGCTTGAAGAAGCAACTGTGAAACGAGGTAATAGTACATCCTTGTTGCAGTGCAATGTTGTTGTACTCCGCTCTGAGCCCCCCAAAAGGGGGAAGGGGCGGAATAGATATAAACTAACAACAACAACAACAATAATAATAATAATAAATTGGACTGCTGGCTGCCTTAAAATTTGCATCTACTCGGACATCATTCATCGTTCTTCTCCAGCGCTAACTCAGACCTTTCAAGGAAGCCACATTGGGCTGCTTCAAAAATTGGACGATTTCTGATGGCTACTTTGGGATGTTCTGTTTCCTAAATTATTGAGTTGTGTCTGTGCTTTATGTTACATAGAATACACAAAGCTTTCGATAATATTGTTATTGTTTCTTTAGTGTCTGAGCCCGGTCATCACGGAAACTGTGGGCTTTATTTTCTCGCTACCTACCACCGCGGTTCTCTTGTTGTGTTACTTAATCCCCAGGTGGGGGCAAGGGATCCCCCAGTTTGGAGGCCCTCCCCCCACTTCAGGATCATCAGAAAGCAGGCAGGGGGGGGAGGAAATGTCTGCTGGGCACTCCTTTATTCCCTATGAAGTCTGTTCCCATAGGACGGGGGTGTCGACAGTGACGCCCCAGGTAGGTGCCCACTTGCCGCCAACCCCCACACTGCTGCAATGCAGTGTCCCGCTCTACTGCACTCCACCCCCCGGGCACCACCCCTTGCCACCCGCCCACCCCCTCCTTCCCTTCCCATCGCCTCCCCCCCCCCCCCCCGTGCGATCACAGCGTGCCACGCCTGGGCCTTGCCAGCTGCAGCACACATCTTCCAAAGGACGTGCTGGAGAATGCTTGGGAGGGAGAGCCAAGCATTCTCCAGCGTGTCCTTTGGAAGATAAGATGCACGCCTGTCATGATCCTGGGCCTAGTGAGGCCTGCCGGCCCAGGGAAGCCTGTTTAGGAGTTACTGGGGAAATCCTACATCTCCCAGGTTCCTCTCTGTCCCTCTGATAGGGTAGCGAGGGCTTTGGAGGGAAACAGGCCCAGAGAGGGGTGGGGCCTGGGAAGAGAATATAAAGGCCCAGCACAGGAAGTGGGTGTTCTTTCCCTGGGAGGCTGAGCTAGAGGTAGGCTGTGCCTGAAGAGCTTGAGCAGGGGAAAGTTCCCTCACCCAAGGGAAGGGGTGAGTGCTGGTTAGTAGTTTAGGGACTGTAAATTCAGACGAGTTAGGACTTTTGTTTATTTTTCCCTTCACCCTTTTACTGTTTTATGCACCTTGTTAATTTATATTGCACTGCAATAAACCATTTTGTTGTTGTTCACTCTGCCTGGTCCTCACGCCTATTATTTGGCCTAAGCTACAAGAGGCCTTGAAGGGCTTGGGAGGGAACTCTGGGCCTTCTCAAGGGGAACCCTTAACCCAGAGTGGTGGCAGCAATTGGTTAATACCCCCCTGAGTTGTGACAACGCTGCCTTTCAGCCGGCAGGGCCCAGGTGTGATCGCACTGGGGGTGGGGAAGGCAAAAGGACGGGAAGGGAGGGGTGGGCAGTGGTGACGGGTGGGCGGCAGTGGACGGGCAGAGGAGGCAGGCAAACTAGGTGGTTTCCTGGGGCACTGGGAGGGGGGGAGCCCAATTTGGCATCCCAACCCTCCCGGCACCCTAGGCAACCACCTAGTTTGCCTAGTGGGCGAGCCAGCCCTGGATGTTTGCAAACGAACCGTGGTTTTGTGTGATATCTGAAGCAAGTCTTTCCCTCTTTGCCTAGGATCAACTCCCACAAAATGATGTCCTGAAAGAACTAGAGGAGGAGGAGCCGGACTTCCAGGAAGACACGCCCTTTGAACCCCTCCATGCTCCATCCCAAAGCCACTCCCTCCAGGAACGGGCCCTTCCGACACTCAGCCACTCCTTCACCAGCGACTCCTCGGAAGGAGAGGAGGAGAGGCAGCAGGGAGAGGAGAACGGCCCGTCTCCTCTCCATGTCTTGGAGGAGCTGGCCTCAGAGGACGTCTGCAGCAAGCTGGAAGATGCCAATGGCCCTGTCTGCTCTGAGCAGGAGGCAACTGACAGAGAGCGCCTGCCCCAGGGGGATGGAGACTGGTCCAGCCAGTGCCACCAGAGCTCTCTGGTTGGCTCGGACAAAGAGGAGAAAGGAGCCAAGTGGGAGTCTACGCTAAGCAAAGATGACTGGCTGCTAATTGAGAAGATCAAGAATTATTACGAAGGAGCAGAGGCGCTGGTGAAGGGGCCCGGACCGGGCAAGAAAGAGTGCGCCCCTTCTGTGCCCACCGGCGTGGTACGGGAGTCCATCCTTCGATTCAACAGCATCTTAAGCCAAAACGATGCCCAGGATGGGGGAGTGGGTGGGGCCAAATCCAGAAGGCCCCGCCCACCACCCAGCACATCCAATCATGATCTCTCCGGCAGGGGCCGGAGCGAATCGTGTAGCACATTTGGGCCTTCATGCCGAGAGGATTCCAAGGAAGGGCAGAGCCAGCCGGCCCTGAGCCCGGAACAGTCCAAAAGGGGGCGGAGCCAGTCTGACGGTGCCCAATCACCAGAAAGGGCGGAGCTTTCCCATAACGTAAAGGCCCAGTTATTACATCCTAGCTGTAAGAATTCTGAGAAGGGGCAGGACTCGTCTAACGGCATCCATTCGAATCACACCCAAAACGATGCTGGCCAAGAAAGGAACCATCACAGGCCCCAAAGTGGGAGTGGCTTAGAGGAGGAGGTGGAGTCCGAGTTCAAGTCCTGCGCAGAGATCCGGAAAGCGTGGCAGGAGAAAGAGCGAAGGGTCCTAGATACCCCGAGAAAAGAGGTCAAAACAGGCAGTAGGGAATTATGTTGCCCCCAAGAGACACTGGCGTATGCGGAACCTTTGTGCATCGTGGAGGATTCTGATTTGGAGGAACCCCTGTCAACTCCAAGCAGAAGTCCACAGCATGGAGCACACGGCGGAGCGGCAGAAAGAAGGCCGTTGGCCACGGTTGCCGATGGATCTTCTGGCTACCTCCCCTCGCTGGACGTCTACGAGAACGGGGACCCGTGTCTCTTGGAGAACTCGGAGCGGATTATCAACAAAGTCCATGCCTTGGCTAAGATGTACAGTGAGAAAATCAGTCGGCTGAAAGCTCAAAAGAAGGGGATGGAGAGGCTGAGGGGACGGCCTCCGAGGAGGGCTGCCAGCGGAAACCTAGTCGGGGCGCAGGATGGGAGGACGGGAGCCAGCATCCCCCACTGTGAGTGCACCTGAGCACTGCGGGGTTCTTCTCTTAGAGTTGCCAAGTCCAATTCAAGAAGTATCTGGGGGGTGGAGCCAGGAGACTTTGGGGGTGGAGCCAATAGACTTTGGGGATGGAGCCAGGAGGCTTTGGGGTGGGGCCAGGAGACTGGGGTTGGAGCCAAGAGACTTTGGGGGTGGAGCCAAGAGGCTTTGGGGTGGAGCCAGGAGATGAGGGGGTGGAGCCAGGAGACTTGGGGGTGGAACCAGGAGAAAGGTTGTGACAAGCATCATTGAACTCCAAAGGGAGCTCTGGCTATCACATGTAAAGGGACCACACTTCTTTTAAATGCCTTCCCTTCATTGGAAATAATGAAGGCTGAGGCACCTTCTTTGGAGGCTCAGAATTGGACCCCCTGGTCCAATCCTTTTGAAACTGGGAGGGTATTTAGAGGAGAGGCAAAGGATGCTATGCTGAAAATGTGGTGCCTCTATCTCAAAAAGCAGCCCCCCTCCCCCAGAGCCCCAGATACCCACAGATCAATCTTCCATTATACCCGATGGGAATCGGTCTCCATAGGGAATAATGGAGTGCCCAGCAGACATTTCCCTCCCTCTTCTCCGCTTTCTGATGACACTGAAACAGGGAGAGGGCCCCCAAACCGGGGAATCCCCTGCCCCCACGTGGGGATTAGTAGCGATAAACCACTATGCCAAAAAGCAAACACTTGATCTTAAATTAGAAAAAAAATATTTCGTTCTCTAGGTGCATAAGCATCAACAATTCATACAGCAATAACAAAATAAGTAAAGAAGAAGTCCCACAATGAGAATGTCCATTTCACTGGGTGACTCCGAAGAAACTTTTTCAACCTTCAATGGGTGTATCACTCCAACAATTCAACGCAAGACGGAGTCCACCTCAGATACCAGCTTCAAAGGAAAATTCACCTTTACGTGATCGCCAGCTTTATACCAGCTTTATAATTGTTGGGAGTGATGCACCCATTGGAGATTGAAAAAGTTTCTTCGGAGTCACCCAGTGAAATGGACATTCTCATTGTGGGACTTCTTCTTTACTTATTTTGTTATTGCTGTATGAATTGTTGATGCTTGTGCACCTTTAGAATGAAATAATTTAAGGTTAAGTGTTTGCTTTTTGGCATCGTGGTTTGTAGCTACTTATCCAGTTTGTAGCCAGTTTGGTGTAGTGGTTAAGTGTGCGGACTCTTATCTTGGAGAACCGGGTTTGATTCCCCACTCCTCCACTTGCACCTGCTAGCATGGCCTTGGGTCAACCATAGCTCTGGCAGAGGTTATCCTTGAAAGGGCAGCTGCTGTGAGAGCCCTCTCAGCCCCACCCACCTCACAAGTTGTCTGTTGTGGGGGAGGAAGGTAAAGGAGATTGTGAGCCGCTCTGAGACACTTCGGAGTGGAGGGCGGGATATAAATCCAATATCTTCATCTACCTCACAGTGTGTCTGTTGTGGGGGAGGAAAGGAAAGGAGATTGTGAGCCGCTCTGTGACTCTTCGGAGTGGAGGGCGGGATGTAAATCCAATATCTTCATCAACCTCACAGGGTGTCTGTTGTGGGGGAGGAAGGGAAAGGAGATTGTGAGCCACTCTGAGACTCTTTGGAGTGGAGGGCGGAATATAAATCCAAAATCATCTTCTTCTTCTGTACTGTGCCACCCCTGTTTGTGCTCTAATGAAGGCCCAAGTTCACAACCACTCGTCACAAATTTCCCTGGTTCTCTTTTGGGCTTCTGGGTGAGGCTTGGGGCAAAGAGAAATAGCAACCACACACCTTCCTTCTGGTCCATGATGTCATCCAATCCCCCTGCGGGTTGCGGGGGGGGGGGGACTTCAGAGTCTCTCTCCTGCTGGGGGAGGGGTCAGGAATGCCCCTTCCCCAAGGAACCCAGGTGAGACCCTGCGTGAGTGTGCAGCATGCCCTTGTTTTCTGCTCGCTTGAGAAGAAGAAGACAACGAGAAGATATTGGATTTATATCCTGCCCTCCACTTTGAATCTCAGAGCGGCTCACAATCTCCTATCTCTTCTCCCCCCACAACAGACACCCTGTGAGGTGGGTGGGGCTGAGAGAGCTCTCCCAGCAGCTGCCCTTTCAAGAACAGAGTCTCAGAGCGGCCCATAATCTCCTTTCCCTTCCTCCCCCACAGCGGACACCCTGTGAGGTGGGTGGGGCTGAGAGAGCTCTCCCAGCAGCTGCCCTTTTAAGGACAACTCCTGCGAGATCTACGGCTGACCCAAGGCCATTCCAGCAGCTGCAAGCGGAGGAGTGAGGAATCAAACCTGGTTCTCCCAGATAAGAGTCCGCACACTTCACCACTACACCAAACTGGCTCTCTGCCTGTGTTTGCAGCCTAGATGATGAGGGGGTTGAAGCAGCTTCCCTAAGAGAAAAAGCTGAAGGCCCTGGGACTGGTCAGTTTAGAAAAGCCAACAGAAGGAAGAGGGGCTTGGCTCAGTAGCTCTGTTGTGGGATTGAGAGAGCCTGGCAAAGTAAGCTCTCCCCCCCTTCCTCCCCAAGGGAGGAGCCTCTGCCAATGCAGCTTTCTCCCTACCCAAATTCTTCCTGTTCCCCTCTTCTGAGTAGGAAGAGATGGTTTAGAATCCAGCAGGGAACAGTACTCTGTGTTTGTAAAAGGAGGGGATGGGAACGGAGCGTGCTGGTTGCCTCCTCCGCTCTGTTGACCTTCTTCCCTGCTCCCACCGTGCAGATGTCTTGGGAGCATCTGGAAAACAATAAATCCTGTGGCGTTCTTTCCCCTTCAGACTTTCCCGACAGGAGTCTGTGATCTTTTAGGGGGAGAGAACAGGGTAAGTTCTTCAGCATCAAAAGAGCAAGGCAAATTATCTCGAGGGTGCCATGACCGTCCGCCCTGGGGAACAACAGATGAAAAACAGAGCACAGTTTGAGACCGCCCCAGTAGAGTTCCCTCCTCTGAACTCTGAAAAACTTGCCTGCAATTTATTTATTTACTTAATAAATGTGTTTAGAGAGCCAGTTTGGTGTAGTGGTTAAGTGTGCGGACTCTTATCTGGGAGAACCGGGTTCGATTTCCCACTCCTCCACTTGCAGCTGCTGGAATGGCCTTGGGTCAGCCATAGCTCTCTTATCTGGAAGAACTAGGTTTGATTCCCCACTCCTCCACTTGCAGCTGCTGGAATGGCCTTGGGTCAGCCATAGCTCTCTTATCTGGGAGAACTAGGTTTGATTCCCCACTCCTCCACTTGCACCTGCTGGAATGGCCTTAGGTCAGCCAGAGCTCTTTTATCTGGGAGAACCAGGTTTGATTCCCCACTCCTCCACTTGCTCCTGCTGGGATGGCCTTGAGTCAGCCAGAGCTCTCTTATCTGGGAGAACTAGGTTTGATTCCCCACTCTTCCACTTGCAGCTGCTGGAATGGCCTTGAATCAGCCCTAGCTCTTCCAAAGCTGTCCTTGAAAGGGCACCTGCTGTAAGAGCTCTCTCAGCCCCACCAATCTCACAGGGTGTGGGAGGGGGAGGTAAAGGACATTGTGACCGCTGTGAGACTCTGAGATTTGGAGTATAGGGCTGGATATGAATCCAATATCTTCTTCTCCTTTATTACCTTATTCTTCACCCCAATGGGAACTCAAGGAGGCTGACATCATGCTCCTCTCCTCTGCATTATCCTCACAACAACCCTGAGAGGTAGGCCCAAGGTCACCCAGGAAGCTGCCATGGGGATTCAAACCTCGTTCTCTCAGACCCAGTCCAGCACCCTAACCAGTACACTACAGCCAGCTTTGTAGTATGCCTTCCCCTCCCTCCTATTGTCCAGGTGTAAGGCTACTTGGGAGTGAAGGAATTGCTATCTGCACATGCTCAGATGCCATCTTCCTTATCCTTGAAAAGAGACACAGAGTGATTCAATTTTGATCCTGATTCATTTGTTGCCTCATGAGTTAGGATCATTCAGTCCAGGTTTTAACTGTGAGGGTTTTGCATCTTTCTTTTGCAGCATGTAGTCTGGCTCGCTTACTTGAGACATCTAGACTCATTTCTCAGTAAACACAGAGCATCTAAACATGCCTGATATTCTGAATGGCAGAAATTGGTCTCAGCCTCTGTGCCCTATTGTTGGCTCTCCAGAGGAACTGGCTGGCCACTGTATGAGACAGACTGCTGGACTAGATGGACTCTCACTGGTCTGATCCACCAGGGCTCTTCTGATGTTCTTCTCAGGGGAAGGCCTCGGCCTCTCTGCCCTGTTGTTGGCCCTCCAGAGGAACTGGTTGGCCCCTGTGTGAGACAGGAGGCTGGACTTGATGGACCCTCCCTGGTCTGATCCAGCAGGGCTCTTCTGATGTTCTTCTCAGGGGAAGGCCTCGGCCTCTCTGCCCTGTTGTCCCTCCAGAGAAACTGGCTGGCCACTGTGTGAGGCAGGAGGCTGGACTAGATGGACCCTCCCTGGTCTGACCCAGCAGGGCTCTTCTGATGTTCTTCTCAGGGGAAAGCCTCGGCCTCTCTGCCCAGTTGTTGGCCCTCCAGAGGAACTGGTTGGCCACTGTGTGAGGCAGGAGGCTGGACTAGATGGACCCTCCCTGGTCTGATCCAGCAGGGCTCTTCTGAGGTTCTTCTCAGGGGAAAGCCTCGGCCTCTCTGCCCTGTCGTTGGCCGTCCAGAGGAACTGGCTGGCCACTGTGTGAGACAGGAGGCTGGACTAGATGGACCCTCCCTGGTCTGATCCAGCAGGGCTCTTCTGATGTTCTTCTCAGGGGAAGGCCTCGGCCTCTCTGCCCTGTTGTTGGCCCTCCAGAGGAACTGGTTGGCCACTGTGTGAGGCAGGAGGCTGGACTAGATGGACCCTCCCTGGTCTGATCCAGGAGGGCTCTTCTGATGTTCTTCTCAGGGGAAGGCCTCGGCCTCTCTGCCCTCCAGAGAAACTGGCTGGCCACTGTGTGAGGCAGGAAGCTGGACTAGATGGACCCTCACTGGTCTGATCCAGCAGGGCTCTTCTGATGATATTATGTTTAACGGAGGGGATCTTCCGTTTATAGCTTTTAACCAATAAAAGAATTTTAATTGATTAACCATCTGCCCTTTACCAAATTAATTGATTAAAGCTATATGCACAGTTGCATGACCAAGGTTCTTTTTTCTGCTGCTGAAGACCAACTAACAGTTGGATCAAGCAAAAGCTATTCGTTGTTGTAAGGAAAAGTCATCTAATTTCTTCCCTCTTTTTAATTCCTTGTGAAGGTATCAAACCACAAACAAAACAGCTTCAAAACAGTGACCCAGAGCTTCCCAAACTCACAGCCCCACCATCTGAAAGAGGCCCCGAACAATTAATGTGCTAAAGCTTTAATTGCTGAATCTAATTATTCAAGTCCAACAGCGCTTCAGAAGCTAACAAGATTTTCAGAACATAAGCTTCCGAGAGTCAAAGTTCCCTTCATCAAATAGGCTTTTGACTCTCAAACTCTGATACCTCAGAAATGTCGCTAGTCCCTAAGGGGCTGTTGGGCTCAAATCGAGCTCTTCCACTGCAAACTAACATAACCAGGCTCTGAAACGAATCTACTTAAATATCGAGCTTTTTCCTCCAAAGGAAAGAACTGTGGGTTTCATACTTTTCTCTTGTGTGTGTGTCTCTCTCTCTTCCCCTCCTCAGGTGAGCCACGGATCTATGGCCACGTCCTCATCCACGAATCTCTTCAGCACGTGATCGGCGTCCAAGAGAATATTCCTCTCGTGGCCGCCACCTGGGGAACTGCTCTCGACCTACATAGCGAGAAGCCCCATCCTCTCCTTTCTCCAGATCTCCTGGGTCCGTTAAGGCAGGCGTCACTGTATCCCGATTCCTACAATGGGAGCGTTGTGTCAAATGCCTTGCCGTGCGTTGGTGGTGAGGGAATTCCCGCTGCTGCTGAAGATGGATGCCCAGGAGTAGATTCCTCATCTCCGGCTTGCAACATGGATTCTGAGGTCCTAACAGACCCCACCGAGGAAGACTGCAATGTAGGGGGCCTTCCTTCCTGCCCCAGATCCCTGGACAAGGCAACCATTGAGGTCGCAAATGCAGAGGACTCTGTGGGTACAGCTGAACCAGACAGGGAGACCAAGCAGTTTGGGGCTCCTAAGATCCAGCCGGGGGTCACTGCAGAAACTGTGAAGTCCATCCTCCCCCAGCAGAGCCACAGTAACTTGAAAGCAGAAGATCCAACCGTCTTCTCTGGCCCCACAGAGGAATTAAAGCCCACGTTATCCCATTCTTCCGCCGGATGCGTAGGGGACCACAGTTTGCCACAGATGCAGGAATCAGGACATTCCCTCCTGGGCCGTGGGCCGAGGCAACCGCATCAAATCGTTTGGGAGAAAAAGGGACCCAACCCTTCCCTGGAGAAGGTTGAATGCAAAGAAAGGGACAAACAGATGCTGGGTACAAGTGAGAAAGACTCCCATATTGCATCAGGGACCTGCACCCAGGAAACCTCAAACCCCACTCCTCTCCCCAAGGCTTCCAAAATCACAATTCCCCAACCGCTTCCCTCCTCCGGAAGCACGGAGACATCATTGCTTAGTAATAGCTCGCACCTGTCACCTGCCAGAGTGGGGACCCCTATCCGGGAGCCCCCTTCCCCCATGCGTGGAGATTCCCAGGCCGTGGTGGAGTCCCCAGTCTCTGCCCCCGAGCAGCATCCATTCACCCCTCTCCCAAAGCTGCTTCCCCCTTCCCCGGTCCGCCGGTGCCTCTCGTCAAGCGCTGCGGCCATCTCTAGGTACATCGCCGCTTCCTGCATCAGTCAGAGCCTGGCCAGGAGAAACGGCGCCCCTCAGCCGGAAGAGCTGCAGATACCTTGCCGGCCTCCCCCCTCCGTCCAGGCCCTGCCGAAGCCGAAAGCAAATCCTCTGGCTCTTCTCCCCAAAGGGGCGCCCAAAGTCCCCGGCAGCTTGAGGAGGGCAGAGGCCCGGTCTCCACGAGATGCTTCTCCGGCTGGGTACGCCCCCCGTTGCTTCAGCCCGGGGCCTTTGTCACCCACTCGCCAACGCGCCTGGTCAGCAGCGGGCCCGCTCTTTGAGCATCGTACGACATTCTCTTCCGCCTCAGAGCCCAACTCCCGGGTCCAGTCGCCCTCCCCCATGAAGTCCAGGGTCTGCTCCCCACCTCCCGTGGGGTCCCAGGCATGCACTTTCACCCCTCTGTACGCTCACCTTCCTGGGCAGCCACCTGCCCACATTGCTGCCCCGGTGCCCCAGACATTGACCCCTGCCCTGGGGCCGTCTGTTTCTCCTCAGTGCGGCTGGAGGCCTCGAGGGAACAGCCTTCCCACCAGCGGGCTGACCGAGAACCCAGCCACAAACGGAGACCGGGCATCGTCGTGGTGTATCGTGGGGCCTACCTGCCCAAATCCCAGCCTGCTGACTGGGGCTCACCTCAGTTCACATGAACTTGGCAGCATCAAGTGGCCAAACGTGCCAGGTCTGCGTTCGAAGTATGGCAGCGCTGAACGTCGGCCGAGCCCCCAGAGGAGGGAAGCGGAGGGGGAGAATTGTCCCAGACTGGACGCCCCTGGCGCCACGGATGTGGCTCAGTGCGCAGAGAAGAGTCACCAAAGGGCCAGCTATTCTACGACGGTCAGCATCCAGATTGGTGGCAGCGGTAGGATCGCCTCATTTAGCAACGCCCAGGTCAGTCTGACCCACCCGCTTCTGCCCACACCGGAGCAGCCGAGTATCAGGAAGATCAACGGCAGTTCGTTGGAGACGCCACAGAAGACGTGAACTTTGGAGGCAGCGATGGCTCGAGGCAGTGGTTGGATGGTCTCCTTCTGGTTCCAGGACCAAACCTAACACAGGGCTCGAAGGAGGTTGGAACCCAGCAGGAGCGGGAGAGATCATGGGAAATAGAGGATGGGGGATCGACTGAGTTGGTACTCAGCATAAGCCAAGGTGGAGGCAGAGAGAGAGGAGCAGAGAATTCTCTTCCAGTCTGCCGTAGGAAAGGCCGCCTCTTCTCCTGGCCCCACCAAAAACATGACCTCTTCCAGCATCTTTCTCCACAGAGAGCAGCTTAGTAGGGTTGTGAGCCTCCAGGAGATCTCCCAGGAGTTCCAAAGATCACTTCCCCTGGAGAAAATGGCGGCTTTGGAGGGCGGGGCTGTATGGCATTGTATCCCACTGAGGTCCCTGCCCCCCACCCAAGCTCCACCTCCCAAATCTTCAGGTCTTTCCCAAACTGGAGATGGCAACCCTACTTAGGAGGCCCAGGGGCTCCTGTTTTAAGGGGTCTTGGCTTGTGGCGGGGGGAATGCGTGACGCAGGGGGAAGCAAGCACACAATCAGGAAAATATTCTTTTTCTAAATCAATTTTGTTTTTCCTCCAGTGTTCACTTTAGGAGAGAGAATTACAGAGACTTAAGGAATCTGTGTAGGGGGAAAATTTGTTTATAAACGTACAGTTTTAGAGGGAATTTATAGAGTTGAGGCAGGCCAAAGGGGCAAGCCCCCCAAATAATTTTGTAAGAGAAAGGAATATCGCTGCCCAGGACTCAAAACTCTCTTCCCTAAGAGCCCGGAACATTCCACATTGGAGTCCTCAGCCACTTTGAGCTTGTGAGCACCACTGAAATTCTGACAAAGTATCGATGGATCCAGCCACAAAATGGCGGCCACAAAATGGCTGCCTCAGGAGGTGAAACCAGCCGCAAAATGGCTGCCCCAGCTTACCTTCAGTCACAAGGAAGATCCTTTTGCTGTGGTGGCCAAAGCAACAGTTAAAAACAAACAAACAGCCAATCAAATCTCCAACAGCCAATCAAAAAACTCGCCAGACAAAAGCCCCACATGGCCCCATGCAATTTCTAAAATCTCTCAGTGGGCGCTGTAGTGTCCACGGGTGCCATGTTGGAGATCCCTGTTCTACATGTGGAAGAGTAAAGAATCATGTCCTAGGGCAGGGGCGTCAAACTCATTTGTTATGAGAGCCGGATCTGATATAAATCAGACCTTGTCGGGCCAGGCCATTACACCTATTTAAAATTCGATAGCAGAGATATCAACTTTATAAAGGACACAGACAAACAATTAAATGGTTTTTTAAAAAAAAACCAAAACCCTTAAAACATGCTTAAAACGTCAGTACTTGTTGGTCTTAAAGGTGCTTTCTTTGTATCTCTCCCATGGGATCCAGGGAACTGAGCAAAGGAAGCTCTGGCTCTTTCCCTCCCTCCCCTGGGAACCAGGAGGGAAAAGGAAGACAGGCTTGGCTCAGTAGCTCTGCTGTGTGATCGAGAAAGCCTTAAAAAAAACAAATTCTGCCTTCCCCCCCTCCCTCCCCAAAAGAGGAGCCTCAGCCAATGGAGAAAATAGAGCTTTTGTTCTGTAGCTCCTGCGCAATTGAGCAAGCCTTGCAAAGCAAGCTGCGACGCAGAAGGAAGCAAGAGAGAGAGAGAAGGAAGCAGATGACAGGCAGTTGCTTGGGGGTCTGATAGGAGCCATCTGGAGGCCTGATTCGGCCCCTGGGCCGCATGTTTGACACCCATGTCCTAGTGCCCTAAGTTTCTTGGAGGGAAATGCTATAGATCGGTCTTCTGTACGTGCCCTTCTCTGTGTGTCAAATCCTAGATTTATATCCAGGTATTCTTTCCTACTGCCCCTGTTTTTATACTGCCTCACCCCTCTTGAGCGGCCCCGTGGCGCAGAGTGGTAAAGCAGCCGTACTGCAGTACTGTGGTCTGAACTCTCTGCTCACGACCTGAGTTCGATTCCGGTGGAAGCTGCATTCAGGTAGCGGGCCCAAGGTTGACTCAATCTTCCATCCTTCCGAGGTCGGTCAAATGAGTCCCCAGCTTGCTGGGGGGAAAGCGGAGATGACTGGGGAAGGCAATGGCAAAACCACCCCGTAAAAAAGTCTGCCGTGAAAACTTTGCAAAAGCAACGTCACCCCAGAGTCGGAAACGACTGGTGCTTGCACAGGGGACTTTTCCTTTCCACCCCTCTTGAACTAAACCTCGATTTTTTTATGGCCCCACCAATAATTCTGAGGCCTCCGCAGAGTTCTGCATAACCCGTTGGCCGGACCAGCGCTTACAGTTTCTCTCTCTTCCCCCCAGCTGTGCTGTTGGGAGCCGGTCAGCTCTTGGAGAACAGGAACAAAAGCCAATAAGAATCTGCTGAAATAATCGTGATTTATATTTCCAAAGGATTTAAGTTTCCTCCCCCTCCCCGTATAAATCTGAGTTGCTTAATGAGATTTTAAAATGAAAACTCTCTCTGGGGTGCACCCCCACCCCTCAGGGAACAAGCCATGGGTGATTCTATGACCTCCTTTTGATTTCTTCCATAACGAGGAAGGAAATTATTCCTCTGGTGATTAGACGGGGTGAGTTTCCATAGGTCATACAGCAGCATGGGCAGTCTTTCTTTGGGGGGCGGGCAAGGCGGTCCTGATTCATTGAGAGGAGAAAGGCTATGCACATTCCCTTTCACCATGACTTAGTGGAAGAGCCTCTGTTTTGCATGCAGAAGGTCCCAGGTTCAATCCCCGGCCCCTCCAGTTATAAGGGACAGGCAGGAGGTGAAGTAAAAGACCCCCGCCTGAGACCCTGGAGAGCTGCTGCCAGTCTGAGGAGACAAGACTGGCCTTGATGCCAATCCCCAGGTGAGGGCAGGGGATCCTCATGGGAAGCGGGAAGATGGGAGGAAAACTTCTGCTGGACACTCCATTCTCTATCGATTCCCATAGGGTAATAATGGAGAAGTGATCAGTGGGTATCTGGGACTCGGGGGGTGTTTTTTGAAGTAGAGACTCCAAATTTTCAGCATAGCATCCAGTGCCTCTCCTCAAAACACCCTCCAAGTTTCAGAGTGATTGGACCAGGGGGTCCAATTCTATGAGCCCTGAAAGAAGGTGCCCCTATCCTTCATTATTTCCAAACAGAGGGAAGGCATTTAAAAGGTGTGCCGTCCCTTTAAATGTGATGACCAGAACTCCCTTTGGAGTTCAGTTATGCTTGCTATACCTTTGCTCCTGGCTCCACTCCCCCCCCCCAAGTCTCCTGGCTCCACCCCCAGAGTCCCCAGATATTTCTTGAATTGAACCTGGCAACCCTACTGATGGACCAAGGGTCTGATTCATGGGTTCATGTGCCCATGGAAATCCACATGGTCTTGGAAACATTCTTTTGCCCAGATACCAAGCAGTTCTGTCCTGGGTGCTGTGGAAAAACAAGAGGACTTCAGTGAGGGATAGCTAGCTTAATCAAAGAGTAGCTCCTAGCTTAGAAAGAGGGCTCTGACTTTCCATGGAGGGGTCGTGGCTCAGTGGTAGAGCATCTGCTTGGCATGCAGAAGGGTCCAGGTTCAATCCCCGACATCTCTTGTCAAAAGGACCAGGCAGTAGGTGATGGGAAAGACCTCTGTCTGAGACCCTGGAGGGGCGCTGTCGGTCTGAAGAAGACCATAGAGTTATACCCCACCCTTCTCTCTGAATCAGGGTCTCAGTGGTTTACAATGTCCTTTAACTTCTTCACCCCACAACAGACACCCTGTGGGGTAGGTAGTGTTGAGAGCTCTCACAGAAGCCGCGAGACCTATGGCTGACTCAAGGCCATTCCAGCAGCTGCAAGTGGAGGAGTGGGGAATCAAACCCAGTTCTCCCAGATAAGAATCCACATACTTAACCACTACACCCAATACTGATCTTGGTAGACCAAGGGTCTGATTCTGTAGAAGGGAGCTTCATACATTCATGCAGAACATTCCAGCTTTAAGAAGAGCCCTGCTGGATCAGACCAGTGGTCCGTCTAGCCCAGTATCCATTGGCCAACCAGTTCCTTTGGAAGGCCTACAACAGGGCAGAGAGACTGAGGCCTTCATAAGAAGAACTCTGCTGGATCAGACCAGGGAGGGTCCATCTAGTCCAGCATCTTCTCTCACACAGAGGCCAGCCAGTTCCTCTGGAGGGCCAACAACTGGGCAGAGAGGCCGAGGCCTTCCCCTGAGAAGAACATCAGAAGAGCCCTGCTGGATCAGACCAGGGAGGGTCCATCTAGTCCACCTTCCTGTCTCACACAGTGGCCAACCAGTTCCTCTGGAGGACCAACAACAGGGCAGAGAGGCCAAGGCCGCCTTCTTACATAGCCTCCTGGTTCTGAGATTCAGAGGAGGGTATCTCTGAATGCGGAGGTTCCCCTCAGTCACCACGGCTAGCAGCCATTGATAGACACACCCACAAATCTCTCTCCTTTTCAAGCTGTTCATTCCGGTGGCCATCACCACATCGTCTGGCAGCGAATTCCACATTCTGTTGACTCGAGATGGCCAAATGCTTAACCTCGGGGTGAAGGAGATGTGTGTGTTCGACCAGTGTCTGTGGGGAACACCATTAGCTGTGGGGAACACCATTAGCTGTGTTGGATCAGGGCCTCTTGAAACCACCAGATCCCCGTGCCATTCACTGTGAATTATTTATACGCGCTTGTAATTTTATTTCTGCTAGCTAGAGAGGGATTAAGGAACTACGCAGCCATCTCCTTTCTCCTCCTCCCAAGGAATTTCTGCTTCTGTTATCACAGGGAAGCCAGAGATTTCACCAAGTCAGGCTAACACGCTCCAGCCAAAAAGACTGGAAATTTGCAAAGAAAGAAAGCAAAACTAGTTTTGTCAGGAAGTTCCCGTTTATTTCAGACAGGTAGAAGAAGAAGACGATGATATTGGATTTATATCCTGCCCTCCACTCCCAAGTCTCAGAGTCTCAGAGCGGCTCACAATCTCCTTTACCTCCCCACCACCACCACAACAGACACCCTGTGAGGTGGGTGGGGCTGTGGGAGCCGGGGTGTGGTGGTTAAGTGTGCGGACTCTTATCTGGGAGAAGAAGATATTGGATTTATATCCTGCCCTACACTCCTAATCTCAGAGTCTCAGAAGGGTCACAATCTCCTTTACCTTCTACCCCCCCACACACACGCACACACACACAACAGACACCCTGTGAGGTGGGTGGGGCTGAGAGTGCTCTCCCAGAAGCTGCACTTTCAAGGCCAATTCCTGTGAAAGCTAGGCTGACCCAAGGCCATTCCAGCAGGTGCAAGTGGAGGAGTGGGGGAATCAAACCCGGTTCTCCCAGATAAGAGTCCGCACACTTAACCACTACACCAAACTGGCTCTCCTTGAAAGGGAGTTGTCCTTGAAAGGGCAGCTTCTGGGAGAGCCCTCTCAGCCCCACCCACCTCACGGGGGGTGAAGATATAGGAGATTGTAAGCCGCTCTGAGATTTACAAGGAATGATGGCTAGTTAGAATGAGTTATGATCAGCTGGGGAATGAAAACAGCATTATCCAACTCGATCTCTACCCTCAAGGATTGGATCGGGGGGGACTAAGTTCTCCTGTGGTGGATCTCTGACGTGGAACACAAGGTTCTTTAAAGAACAGCTTAGGAGCTGGGTGAGAGTCCACGCCTTTTTTTTTTGGTGGGCACCAAGGATGTCCCGTCTATTGGACAAGAAGGCATTCCAAAAAGCTCGTTTCCAAAGTCAACTGGAAAGGTGAGAATGTAGCCGCGCAGGTGTGTGGGGAATGTGAGAATTGGCCCTGCCATGACATGGGGGGAAGGACCCATCCTGGACCAGGGGTGTAGGTGCCAGAGAGGGCAGTGAGGAAGAAGACAACTTGGTTTTATGCCCCACCTTTCAGAGCCAGTTTGGTGTCATGGTTAAATCTGCTGACTCTTATCTGGGAGAACTAGGTTTGTTTCCCCAGTCCTCCACTTGCAGCTGATGGAATGGCCTTGGGTCAGCCATAGCTCTGGCAGAGTTGTTCTTGAAAGGGCAGTTTCTGTCAGCGCTCCCTCAGCCCCACCCACCTCACAGGGTGTCTGTTGTGGGGGAGGAAGGTAAAGAAAATTGTGAGCCGCTCTGAGATGTGGAGTGGAGGGCGGGACATAAATCCAATATCATCTTCTTTACTACCTGAAGGAGCCTCGGAGCAATTTACAGCCGCCCTCCTTTCCTCTTCCCACAACAGACACCCGGTGAGGCAGGTGGGGCTGAGAGAGCTCAGAGAGAACCCTGACTGATCCAAGGTCACCCAGCTGGCTGCATGTGGAGAAGAGGGGGAATCAAACCGTTATCCAGATTAGAATCTGCTGCTCTTAACCACCACACCACAGCTGGAGGCCGAGAAAGAGGGTCTGATCTCCCCTCTGGATCGTGCCTGCCATTTGTGTATGCAAAAGGGTATAATTCAGACTGGACACCTTGAACCACCTAATGCCTTGGCCCCAGCATAAAAATAAGTGCAGGGGCTCAGCAACTGGGACTCAGAATTCTGTTCTGTTGCCCGCCAAAGGTGAGCTATCATTTCAGATGTAATATTTCTTGGACGTTGTCCTGTTTCTCTCTCTCTCTCTAAAAAAGAAACGTCTCCTTTTAAAAATTCTGCTCTCGAACCCATTCTGCGTCTCTCCTGTGTAGAAAGTCACGGAGCTGCTGTGGTTGAACCCGTCCCCTTGTGAAAATGAATGTAAGCACTTTGGTTTGAGGGGCAGAGGCCAGGCCGGCAAGGAAAACACCGTTGCCGGAGAGATCCTTATGTTTTTATATATGTCTATTTATAACGGCACAGTCCTTTTTTTAATTTAATAGGGGGCGGGGTGGAGTAGGTACTTGGAGGAGGGGCAACGTCCCCCTCCCCACCCTTGTAAATAACTCTTCCACCCTTCTTTTGTATCTGAGCCCGTCCTTTCGATCATTTCCCCCCTCGCATCCTGTACTTAAAAGCGAATTTCTAAAAAGGTTTTGGTGCTCTCTTTCTCTCTCTTTTTTTAAAAAAAAATGTCTTTTGAAAGGGAAGAGGAAAGGAGTGTGGGGGGTCCCAAGGACAAATAAACTTGACCTTTTTGACAAACCGCAGTGGAGTCCTGTCTCTGTCTGCCAAGCCTTCTCTGCACGGGGCACTTCCTAGTTTTGGCAGATCTTTTACTCTTCTGTCCATCTGAGGACAGCGTGGCTAAATTGCCACCAAATCAGTTTCTTTATTAATTAAAACAATTCTATCCTGCTCGTCCTCGTCATTCAGGGGGGGCTTGCAAGAACAGTTAAAAACAGGGCTTTTTAAAAAGCAGGAACGCAGTTCTGGCTTGCTCGGCATCAGGGGGTGTGGCCTGATAGGCAAATGAGTTCCCGCTGGGCTTTAGCTACAAAAGGTCCTATGTGAAATGATGGTGATGTCAAGGGGTGTGGCCTAATACGCAAGTGAGTTCCTGCTGGGCTTTAACTACAAAAAGCCCTATGTGAAATGATGGTGATGTCAAGGGGTGTGGCTCAATATGCAAATGAGTTCCTGCTGGGCTTTATCCACCAAAAGCCCTGCAAAAAACAATGGTGATGTCAGGGGGTGTGGCCCAATATGCAAATGAGTTCTCGCCATGTGAAACAATGGTGACATCAGGGAGTGTGGCCTAATATACAAATGAGTTCCTGCTGGACTTTATCTACAAAAAAGCCCTGTGTGAAACTATGGTGGTGTCAGGGGGTGTGGCCTGATATGCAAATGAGTACCTGCTGGGCTTCTTCTGGAAAAAAGCCCTGCTTGAAACTATGGTGGTGTCAAGGGTGTGTGTCCTGATATGCAAATGAGTTCCTGCTGGGCTTTATCAACAAAAGGCCCTATGTGAAATGATGGTGCTGTCAAGGGGGTGTGGCCTAATATGCAAATGAGTTCCTGCTGGACTTTTTCTACCAAAGAAAGCCCTGGTTAAAAACATCTGCCATTTAAAAATAAAAATTAAATGACAAACTCTCAATTCCTCCCCCCACCCAACAAGAAGATGCCTGCCACTCAACCCCCCCCCCCCAAAGCCGTGGCAAATAGACTGGCCTTGCAAGATCTCCTCAGGAGGGGGCCTGGGCCCACCCTCCCCTCTACAAAGAGATCGTCCCCACAGAGCTGGAACCACAACAGCATGGCCCAGGAACTCTTTCGCCCTGCCGAGAATTTGAGGGCATCTTATCAGATATGTTTAAAGAGCCCCGTGGCACAGAGTTAAAGCTGCAGTACTGCAGTCTTAAGCTCTGCTCATGACCTGAATTCAATCCCGGCGGAAGCTGGGTTCAGGTAGCCGGCTCGAGGTTGACTCAGACTTCCATCCTTCCGAGGTCGGTCAAATGAGTACCCAGCTTACTGGGGGGGGGGGGGGAGTGTAAAAGACTGGGGAAGGCAAGGGCAAACCACCCCGTAAAAAGTCTGCCGTGAAAACGTGAAAGCAACATCACCCCAGAGTCGGAAACGACTGGTGCTTGGACAGGGGACCTTTCCTTTCCTATAAGATATGTGCTCTGTTCAGACATGGACATGGCCGCATGCAGGTCAGTTCAATGCCCACCCTCTGGGGCAACACAGAGAATAAATGGCAGCTGTTTAAGAGCCACAAGTCATGAACGTCAGATGTTGGAGGGAGGGAAGGAAGAGAAGAGAAGGGAAGGGAGGAAGCAGGGAAGGAAGGAAGAGAAGGGAGGAAGAAAGGAAGGAAGGCAGGCAGGCAAATAGATGGGGAGGGAGAGAGGTGGAAAGAAAGCAACTTTAACTTTAAATGTATTCTCCAAGCCACCCGCTGGGTTGAATTGGAGAAGTGATTTAAACAAATGCCTTCTCCGAGATGCCAGCTAACAGGGCAGTGGGGGCTTCGAGAGCCACACAATGTGTGTGAAAGAGCCACATGTGGCTCCCCAGCTGCAGCTTGGCCACCCCCAGATTGTGGCCAGGAGACATCAGCCGACCACTGGGGCTGGTCAGTTCAGCCCCACAGGCCTCCAGCCTGTGCCAAAGAGGTTTCCATGTCCCACCCGCCCAGTCTGTTCCTGTGCAAAATGCTGCCATTGTAAACTGATTGCTGGCCATTAACAACACTAAAAAGTCCGTAGCCAGACACGACATTTATTTACGACTGGTTGATACAAATCATGATGGACAAAACTGTCCGTTTAAGTGAGTGCCTTTTGGAGTGTCGCTGTGGCCCTGCAAAGATTGTGGGGGAAGAGGAAGAAGAAGACTGCCGGTTTATACCCCACCCTTCTCTCTGAATCAGAGACTCAGAGCAGCTTACAATCTCCTTTATCTTCTACCCCCACAACAGACACCCTGTGAGGTGAGTGGAGCTGAGAGAGCTCTGACAGAAGCTGCCCTTTCAAGGACAGCTCTGCGAGAGCTATGGCTGACCCAAGGCCATTCCAGCAGCTGCAAGTGGAGGAGTGGGGAATCTCAGATAAGTTCTCTCAGATAAAAGTCCACACACTTAACCACTACACCAAGCTGGATCTCAATCTCCTTCCTTTCCTCTCCCCACAACAGACACCCTGTGAGGTATGTGGGGCTGAGAGAGCTCTGACAGAAGCTGCCCTTTCAAGGACAACTCCTACGAGAGCTGTTGCTGACCCAAGGCCATTCTAGCAGCTGCAAGAATCTCAGCCGGTTCTCTCAGATAAGAGTCCACACACTTAACCACTACACCAAGCTGGATCTCAATCTCCTTCCTTTCCTCTCCCCACAACAGACACCCTGTGAGGTATGTGGGGCTGAGAGAGCTCTGACAGAAGCTGCCCTTTCAAGGACAACTCCTATGAGAGCTGTTGCTGACCCAAGGCCATTCCAGCAGCTGCAAGTGGAGGAGTGGGGAATCAAAGCCGGTTCTCTCAGATAAGAGTCCGCACACTTCACCACCACACCAAACTGGCTCTCAACTCCGGGTTAGATCAGGGGTGGCCAAACTGTGGCTCTTTCACACCTATTGTGTGGCTCTTGAAGCCCCCCTCACCCTGGCTGGCTTGAAGAAGGCATTTCTCTTTTAAAACCACATCTCCAGGACAAGCCAGCTGGCAGCTTGGAGAATGCTTTTAAAGTTGCTTCCTTTCCACCACTCCTCTCCCCATCTATCCGCCTCCCTCCTTCCCTGTCTCCCAGCTCTCAAACATCTGACCCTCATGCCTTGCGGCTCTCAAACATCTGATGTTTCTCCTACGCGGCTCTTACGTTAAGCAAGCTTGGCCACCCCTGGGTTAGATCAAGACGGGTCACCACGTTAGACTGTCTGTAGCAGCAGGAAAAAAGCAAAACGTCTGGAAAGTGCCTTCAAGGCTATCAGAAGTTGCGGCGGGGCAGGAGCGTTCGTGAGCCACCTCTTCCGAAGAAGCGACCTGTGATTCCTGAAAGCATATACCCTGCAACGAATTTAAGGTGCCCCTGGACTCTTGGCTCTTTCTCTGCTCTGTCTGGTTGGGGGGGAAATGGGCAGATGCAGCAGCCGGCTGCTCTTTCAGGAAGAAACAGGAGGAAGCGGCCCACTGAGTAGCTGGCTTCCTGTTTGCCATTGAAAAACTGGCTTCCTGTCTGCCATTGAAAAACTGGCTTCCTGTCTGTCTTTGAAAAACTGGCTTCCTGTTTGCCATTGAAAAACTGGCTTCCTGTCTGCCATTGAAAAACTGGCTTCCTGTCTGCCATTGAAAAACTGGCTTCCTGTTTGCCATTGAAAAACTGGCTTCCTGTCTGTCATTGAAAAACTGGCTTCCTGTCTGCCATTGAAAAACTGGCTTCCTGTTTGCCATTGAAAAACTGGCTTCCTGCCTGCCATTGAAAAACTGGCTTCCTGTTTGCCATTGGCAAATAAGGTTGTCAATCCCCAGGTGGGGGCAGGGGATCCCCTGGTTTGGAGGCCCTCCCCCTGCTTCAGAGTCATCAGAAAGTGGGGGGAGGGGAGGGAAATGTCTGCTGGGCATTCCATTATTCCCTATGGCAACTGATTTCCATAGAGTATAATGGAGAATTGATCCACGGGTATCTGGAGCTCTGGAAGGGTTGTCTTCTGAGGTAGAGGCACCAGACTTGCAGCATAGAATCCAGTGCCTCTCCTCAAAACACCCTCCAAGTTTCAAAAAGATTGGACCAGGGGGTCCAATTCTATGAGCCCCCAAAGCAGGTGCCCCTATCCTTCATTATTTCCAGTGGAGGGAAGGCATTGAAAAGACGTGAGGTCCTTTTAGATGTGGTGGCCAGAACTCCCTTCAGAGTTCAGTCGTGCTTGTCACGCCCTTGCTCCTGGCTCCACCCCCAATATCTCCTAGCTCCACCCCCAAAGTCCCCAGATATTTCTTGAACTGGACCCGGTAACCCTACCAGCAAACCAACTGACCCATCCTTTGTGCATTCCCAGTCAGAAAGGCAACCTTTTCCAATACTGTTTGGGGTGCAAGCAACAGTGCCTCTTAAACAGCAAATCATATGTTCGTTTCCAGTTAATCTGAAGCTTTTCTTTGCTCAGGTTGCCAACCTCCAGGTGGCACCTAGAGATCACCCCAAACTGAAACTGAACTCCAAACTACAGAAATCAGTTTTCCTGGGGAAGAGCAAAATGGATTCTACAGCATTATAGCCTGCTGAGGGCCCGCCCCTCCCCAAATCTCACCCCTTCCATGTCCCCCCCTCTCCAGCCCCCAAGAATCTAGGGCTTTTTTGTAGCAGGAACTCCTTTGCATATTAGGCTCCACCCTCCTGATGTAGCCAATCTTCCAAAAGCTTACAGGGCTCCTTGTACAGGGCCTAGTGTAAACTCTTGGAGGATTGGCTATATCAGTGGGGTGGGGCTTAATATGCAAAGGAGTCCCTGCTACAGAAAAAGCCCTTCATGACCTGGAGCTATCAACCCCAGGTTACCAATATTTCTCTTTTCCCCCAAAGACAGCAAAAAAGTGGTTCTCTCCCCTGCCCTGCCTAGATAGATCCAAGCGGGCAGCCGTGTTGGCCTGAAGCAGTTGAACAAAGCAGGAGTCAAGTGGCACCTTTAAGACCAACCCATTTTTATTTCGAACGTCAGCTTTCGTGTGCTCTTGAGCCCACTTCATCAGACGAGGAATCCAGCACAGTGAGCAAAGCCGTACATAGATGAGCAGAGCCATACAGAGCTGGTAGGCAGTGGCCCAGAATGCAACATGGTACATATTTAAGAACCAATGGCAGTGAAGTCAAGTTATCTGGTAGGCCGGGGTTTCGAATGTAAAATGGTACAATGGCAGAATAGTAAAATTAACAAATTGAGCAAACCTTTGAGCTGAGTAGCAGGAGTGTGCGAAAGCAACAAAACAGTAGTATGTCAAAATGGGAACTTGTCTGTCAGTGACAATGGGAGATGGGTTCAATATACGTCATGGGATAAGCAACCGAAGTCCCTGTTTGAGTGTGTCAATACAGCCTAAAAGAGAAATACATTGGACAGTGATGCTCTTGTCCACCTAATTTACTTTTTAACATGTAAACATAAGTCTAGTTTGCCACAGGAAAAAGGAATGCAATAAAATATAGTGAAAAATGGGTAAAGCATATGTAATGAGACATACAGCCAATATCCCTATTTTGAGTATGTCAGTACAAATAATTATACTGGTACACAATTCTAAAAGAGAAACACATCGGAATACTGTGGATGTATAGGTATACTCGCTGAGAGTGGGTTTAGCATCTGTAATGAGATGGGAAAAACAACAACACAATATCCCTGTTCAGTCCTGGGGAGTTGTTTGTTCCAAGTTTCATAATAATTTTGTAATTCAATAATTTCTCTTTCCATTCTGTTCTTGAAGTTCCTGGCCTGCGTGTTAATTGAAGAGCGCTTTCATCTGCCAGGTTGCAATAAAAGGGATGATGCATTTGTATTCAAATGGGAACAACAGCGGCGGCAGGAGCGAAGCCGGAGTGGAGGATTAAAGGAGGTTGAGATTGTGCAGATCTCTGGCCAGTGGAGGGGGGGGGGGGGGGGGTAGGTAGACCGTAACGAGGCAGGCGCTAGGATCCTGGGGAACGCCTGCGCGTTCTGTTGTCTCTCCATGGGATTCACCTGCCCAGAACAGCTGCCAGAAAGAGTGAGTGCAGATCAGAGAATCTGACTGGAAGTCGCAGGAGTAACTTCTGGCGCTTTTTCGCCCTTGGAAGCTGCAGTTCAGCAGGTGGCCGGCTGTGACTCTCTCTTCCTCGCAGGAGAAGAGACCCCGACACGGGTGAGTAGATGGGGCTTGGAAGCCTTGGAGGGAAGGAAGGGGGACCGGCCAGCTGTGAGCAGCACGGCACTCTCGATGATATTAAGCATCACCTCTCCGAGTTCAAAAGCGGCCCCGTGGCGCAGAGTGGTAAAGCGGCAGTACTGCGGTACTGTGATCTGAACTCTCTGCTCAGTACTTGAGTTCGATCCCAGCGAAAGCTGGTTCAGGTAGCCGGCTCCAGGTTGACTCAGCCTTCCATCCTTCCGAGGTGGGTAAAATGAGTACCCAGCTTGCTGGGGGGGAAGTGTAAAAGACTGGGGAAGGCAATGGCAAACCAGCCCGTAGAAATGTGAAAGCAACGTCACCCCAGAGTTGGAAACGACTCGTGCTTGCACAGGGACCTTTCCTTTCCTTTCCTTTCCTCAAAGTTTTAGAGCCCCGTGGCACGGAGTGTTAAAGCTAAAGTACTGCAGTCCTAAGCTCTGAGTTCGATCCCCAGTGGAAGTTGGGTTTTCAGGCAGCCGGCTCGAGGTTGACTCAGCCTTCCATCCTTCCGAGGTCGGTCAAATGAGTCCCCAGCTTACTGAGGGGAAAGTGCGGATGATTGGGGAAGGCAATGGCAAACCACCCCATAAAAAGTCTGTTGTGAAAACGTTGTGAAAGCACATCACCCCAGAGTCTGAAATGACTGGTGCTTGCTCAGGGGTCCTTTCCTTTCCTTTCCTTTCCTTTCCTTTCCTTTCCTTTCCTTTCCTTTCCTTTCCTTTCCTTTCCTTTCCTTTCCTTTCCTTTCCTTTCCTTTCCTTTCCTTTCCTTTCCTTTTCCTTTCCTTTCCTTTCCTTTCCTTTCCTTTCCTTTCCTTTCCTTTCCTTTCCTTTCCTCAGAGTTTAGTTATTTCTTTACACAAGAACATAAGAGAAGCCATAAGAACATAAGAGAAGCCATGTTAGATCAGGCCAATGGCCCATCCAGTCCAACACTCTGTGTCACACAGTGGCAAAAATTTATATACACACACACACACACACACACACACACACTGTGGCTAATAGCCACTGATAGACCTCTGCTCCATATTTTTATCTAAACCCCTCTTGAAGGTGGCTATGCTTGTGGCCACCACCACCTCCTGTGGCAGTGAATTCCACATGTTAATCACCCTTTGGGTGAAGAAGTACTTCCTTTTATCCGTTTTAACCTGTCTGCTCAGCAATTTCATCGAATGCCCCCGAGTTCTTGTATTGTGAGAAAGGGAGAAAAGTACTTCTTTCTTTACTTTCTCCATCCCATGCATAATCTTGTCAACCTCTCTCATGTCACCCCGCAGTCGACGTTTCTCCAAGCTAAAGAGTCCCAAGTGTTTCAACCTTTCTTCATAGGGAAAGTGTACCAGCCCTTTAATCATTCTAGTTGCCCTTTTCTGGACTTTCTCCAATGCTATAATATCCTTTTTTAGGTGCGGCGACCAGAACTGCACACAGTACTCCGAAGTGTCTCAGAGCGGCTCACAATCTCCTTTACCTTCCCCACCTCCACAACAGACACCCTGTGAGGCGGGTGGGACTGGAGAGGGCTCTCACAGCAGCTGCCCTTTCAAGGACAACCTCTGCCAGAGCTATGGCTGACCCAAGGCCATGCTAGCAGGTGCAAGTGGAGGAGGGGGGAACCAAACCCGGTTCTCCCAGATAAGAGTCCACGCACTTAACTACTACACCAAACTGGCTTCTAGTGGCTTCTAGTGTCCTGGCCCCACTGATGGACCTCCTGATGGCACCTGGGTTTTTTGGCCACTGTGTGACACAGAGTGTTGGACTGGATGGGCCACTGGCCTGATCCAACATGGCTTCTCTTACGTTCTTATGCTCTGGAACTCCTGTGAAGCAGCCCGTTTCTCCAGGGGAACTGATATCTGAGCTCCTTAATGGAGCATCAGCTACAGATTGGAGGGGACATCCTCCTCCCTGCTTCAGAGCCCCCAAAATGCTGCACAGCCCGTCTTGGCTGTGCCAGTCCCTTGCTTCTGGGTTCTTCTGACCTTTGCCCAACGCTCCTTATTCGTCTCTTCCCGCCCCAGATAACTTTGTTGACTGCAAAATGGATTCCACATCTCCTAGGCAAGGGCTGGGCCATTCCTGCATCGATGTGGAAGACTCTTGTTTGTTTTCTTGCACGATGCCAACCGCCTTCGAAGAGAGAAAAACGCCTGCCAGTCCTAGCAACCCCAGGGAGATCTTGATTAGTTGTGGTGGGAATTGCTCTCTGGTTGCAGCTGACTCACAGCGACCATGTAGGACAGGAGTGTCAAACATGCGGCCTAGGGGCCAAATCAGGCCCCTGGAGGGCTCCTATCAGGCCCCCGAGCAACTGACTGTCATCTGCTTCCTTCCTTTGCTCTCTCTCGCTTCCTTCTGCATCACAGCTTGCTCAATCACACAGGAGCTGCAGAGCAAAGCCTCTATTTTCTCCATTGGCTGAGGCTCCTCTCTCAGGAAGGAAGAGGGGAGGAATAGCTTGCTTTGCCAGGCTCTCTCAGTTGCACAGCAGCTACTTCAGTCGCACAGCCAAGCCTCTCTTCCTTCTATTGGCTGAGGCTCCTCTCCCTCCTGTTCTCCTGAGAAGGAAGGAAAGAGCCAGAGCTTCCTCTGCCCAGTTCCCTGGATCCCACGGAAGAGATACAAAGAAAGCACCTTTAAGACCAATAAGTGCTAATGTTTTAAGCATGTTTTATTTTTATTTTTTTTTAAAAAAAATCTTTAATTGTGTTTGTCTGTGTCCTTTATAAAGTTTATAACTCTGCTACCTAATCTTAAATAGGTACACAACAAACGGCACAACCTGACATGGCCCGGCCCAACAAGGTCTCATTTAGGTCACATCCGGCCCTCATAACAAATGAGTTTCACACCTCTGCTGTTGGGTTTTCAAGGCACAAGAGGTTCAGAGGTGGTTTGCCACTGCTTGCCTCTACGTTATGGCCCTGGTCTTCCTTGAAGATTTATGAAGAAAGGCTGAATGAGGTGGGTATATTTAGCCCAGAGAGGAGACGACTGAGAGATGATCACCATCCTCAAGATCCCATCTTCAAGTACTTGAAGGGCTTTCATAGAGAGGGTGGTGTGGAGAAGTTTCCATTGCCCCCGAAAGTAGGACCAGAACCAATGAGTTGAAATTAAATCAAAAGAGTTTCCAGCTCAACATTACGAAGAACTTCCTGACCTAGGGTTGCCAATCCCCAGGTGAAGGCAGGGGATCCCCCGGTTTGGAGGCCCTCCCCCCGCTTCAGGGTCGTCAAAAAACGGGGGGAGGGGAGGGAAATGTCTTCTGGGAACTCTGTTATTCCCTATGGAGATTTATTCCCATAGAAAATCATGGAGAATGATCCGCGGGTATCTGGGGCTCTGGGGGGGCTGTTTATTGGGGTAGAGGCACCAAATATTAAGTACAGCATCTAGTGCCTCTCCCCAAAATACCCCCCAAGTTTCAAAAAGATTGGACCTGGGGGTCCAATTCTATGAGCCCCAAAAGAAGGTGCCCCTATCCCTCATTATTTCCTATGGAAGGAAGGAATTTAAAAGGTGTGCCGTCCCTTTAAATGTGATGGCCAAAACTCCCTTTGGAGTTCAATTATGCTTGTCACAGCCTTGATCTTGGCTCCACCCCCAAAGTCTCCTGGCTCCACCCCCAAAGTCCCCAGATATTTCTTGAATTGGACTTGGCAACCCTATCCTGACCTTTAGAGCGGTTCCTCAGTGGAACAGGCTTCCTCCTCGGGAGGTGGTGGGCTCTCCTTCCTTGGAGGTTTTTAAACAGAGGCTGGATGGCCATCTGGTAGCAATGAAGATCCTGTGAATTTAGGGGGAGGGGTTTGTGAGTTTCCTGCATTGCGCAGGGGGTTGGACTAGATGACCCTAGAGGTGCCTTCCAACTCTATGATTCACCACATTTTAAGAAGGATATAGACAAGCTGGAACAGGTCCAGAGGAGGGCGACGAAGATGGTGAGGGGTCTGGAGACCAAGTCCTGTGAGGAAAGGTTGAAGGAGCTGGGGATGTTTAGCCTGGAGAGGAGGCGGCTGAGAAGTGATAGGATCATCATCTTCAAGTACTCGAAGGGCTGTCATCTAGAGGATGGGGTGGAATTGTTTTCTGTGGCCCCGGAAGGCAGGACCAGAACCAATGGGGTTGAAATTAAATCAAAAGAGTTTCTGACTCAACATTAGGAAGAACTTCCTGACCCTTAGAGCGGTTCCTCAGTGGAACAGGCTTCCTCGGGAGGTGGTGGGCTCTCCTTCCTTGGAGGTTTTTCAACAGAGGCTAGAGGGCCATCTGACAGCAATGAAGATCCTGTGAATTTAGGGGGAGGTATTTGTGAGTTTAGAGCAGTTCCTCAGTGGAATAGGCTTCCTCCTCGGGAGGTGGTGGGCTCTCCTTCCTTGGAGGTTTTTCAACAGAGGCTAGAGGGCCATCTGACAGCAATGAAGATCTTGTGAATTTAGGGGGAGGGGTTTGTGAATTTCCTGCATTGTGCAGGGGGTTGGACTAGATGACCCTGGGGTCATATAAGCCCTGGGTACAAAAGATGTGTTAAAGAACAACTTGGTTGAGGCACAGCACGAAGCCCCGGTTTAACAAAACCAAACTGGTTGGAGTTCTCGTCCAGCCGTGGGCCGCTGCATTGATGAAGGCGAGCTGGAGTCTTATCAAGCCCAGAGCTGAGCTGAACATATAGAATCCTAGAGCTGGAAGGGACCTCTAGGGTCATCTAGTCCAACCCCCTGCACAATGCAGGAAACTCACAGACCCCTCCCCCTAAATTCACAGGATCTTCATTGCTGTCAGATAGCCATCTGGTTGTTAAATCAGGGCTTCGTGCTGTGCCTCAACCAAGTTGTTCTTTAACACATCTTTTGTACCCAGGTCTTATTTGTTTCACAGGGTGGCCGCTATCTAAATGCACGAACTCAGCGGCAGGAGCAATAAATGGAAAATCAACCAGCAAAATAGAATCGCTTCTTAAAGCAAAGAAACGTAAGGCTGGTTGAAAGCCAGCGTCGAAGCCGGTCAAAGACAGAACGGCAACAGTGCCAAGTTTGCATCAAATCGGTAAAAGGTAGGATCGATACGATAAAGCAGAAAACAGGGCTGGAGTGGGGGGGGGGGGGAACACTCCAGGGAAACAACATCTATTGGGCAGAGTTGCAGATCTGGCACACAGCTGCTGGTGCATACCAACATCAGAGAGAGGAAGGGCCTCAAGTCCAACACAGAGCCTTGTGAGGTGGGCCAAGTGCGGCTCTTGGAGAGAAACGTTTCCCTATTGGTGCAAACGCAGAGTTGTGGAAAAAAGCAGTCTGAGAGGGCCTTTGCTTTTGTACAGCAATGATGCTTGTCGCGCCCTTGCTCCTGACTCCACTCCCAAAGTCCAAATTGTTTAAGGCTCAGTTTCTTGAAATGTAACCATGGAAGCTGGAGAAATCCTTTTGGCCAAATATAAGCTTAATGTAATAAATAAATAAACAAATGACCAAGATTCTGTCTTGGATCATGCAGGCTAGTCCGATCTTGTTGGCTTTTTGAAGCTAAGCAGTGTTGGCCCTGCCTAGTATTTGGATGGGAGATGAGAGAATCGCAGAATTGGAAGGGACCTCTAGGGTCATCTAGTCTAACCCCCTGCACAATGCAGAAAACTCACAAACACCTCCCCCTAAATTCACAGGATCTTCATTGCTGTCAGATGGCCATCTAGCCTCTGTTTAAAAACCGCCAAGGAAGCAGAGCCCACCACCTCCCGAGGAAGCCTGTTCCACTGAGGAACCGCTCTAAAGATCAGGAAGTTCTTCTTAATGTTGAGCCGGAAACTCTTGTGATTTAATTTCAACCCATTGGTTCTGGTCCTACCTTCTGGGGCCACAGAAGACAATTCCATCCTCAATTCCATCTTCTATAGGACAGCCCTTCAAGTACTTGAAGATGGTGATCCTATCACCTCTCAGCCACCTCCTCTCCAGGTTAAACATCCCTAGCTCCTTCAACCTTTCCTCATAGGACTTGGTCTCCAGACCCCTCACCATCTTCGTCACTCTCCTCTGGAAGTTGTTTTGTGTGCCACAATTAGAGTTGCCATCTCCGGACTGGGAAATTCCTAATGGTTTCAGAGGCGGAACGTAGGGAGGGGATAGGGTTGCCGAGTCCAATTCAAGAAATATCTGGGGACTTTGGGGGTGGGGCCAGGAGCAAGGTTGTGACAAGCATCATTGAACTCCAAAGAGAGTTCTGGCCATCACATTTAAAGGGACCGCACACCTTTTAAAATACCTTCCCGCCATTGGAAATAATGAAGGAGAGGGGCACCTCCTTTTGGAGCTCATAGAACTGCACCCCCTGGTCCCATCTTTTTGAAACTTGGGGGGGGGGGTGTTTTGAGGAGAGGCACTGGATTCTATGCTGCAAACATTCCAAAAACAGCCCTCCCAGAGTCTCAGATATCCACAGATCGGTTCTCCTTTATACCCTATGGGAATCAGTCCCCATTGGGAAAAACGGAGTGCCCAGCAGACATTTCCTCCCCCCCCCCCCCCGCTTTCTGATGACCCTGAAGCGGGGGAAGGGCCTCCAAACAGGAGATCCCCTGCCCCCACCTGGGGATTGGCAACCCTATGAGGGGAGGGTTGGGGAAGGACGGGACCAGGGTGTAACAGCACAGATTTCCCCCTCCAAAGCAGCCAAAAGGCGAGAAGGAGTTGCCTACTGCAGGAAGCCGAAGGCTGTCTAGCCACACAGCGAAACCCAACTGTTCCCAAATAGGGAGAAGTTGCGGGTTGCAGCGGAGACTTTCCTGCTGGGTTTTCACCTCCCCTCCCAGACAATTTTCTTTAACTCTTGCTCTGCACGTATGCATTTAACAGGGGTGCCGTTTTTCGTATGTGGGATCAGCTGCCGGTGGGCTGGGCTCTGGACCATGGGTTCGAATCCCTTTGAGCCTCTGCAAGCTGAGTCAGACCTTCAGCCTACTTAACTGTCCACGTTGTCTGCTCTGATCGGCCCCAAAAGAAGTGTTTCTCTTGTTGTCTGCGTAGTCTGAAAGTCTAGGATTGGACCTGTGACCTTAGATTAGCCAAAGTGGGTTCTTAGTGACAAAGCCTGTTGTGACTTTTCAAGCAGAGAATCCTAGAGTTGGAAGGGACCTCAGGGTCATCTAGTCCAACCCACTGCACAATGCAGGAAATTCACAAACACCTCCCTCTGCCCACCTTTTTGTGATCTGCCTAAGTTCACAGGATCCACATTGCTGTCAGATGGCCATCTAGCCTCTGGTTAAAAACCTCCAAGGAAGGAGAGCCCACCACCTCCCGAAGAAGCCTGTTCCACTGAGGAACCGCTCTAACGGTCAGGAAGTTCTTCCTAATGTTGAGCTGGAAACTCTTCTGATTTAATTTCAACTCGCTGGTTCTCGTCCTACCTTCTGGGATGACAGAAAACAATTCCGCACCATCCTCTACATGACAGCCCTTCAAATCCTTGAAGATGGTGATCCTATCACCTCTCAGCCGCCTCCTCTCCAGGCTAAACAGGCCCAGCTCCTTCAACCTTTCCTCATAGGACTTGGTCTCCAGACCCTCACCATCTTTGTCGCCCCCCTCTGGACCCGCTCCAGCTTGTCCATATCCTTGAATTGCAGTGCCCAAAACTGAACACAAGACTCTAGGTAAGGTCTAACCAAAGCAGAGCAAAGCGATACCATCACTTCATGTGATCTGGACACTATACCTCTGTTGATACTGCCCAAAATTGCATTTGCCTTTTTAGCTGCTGCAGCACGCTGCAGTCTTTGCGATTTGTGGTGGTATGAAGCGGAAAAGAGCAGGCGTGCATTTCACATTTGCCTGCCTTTACGGATGAAGAATGGCACTAGGTTGCCAACCTCCAGGTGGCACTGGGAGATCTCCCATTATTACATCTGATTTCCAAGCAAGAGATCTCTTCCCTCGGAGAAAATGGCTGCTGTGGGGGGTGGGCTTTATGGCACTGGACCTTGCTGAGGCCCCTCCCTTCCCTAAACCCCGTCCTCCCCAGGTTCCACCCCCCGCCCCAAATCCCCAGGTATTTCCCAGCCCAGAGCTGGCAAACCTAAGAATGGGACACCTTTTTTTCTCTCTTCTACAGGCCTCAGAGTCAGCAGGAGCTCACAGGAGCACAGCTCCTGAACCTTTCTGAGGGTTCCCCCTCTTCCTCCCCACCTACCTTGTCCATTGAATAGGAGGTGCAGCTGCATAACAATTCCTGGATTAGGAGAGCGGGCAGCCAGCCAGCCACCAGGGGCTTTGCCATGCCCCCAGCAGCCCTCATTAACCTTTGGAGAAGCCCATACCACCCTTTCTCCACCTCTTATGTGATTCTGGGCAGTGGGTGGCTTGCTGGCCTTTTGACTTTGTGGGGGCAGCCCAGAGAGAGCCCCAGGCGAGCGAGGTCTGCTTGGGCTGGCTGGATCTCTAGCCAGCCCAAGCAGGCCTCGCTCTCCCGGGGCTCTCCTTTCTTGCATCGGGTTGCTTTTGGCTGGGGGGGAGGGCATATGCTAATGAGTTATGCTAATGAGCTCCACCACCTATTTTTCTACAAAACGGCCCCTGACTGGGGTGCTCTCTTTGGGGTCCATTCCCTCTCCAAGTGTCTAACATTTCCCATCTATTTTTAGCTGGTGAGGAGGGGAAGGAAGACCCCAGGTGTCCGGCCTCAAGGAAGACATGGGGTGTGCCGTATCGGGCCCAGACGTCAACCCGGATTCCGCCCTCTCTGAGGAGAAGAGGAGCCCCTCTGTGGAAGGCGCGCTGGATTTGAAAACAGACCCCGAGTGCAAGGGCGACGAGGAGCCGAAGGAACCGTTCCTGCTTTCAGAAGTTCAGAAGGAGCTGATCCGGGCCTCCTGGGTGATCCTGCACAAAGACATCGCCCGCGTGGGAGTGATTGTTTTTATCAGGTATGGAAAGGGGTTCAGTCGGAGTTTTATCAGGTATGGAAAGGGGTTCAGTCCGAAAACCAGAAGTCGGAGTTTCGTGGCAAAGATTTGATGGGTACAGCTGTTTCAGGCACACAACCCAAGAGCGCCATTCGCCCAAAGAATTAAAATTGCCAGCCTCCGTGTGTGGTCTGGAGATCTCCCAGCATTGCAACTGACTGATAGACAACAGATCAGTTCCCCTGGAGAAAATGGCTGCTCCAGAGGCTGGACTGTAGGGCTGCCGGGGTGGGGGATCTCCTGCCCTGGAGGGCCCTAACCACCGCCAGGGAGCAAGCCACTGAGGCGATCCCCGCTTCCGAAGAGCCCCGTTGGCACGCACTGTCCTCGGCACAATGACGTCTCTTCTGGGTGCGCCGGGGACGCTCTAGGACTCGCGCTGAAAACTCTATGGTACCATAAAGTTTTGCTGCGAATCCTAGAGCGTTTCTGGTGTGACACTTTAGGAATTGCGGTAAAACTCTGTGGTACCATAGAGTTTTATCGCCAGTCCTAGAGTGTCCCTGACGCCGCATCCCTGCACAATAAAATCGCTTCCGGGTGGCGTCATCGTGCTGCACGTGGAGGAACAGGTCCTCCTCCACAGCGGTGGAAGGACATGGCAACGCTAGGGTGGATTCTGGGGCATTACAACCAAGAGAGAGCTCACTCCCCTGGGACTCCATCCCCCAAACCTTCAGGAATTGCCCAACCCGGTGTTTTGCATTCCTCTGGGCATAGAGCGGGGGTCAATGGGGGCAGAGGTAGTTGTGAACTTCCTGCATTGTGCAGAGGGCTGGACTAGATGACCCTTGAGGGTGCCTTCCAGCTCTGTGTTTCTCTGATGGCAGCGCTACCCCAGGAGGGATTCAGACGGCAGCTCGGAAGAGAACGGGGCATGCAGCTGCCCTGACCAAGCTGATCCAGAAAGGGTGGAATTCTAGCAGGAGCTCCTTTGCATATTAGGCCACGCCCCGCTGGTGTAGCCAATGCTCCGAGAGCTTACAAGGCTCTTTTCTGTAAGCTCTTGGAGGATTGGCTACATCAGTGGGGTGTGGCCTAATATGCAAAGGAGCTCCTGCTAGAATTCCAAGGCTCTTTTTTGTAAGCTCTCGGAGGATTGGCTACACCAGCAGAGCGTGGCCTAATATGCAAAGGAGCTCCTGCTAGAATTCCACCCCTGGTCCCCAGATAGAATTGGGACCACCTCTTGGGGTCTGTTTGCACGGCTTGCTTCTTGCTGGAGGCCCCCAGCTTCTGGGAACGAGGAAGAGCCCTTTTGGGCCAACAGCCGCCGGTGTCTCGATTTTCACCCTCCCCGACATTCCTGACCCCTTTTTGGCTCTGTCCTTTGAAAGATCGATCCCAGCAGAAAGTGGGCTCTTGCGGTGGTTGCTCGGGAAGCCCAGCGATCGATTCCCCAGGCTCCAGGGTGCCTTGGGGCGGGCACGGAAGGAGAGCAAGGAGCCGGCAGGTCTCCCCACATAGGCCTGGCAGTCTGGAAAGCAGCAGAAGCCAGGAGTGGCCGCCAAAAGGACTTTGCAGTTTGCTGGACCCTCCCCAAGACATCCTGCGGAAACAAAAGCCTTGAATGAGCTCTTGGGTTAGTGCAGGGGTGTCAAACATGCAGCCCGGGGGCCGAATCAGGCCCCGGAGGGCTCCTATCAGGCCCCCGAGCAACTGGGTGCCATCTGCTTCCTTCTCCCTCTCTCTTGCTTCCTTCTGCATCACCGCTTGCTCAATCGCACAGGAGCTACAGAGCAAAGCCTCTGTTTTCTCCATTGGTTGAGGCTCCTCCATTGGGGAGGACGAGATTGCTTTGCCAGGCTCTCTCAATCGCACAGCAGAGCTACTGAGCCAAGCCTCTCTTCCTTCTATTGGCTGAGGCTCCCTCCCTCCTGGTCCCCTGGGGAAGGAAGGAAAGAGCCAGAGCTCCCTTTGCCCAGTTCCCTAGATCCCATGGGAGAGATACAAAGAAAGCACCTTTGAGACCAACAAGTGCGAACGTTTAAAGTTTTTAAAAAATATATTGTATTTGTGTCCTTTATAAAGTTTATATCTCTGCTACCTAACCTTAAATAGGTCCACACATGGCCTGGCCCAACCCAGCATAGCCTGGCCCAACAACTGGCAGTCATCTGCTTCCTTCTCCCTCTCTCTTGCTTCCTTCTGCATAGCAGCTTGCTTTGCCAGGCTTGCTCAATTGCATAGGAGCTACAGAGCAAAACCTCTATTTTCTCCTTTGGCTGAGGCTCCTCTCTTGGGGCGGAAGGGGAGGATGGAGAGCTTGCTTTGTCAGGGTCTCGCAATCGCCCAGCAGAGCTACAGAGCCAAGCCTCTCTTCCTTCTATTGGCTGAGGGTCCTCCCCATCCTGGTCCCCTGGGGAAGGAAGGAAAGAGCCAGAGCTTCCTTTGCCCAGTTCCCTGGATCCCATGGGAGAGATACAAAGAAAGCACCTTTAAGACCAACAAGTGAGAACGTTTTAAGCATATTTCAAGTTTTTTAAAAAATATATTTAATTGTATTTGTGTCCTTTATAAAGTTTTTATCTCTGCTACCTAACCTTAAATAGGTACACACACGGCCCAGCCCGACATGGCCTGGCTCAACAAGGTCTCGTTTGTGTCAGATCCGGCCCTCATAACAAATGAGTTCGACACCCTTGGGTTAGTGTCTTCTTCCGGCCTGGACCCCCCCCCCCCGAATCAGTCTTTCTGGTTGAGAGATCAAGACAGGCTAGTCTGTCTGTAGAATCAGAAAAGAGCACCTCCAAGACTAACAAAAATTTGTGGCGGGGAGGAGTTTTCGTGAGTCACCTTATATCTTGAAGAGTGGAGTGGATTCAGATGCTGAATGACACATGGGCAAATGGCAATAGTAGATGAATGACAATAGCAAGCATTATTGGATTAAGTGTGAAAGGCAGAGGGGGATAGCAGGTGTGGAGAAATCGCCATGGGCAACAAGACGGGAAACCAAGGTCTCGATTCAGTCCGGGAGGGTGCATTGTCTTGAGCTTCATTATCAGTTGCAATTCAGCCGCCTCTCTTATGAATCTCTCCTGCTGGGGAGAGGCTGTGGGTCGGTGGTTATAGGGGTGACGGCTGGCGATCTCCCCAAATTACAGCTTGTCTCCAGGTTACAGAGATCAGTTCCCCTGGGGGGGGGGGGAAATAGCTGCTTGGGAAGGTGGGCTCTCCCTAGACTCCACCCCCCCAATCTCAAAATATTTCTTAGCTCAGAGCTGGCAACCCTTGACCTGGAACATCTGCTTCATGCAGAAAGTCCCCGGTTCAATTCCTGGCATATCCAGTTAGTAGACAACGTTAAAAACACCTAGAAAGCCACTGTGGGTTAAAATGCGCACTGCTGATTGTTGAGAGACCAATGGCCTGATTCAGTAGAAGCCGGGGTGGGATTCTAGCAGGAGCTCCTTTGCATATTAGGCCCCACCCCCTTGATGTAGCCAATCCTCCAAGACCTTGCAAAAAAAGGAGCCTTGTAAGCTCTTGGTGGATTGGCTACAGCAGGGGTGTGTGGCCTAATACGCAAAGGAGCTCCGGCTAGAATCCCACCCCGAGTAGAAGGCAGGTGTGTATGTTCAGCCAACAGGTGTTCAGAGACAGAGGACCGTCTTTGAAGAACCGTGCTCGAATCACCCCACGTGGCCTAAGAACATAAGAGAAACCTTATTGGATCAGGCCAATGGCCCATCCGGTCCAACACTTTGTGTCACACAGTGGCCAAAACCCCCAAGTGCCATCAGGAGGTCCATCAGTGGGGCTAGAAGCCCTCCCACTGTGCCCCCTCCCAAGCACAAGAATGCAGACCATCACAGCCCCAGACAGAGAGTTCCAACAATACGCTGTGGCTAATAGCCACTGATGGACCTCTGCTCCAGATGTTTATCCAATCCCCTCTTGAAGCTGTCTATGCTTGCAGCTACCACCACCTCCTGTGGTATTGAATTTCACATGTTGATCCCCCTTTGGGTGAAGAAGGACTTCCTTTTATCCGTTCTAACCCGACTGCTCAGCAATTTCAGGGAGTGCCCACGAGTTCTTGTATTGTGCGAAAGGGAGAAAAGTCCTCCTTCCTCTACCTTCTCTATCCCGTGCATAATCCTGTAAACCTCTATCATGTCACCCCTCAGTCGACATTTCTCCAAGCGAAAGAGCCCCAAGCGTTTTAACCTTTCTTCATAGGGAAAGGGTTCCAACCCTTGAAGCCTTCTAGTTGCCCTTTTCTGCGCTTTTTCCAATGCGATCTCTTTTCTGAGTTGCGGTGGCCAGAACTGTACACAGTACACCAAACGAGGCCGCACCATCGATTTATAGGGGGGCATGATGATATCGATTGATTTGTTTTCAGTTCCCTGCATCACGCTGCTGCCGTGGGGGGGTCTGGTTTGTGTCGGGCAGTTCTAGGACGGCCCCAAGGGGTGGGGGAGGAGAGCAGCAGCATCCAGCGGGCAGCGGCTGCAAGCAGAGAAGCCAAGGGAATCAGTTCCTCTTCTGGAACGTGACCTGGCCTCTCTCAGACGGGAGTCGAGTCCTCCCAGTAAAGACTTCTCATAAGTCACTTATTTATTTGCACACGGGGGAAATGCACTCTCTTCGAAAGTCTTATATAAGCAAGAGGCTCTTGCAAACAGCTGGGAGTCCAACTTTCTTCCAGGAAGAGAGATCCGAGCGGGCAGCCGTGTTGGTCTGAAGCTGTCGAACAAAGCAGGAGTCAAGTTTCACCTTTAAGACCAACCCATTTTTATTTAGAACGTCAGCTTTCGTGTGCTCTTCAGCGCACTTCCTCAGACGAGGAATCCAGCAGACATTCCTCGTCTGAGGAAGTGTGCTTAGAGAGCACATGAAAGCTGACGTTCTAAATAAAAATGGGTTGGTCTTAAAGGTACAACTTTACTCCTGCTTTGTTCAGTTTCCTCCAGGAAGCCTGGTATGGCTGTGTTTGTTTCTTTATATTTATTATCAGGGCTTTCTTTTGTAGAAAAAGCCCAGCAGGGATTCATTTGTATATTAGGCCACACCCCCTGACATCACCATTGTTTCACACAAGGCTTTTTGGTGGGGAAAGCCCAACAGGAGCTCATTTGCATATCAAACCGCACCCCCTGGTACCAAAACAGCTGGAAACTGCATTCCTGCTCAGAAAAAAAGGTCCTGTTTATTATTTATGGGATTTCTATCCTGCCCAACCTGCCAAAGCAGACTCAGGAAACAGGATAAAGGGTTGTCAAGTCCAACTCAAGAAATATCTGGGGACTTTGGGGGTGGAGCCAGGAGACACTGGGGGTGGAGCCAGGGGCAAGGTTGTGACAAGCATCCTTGAACTCCCAAGGGAATTCTGGCCATCACATTGAAAGGGGCCACCCGCCTTTTCAATGCTGTTCCTCCATTTAAAAATAATGAAGGGTAGGGGCACCTTCTTTTGGGGCTCATAGAATTGGACCCCCTGGTCCAATCTTTTTGAAACTTGGAGGGTATTTTGGGGAGAGGCACCAGATGCTATGTGGAAAATGTGGTGCCTCTACCTCAAAAAAAACAGCCCCCCAGAGCCCCACGGATCGACTCTCCGTTATACCCTATGAGAAAGGGTCTCCATAGGGTATAATGGAGCGCCCAGCAGGCATTCACCCCTCCCCCTGCTTTCTGATAACCCTGAAGCAGGGGGAGGGCCTCCAAACAGGAGGATCCCCTTCCCACAGCTGGAGATTGGCAACCCTAGGCTATGTTGAGAACACACGGGGCTCTGCACGGAAGGGGGGGGGGGCTACAGTGCAAAAAGTGGGCTGCTGTGGCCACTTGGGTTTGATTCCCAGCCAGGGAAGTTTTCAAAGCAGATTATTTGGGACATCTTTTGGACCCTGCGATTCCAGAGAAAAGCTCTCTGGCTGGAGGTAGGGATGCCAGCCTCCAGGTGGGACCTGGAGATCCCCCGGAATTCCAGCTCCTCTCCAGACTGCAGAGATCAGTTCCCCTGGAAGAAATGGCTGCTTGGGAGGGGGGACTCTGTGGCCTTGTGCCCCATTGAGGTTCAGGGATGCCAGCCTCCAGGTGGGACCTGGAGATCCCCTGGAATTCCAGCTCCTCTCCAGACTGCAGAAATCAGTTCCCCTGGAGGAAATGGCTGCTTGGGAGGGGGGACTCTGTGGCCTTGTGCCCCACTGAGGTTCAGGGATGCCAGCCTCCAGGTGGGACCTGGGGATCCCCCGGAATTCCAGCTCCTCTCCAGACTGCAGAGACCAGCTCCCCTGGAGGAAAGGGATCTTTTGGACGGTGGACATTTATGGCACTGTGCCCCACCGAGGTCTCTGTCCTGTCCGTAGGCTCCACCTGAGAATCTCCAGGAATTTCCCAACTTGGATCTGGAAACCCTACCCTCCATTCCTAGTCCAATCTTTTTGAAACTTGGAGGATGTTTTGAGGAAAGGCACGGGATGCTACGCTGCAAATTTGGTGCCTCTATCTCAAAAAACAATCCCTCCCCCGCCCGAGCCCCAGATCAATCCTCCATTATACCCTATGGGAATCGGTCTTTATAGGGAATAATGGAGTGCCTAGCAGACATTTCCCACACACTCACTTTCTGATAACTCCTGAAGCGGGGGGAGGGCCTCCAAACAGGGGGATCCCCTGCCGCCACCTGGGGATTGGCAACCCTACCCTCCCACCCCTCCCCAGGCTTCACACACCACACACCCGTCTTTAGGTATTTCCCAACGCAGAGCCAGCAAACCTCATATTGATAAATGCTTCAATTGATAGTACTGACAGAATTGGGTGGATTGTTCTCTTCTTTCCCTACATGGGAATTTTAGGAAGGGGGAGGGGGAGAGAAGAGGCTATTAGGAGAAATGTTTTGGCATGATTTGCTGTTACACAAGCCAGCCTTCTTGCAGGGTGGGAGGGAGTGAAATTTTTTTTTTAGGAGAGAGAGCTTGGTAGTGCTGTTCCACATAACAGAACCCAGGCGTCTTCTGACTGGGGCTGGGCCGGAAGAATTGCTCTCAAATTGAGCATAATTGTGTAAGGAAAAAAATGAGCCGCGTGTGCGCCTTATGGATCCACTCTGAAACTTCCAGGAAACGTATACCGGTGCAGTCGGAGGGGCTAATAACCTCCTCCTCTCCCCCCCCCCTCCTCCTCAAATGAAGCCACAAATTCTGGGTTGCCAGAACTCTCAACACAACAAGAAATTGCAGGAAAATCGCGTTGGGGGTGGCTCTCTTCTGCCCCCTGCTGTTACTCCAGCCAAGAGCCATGGGGGGCACTTGTGCAGCGTGTTTTATGCTCTCCACGGCTTCCTGGGTGCCCAGAATTGTTTGCATCCTCTACTAACGAGCACGCTGCAGCTGCAAGGAGCACTATGTATAAAGGGAGGGGGTGGGGTTGGCTTTTGTGGAATTCGCTCCGGGGTTACGTAGGGACAATCAGCACCCCCAAGACGATCATTTCCTTTAATTGGCCCCTCTCTTTTCTGCTTCTCTCCTTGCGCCAGTAATTTGTTCGGCCACCTCCTCCTCCTCTACCCCGCTGAGCTCTTTTACACAGCAGGGAAAGAATCAACAAGCACAGCCACAGAGGTGCAGGGGTTCACACCCCTGCTCCGTCTTTGACTGTGATTTATGCCATCACAAGTCAATAACGCCTTTCCACCCTTTCCACGGGACAAACAAGCCAGCCCCTGTGACAAAGAATAAATGGAAGTAAGTGTGACATTAGAAACCACAAAAATCAAAAACCGGTGGTGGTGGGGGGGAACGTTTTAATCTTCCAGGCCGTTCAGTTGCTGACCTAATAGCGGCGGCTATCTTACAAAGGAATTGCAAAGGAAGATTAGAGAGACTGGCAAATTGCAACTGATAATGAAGCTGAAGACAAGGCATCCTCCTGGACTGAATCGAGACCTTGGTTTTCTGCCTCACCAGCAATGCTGGCTTCTCCACACCTAGGACCACTCTGCATATCACACCGAACCCAAGCACACCTGCTATTGTCATCTGCCTGCTAATGTCATTTGGTATCTAAAATCACTCCACTCCTCAAGACATGGCATAGAATCATCGAGTTGAAAGGGTACCCCCAGGATCATCTAGTCCAACCCCCTGCACAATGCAGGAAACTCACAAATCCCTCCCCCTAAATTAACAAGGTCTGCACTGTTATCAGATGGCCATCTAGCCTCTGTTTAAAAACCTCCAGGGAAGGAGAGCCCACCACCTCCTGAGGAAGCCTGTTCCAGACTGCTCTAACAGTCTGGAAGTTCTTCCTAATGTTGAGCCAGAAACTCTTTTGATGTAATTTCAACCCACTGGTTCTGGTTCTACCTTCTGGGGCCACAGAAAACAATTCCACACCATCCTCTATAGGACTGCCCTTCAAGGACTTGAAGATGGTGATCCTATCACCTCTCAGCTGCCTGGTCTCCAGGCTAAACACTCCCAGCTCTTTCAACCTTTCTCCATAGGACTTGGTCTCCAGACCCCTCCTTTGGGCAGATGGATTGCATTCTAGCTGTGTCCGGAGAAGTGATCAGTGACTCACAAAAAGCTTCTCTCCTGCCACACATTTTGTCAGTCTTTCAGATGCTCCTGGACGTGGACGGTTGATCTTTTTCTACAGCAGAGGTTTGTGGAAAGAGAGAGTCATTTCTGCAGTTTAATCCGGAGCTGCCCTCATGTGTGCTCAGCCTCGCCCTCTGGTGGACATCCCTGAGATTGCCGGGCTGCTCTTCCCGAGGCAAAAGGATTGTATATTTCTGAACAGGAGTTGGAGAAGAAAATCCAGATGGTACAAAAGGCATTAAAATCTGGCCTGGCTGCAAGATGCCTTCGTCCTCCTGCCAGGAAAAGATGCGTTGTCATCATTGCTTTATTGTGCAGTGTTTCAGATGGATTTTGGGTTGGAAGCTTCAATGAAAGCGGTTGCACACAACTGACGCTTCTGGAAAGGAACAAGGGGTTTCTTTCAGGAGTTACTAACAAGCCAGAAGACTGCCTGAGACGGGGATAGGGTTGCCAGGTCCAATTCAAGAAATATCTGGGGACTTTGGGGGTGGAGCCAGGAGACTTTGGGGGTGGAGCCAGGAGACTTTGGGGGTGGAGCCAGGAGACATTGGGGGCAGAGCCAGGAGCAAGGGTGTGACAAGCATCATTGAACTCCAAAGGGAGTTCTGGCCATCACATTTAAAGGGACCGCACACTTTTTAAATGCCTTCCCTCCATTGGAAATAATGAAGGATAGGGGCGGCAGCTTTGGGGGGCTCATAGAATTGGACCCCCTGGTCCCATCTTTTTGAAACTTGGAGAGGAACTGGGGGCTATGCTGAAAATTTGATGCCTCTGTCTCAAAAAACAAGCCCCCCCCACTGGCCCCAGATACCCACAGATCAATTCTCCATTATACCCTATGGGAATCAGTCTCCATAGGGAATAGTGGAGTGCCAGCAGACATTTCCCTCCCACTTTCTGATGACCCGAGCCCCGTGGCACAGAGTGGTAAAGCTGCAGTACTGCAGTCTGAGCTCCCTGATCACGGCCTGAGTTTGATCCCGGCGGAAGCTGGGTTTTCAGGTAGCCGGTTCCAGGTTGACTCAGCCTTTCATCCTTCCGAGGTCGGTCAAATGAGTACCCAGCTTGCTGGGGGGGGGGGGAGTGTAGAGGACTGTGGAAGGCAATGGCAAACCACCAACGTAAAAAGTCTGCCGTAAAAATGTTGTGAAAGCGACGTCACCCCAGAGTCAGAAATGACTGGTGCTTGCACAGGGGACCTTTCTTTCTGATTACCCTGAAGCGGGGGGAGGGCCTCCAAACCAGGGGATCCCCTGCCCCCCCCCCTGGGGATTATGTACCCAAATTAGAGAATCATGGTAAAAATGGACAGGGGAAACAAAGCATAGCTGCCGTGATATTCAACCTCCAAAAAATTAAACCAAGAGTCCAAAATTATACAAAAGTACCAAATATAATTGTTTTACAGTCAGTGAAGGCAATCCCTTTCAATCCCTCTAAGGAACGACATTTCATCAGGAATCCAGTTCCTTCTTCTCAAGCAAATGAATGCTGGATACAAGAAAATTGATGGTATAATATTATGCCGTCCTCAATCCATGCTCCCTTCTCGTTGGGTGGCCAAAGTATTTGAGCTTCAGCTTCAGCATCTGACCTTCCAGGGAACAGTCTGGGTTGATTTCCCTTACGACTGAGGTTAACAATAGAGAGGGAGAAATCACCTTTGGCAACTGCGATGGCGTCAGCTAGGAGGCATCCCCAAAACAAAATTGGTTTCCAAAGGCTGAATAGAAGCAGAAGTTTAGGGGTCTATGCCAATGTTTCTGGTGATGAGAACTGTAAGGATTCAAATTGCCTGAAACCAATTTCTGGATGCGGGAACCAAATTGCAAAATCTGCACCATTTTTGCCACTGGGATGCCAACCTCCAGGTGAGACAAGGTGAATTGTTTTCTGTGGCCCCAGAAGATAGGACCAAAACCAATGGGTTGAAATTAAAGGAGTTTCCGGCTCAACATTAGGAAGAACTTCCTGTCAGAGCAGTTCCTCAGTGGAACAGGCTTCCTCGGGAGGTGGTGGGCTCTCCTTCCTTGGAGGTTTTTAAAAAGAGGCTAGATGGCCATCTGACAGCAATGAGGATCCTGGGAATTTAGGGGGAGGGATTTGTGAGTTTCCTGCATTGTGCAGGGGGTTGGACTAGATGACCCTGGAGATCCCTTGCAACTTTATGATACTATGCCATGTCTTGAGGAGTGGAGTGATATCAGATGCAAAATGACATTAGCAGGCAAATGACAATAGCAGGCATGATTGAGTTCAGCGTGATATGCAGAGTGGTCCTAGGTGCGGAGAAGCCAGCATTGCTGGTGAGGCAGAAAACCAAGGTCTCGATTCAATCCAGGAGGATGCATTGTCTTCAGCTTCGTTATCAGTTGCAAGGAAGGAGGGAGGGAGGGAAGGCAGGAAGGAGAGAGGGAAGGAAGGAGGGAAGGAAGCAAGCAGGAAAGGAAAGAGGGAGGGAAGGAGGGAGGGAAGGAAGGGAGGGAGGAAGGAAGGAAGGAAGGAGGGAGGGAAGGAAGGAAGGAAGGAGGGAAGGAAGGAGGGAAGGAAGGAGGGAGGGAGGGAAGGAAGGAGGGAGGGAGGGAAGGAAGGAAGGAGGGAAGGAAAGAGGGAGGGAGGAAAGGAAAGGAAGAAAGGAGGGGAGGAAGGAAGGAGGGAGGGAGAGAGGGAAGAAAGGAAGGAATAGATGGGGAGGGAGGGAGAGGTGGAAAGAAAGCAACTTTAACTTTAAATGCATCCTCCAAGATGCCAGCCAACAGGGCAGTAGGGGTTTCAAGAGCCACACAATGTATGTGAAAGAGCCACATGTGGCTCCCAAGCCAGAATTTGGCCACCCCTGCTCTAGAAGAACTGATCTTTGTCATACTGAGATGAGATATAATTCCAGGGGGTCCCCAGGTCCTACCTGGAGGTTAACACGTTTATTAAAACTTTTTTTTTTGAGGAATTGTACAAATCTTTGGTCCAGGGGTGGAATTCTAGCAGCAGCTCCGTTGCATATTAGGCCACACCCACATGGTGTAGCCAATCCTCCAAGAGCTTGCCAAAAAAAGAGCCCTGTAAGCTCTCAGAGGATCGGCTACATCAGAGGGGTGTGGCCTAATATGCAAAGCAGCTCCTGCTAGAATTCCACCCCTGCTTTTGTCACATGATAAAGAACTACAACCTTACAATATTACAAAGAAAATTCCGAAGGCTTTTGCATCGGGTTAAAGAAGAGTTTCAGGATTGGCTTGCTTCTAAAATAAAAACTTAAGTGGAATGAAGAGAGCATTTTGCCAGCAACAGAACATCTTGCCAGCCAAATTCCGAAGGCTTCTGCATCTGCTTAGAGGAGGAGTGTCAAACTCATTTGTTATGAAGGCTGGATTTGGCATAAATGAGACCTTGTGAGGCCGGGCTGTGTGTATCATCAAATGTAACGCCAGGTAGCAGAGATATAAACTCTGGGGCTCTGGAGGGGGCTGTTTTTTGAGATGGAGGCACCAAATTTTCAGCAGAGCATCCAGTGCCTCTCCTCAAAACACCCTCCAGGTTTCAAAAAGATTGGACCAGGGGGTCCAATTCTAGGAGCCCCCAAAGAAGGTGCCCCTATCCTTCATTATTTCCAAGGGAGGGAAGGCATTTAAAAGGTGTGCCGTCCCTTTAAATGCGATGGCCAGAACTCCCTTTGGAGTTCAATGATGCTTGCCACACCCTTGCTCCTGGCTCCACCCCCAGTGTCTCCTGGCTCCACCCCCAAAGTCCCCAGATATTTCTTGAATTGGACCTGAGAACCCTACGAGCAGCAGTTGGTCCAACTCCAACCAGAAGCCCTGAGCCTACGTCACACTGTGCTGGCTGATACCAGCCCTTCTTGGAGCTCATCTCAACGGCCTTCTCTCTCTGGTCTCTCCTCCAGACTCTTCGAGACGCACCCGGAATGCAAGGACGCCTTCTTCCTCTTCCGTGATATCGACGACTTCCAGCAACTGAAGATGAGCAAAGAGTTGCAGGCTCACGGCCTCAGGTAGGCCTGGGGTTGCCAGGTGGAGCCAGGAGACTTTGGGGGTGGAGCCAGGAGACTCAGGGGGTGAAGCCAGGAGACATAATGGATAAAAGGAAGTCCTTCTTCACCCAAAGGGTGATCAGCACATGGAATTCACTGCCACAGGAGCTGGTGGCAGCTACAAACATGGACAGCTTCAAGAGGGGGTTGGATAAACATCTGGAGCAGAGGTCCATCAGTCGGTGTTAGCCACAGCGTATTGATGGAACTCTCTGTCTGGGGCAATGATGCTCTGTATTTTTGGTGCTTGGAGGGGGGGCATAGTTTGATGGCTTCTAGTGTTCTGACCCCACTGATGGACCTCCTGATGGTGTCTGGTTTTGTTTTGTTTTTGGCCACTGTGTGACTCAGAGTGTTGGACTGGAGGGGCCACTGGCCTGATCCAACATGGCTTCCCTTATGTTCTTCTGTGACACAGAGTGTTGGACTGGATGGGCCATTGGCCTGATCCAACATGGCTGCTCTTATGTTCTTATGTGACACAGTGTTGGACTGGATGGGCCACTGGCCTGATCCAACATGGCTTCTCTTATGTTCTTCTGTGACACAGAGTGTTGGACTGGATGGGCCATTGGCCTGATCCAGCATGGCTGCTCTTATGTTCTTATGTGACACAATGTTGGACTGGATGGGCCACTGGCCTGATCCAACATGGCTTCTCTTATGTTCTTCTGTGACACAGAGTGTTGGACTGGATGGGCCATTGGCCTGATCCAACATGGCTTCTCTTGTGACACAGAGTGTTGGACTGGAGGGGCCACTGGCCTGATCCAACAGGGCTTCTCTTATGTTCTTATGTGACACAGAGCGTTGGACTGGAGGGGCCACTGGCCTGATCCAACAGGGCTTCTCTTATGTTCTTATGTGACACAGAGTGTTGGACTGGATGGGCCATTGGCCTGATCCAACATGGCTTCTCTTATGTTCTTATGACATTGGGGTGGAGCCAGGAGTAAGATTGTGACAAGCATAGGTTTGGGATTTTTTTTGGGGGGGGGGCGGGGTTAATATTTCAAATGCCCCTTGGTCCACAGTTCAGCCAGCCTGCACAAGTCACCCCCCAGAACAGGGGTGGCCAAACTGTGGCTCGGGAGCCACATGTGGCTCTTCCACACATATTGTGCAGTTCCCAGAGATCAAGGAGGAACTTGATGCAGGCTTAATCTCAAGTAAGTGTGCTTAGCATCGGGACCTCAGGCAACCTCTGAGGGCTGACCCATAGTATTATATAGTGGGTTCAACGCAATGGAGAGTCAAGGTGATAGTGATCATAGCTCTTTTATTAGGTACAACATAGTATAGGGGGGAAAGAAAAGGTCCCCTGTGCAAGCACCAGTCATTCTGACTCTGGGGTGACGTTGCTTTCACAACGTTTTCACGGCAGACTTTTTACGGGGTGGTTTGCCATTGCCTTCCCCAGTCATCTACGCTTTCCCCCCAGCAAGCTCTGGGTACTCATTTTACTGACCTCGGAAGGATGGAAGGCTGAGTCAACCTCAAGCCGGCTACCTGAAAACCCAGCTTCCACTGGGGCTCGAACTCAGGTCGTGAGCAGAGCTTAGGACTGCAGTACTGCAGCTTTACCACTTTGCGCCACGGGGCTCTTAGTGACTGCAGTATAGTATAGGACTGCAGTCAAAAGACTGGAGAGTGGGGCCAACTATATACAACTCCTGGTTCCTGCGGAAGCATGTTATTGGATCGTTCAAACCGGCCGGGGGCCTGTGATTGGTGCAGGGCAGCAGGAATTTGGATCCTGCTGCCCATTGTTCCCGGGTCTCGAAGCTCAGTCCTTATAGCTCCAGTGAGCCAGGCAGGAACACCCATAGCAGTCTTCACATTGGTCCTCATGCACAACACATCGGTAGGTGACTATTTCCGCCATGTGTGATGCAGGGAAGGAGGGGGAAATAGGCAAGTTTGCAAGCTCTTCTCCTCCACCACAGAGGTCGCCCGGAGACCTACAGAAGGGAAAGAGAGTGCAAGAGCCGAGGAGAGAGCCACTGGAAGAAGGGGCAGCGCAGGGCTCCCCCTTAATTGCATAACTCTTGTGGAAGCTGTCTTTATTAACCTTGGTGTCAAGGCAAAGAGAGATACATAATGATGCAAACTGTGGCCAGTGATTTATACGGTACATGTATATTTCCTTCTCCCACTGGTGCCAAAGATTAATTCCCTAACCTTTCCCTATGCTGGTCTTATGGGGACTGTTATTCCCAGCTTTCGTTGCCGTCGTTGTTGTTTTTTAAAAGAAACTCCCCTTCTAGCATGGTTGTGTTGTAAAGCGCATACGTACATACTTTATCTTTCTGTGCAAAGACAGTATTAAGAGCTTTAATAAAGACGTGCGTGCGATATTTATTCACGTCTTGCGGCTCTCAAGCAGCCGACATTTATTCCGTGCGGCTCTTATGTTAAGCAAGTTTGACCGCCCCTGCAGACATGGCGCTTGGGTTGCACAATATCCACTGAAATCTGTTTAACTGGAATTTCACAGCAATACAAACATATCAAATGAGGGGAGTAAACACTAAAGGAGGCCCATTTCCAATGCAAGTGTTTGCAGTGCACGGGATAGCTATCAGGGAAACTTTGTGGCTAGTGACCATGGCAAACTCTGCCACAATCTCTGGGTCTGTCCTTCATAGCATCTTCAGCATTTGTCTGATGCACAAACCAAACCTTTCCATGTATTTCTTCCCCGGGGACCATATGAGAAAGAACAATAAAGCAAACCCCTGCCAAAAGGTTTCAGTTTCTTGGGCTTTGTGGAATAAATCGCTGTGTGATTCAAGCAGAATTTTGGGGTGGCAGCGAAGCCTTAATGCAAAAAAAAACCCTTTCCATTAGAAAAAGGAAAGGTTGCTAAAAGGGCGCTCTAGCTGCTTGGTGTCTCCTTGAGAGTAAAGCAGGCTAAAAATGTTTAAAATACCCATGCGGCTGGTGCTAGCATTTTTGGAGCCCTAGACGAGCTGCCCACTACCGCCACACACACACACCCCGAAATTAAAAAAAAGAGAGAATTGTAGGAGAAATGAAGAAACTTGAAACTATTTACATTTTTAAGTTACACGCTTTTTATTTTAAATTTAATTTTTTTTAAAAAAAATTGTGAGATTAAGCAATAAAATTGTGGGAGTACTACTTGATTCTTTTAGCTGGAGGTGCCAGGGACATGACCGTCACATGACCATTTCTACTTCATCCTTTTAGCTGGAGGTGCCAGGTACAAGACCTTCACATGACCATTTCTACTTGATCCTTTTAGCTGGAGGTGCCAGGGACAAGACCTTCACACGACCATTTCTACTTCATCCTTTTAGCTGGCAGTGCCAGGGACAAGACCTTCACATGACCATTTCTACTTGATCCTTTTAGCTGGAGGTGCCAGGGACAAGACCTTCACATGACCATTTCTACTTGATCCTTTTAGCTGGAGGTGCCAGGGACAAGACCTTCACATGACCATTTCTACTTAATCCCTTTAGTTGGAGGTGCCAGGGACAAGACCTTCACGTGACCATTTCTACATTTCTACAATCAACAACCATCTTCCTTATCTTCACACCCCTTCCAACCCTCCCAGCAATCAACACAGAACAATGGTCACATTCCACAGCCAGTTTCCTTATCACCACCCTTCCAGGAAGCCCCACCAAACAATGGGTACATTCACAAACCAATTGCCCTCTCATCACACCCCCTCCAGCCTAGAAATAGCAGCTCTCCAGCAGCCCTGGCCTCACTCAATGCACAGCAGCCAAGAAGGTCTGAGCGCCTGCTCCGGCTGCAACGCCACTGAGGATGTTCTCCGTAGCTGAGAACGAAATGCCTGGAAGAAAAACTTTCTCCAGTAGAACATGACACTTGAGCCCGAAAGATTCTACAAACCCTAATGTTGATGCCAGCCATGAAAACCTGAAATCATTTCTACTTGATCCTTTTAGCTGGAGGTGCCAGGGACAAGATCTTCACATGGCCATTTCTACTTGATCCTTTTAGCTGGAGGTGCCAGGGACAAGACCTTCACGTGACCATTTCTACTCCATCCTTTTAGCTGGAGGTGCCAGGGACAAGACCTTCACGTGACCATTTCTACTTGATCCTTTTAGCTGGAGGTGCCAGGGACAAGATCTTCACATGGCCATTTCTACTTGATCCTTTTAGCTGGAGGTGCCAGGGACAAGACCTTCACACGACCATTTCTACTTGATCCTTTTAGCTGGAGGTGCCAGGGACAAGATCTTCAAGTGACCATTTCTACTTGATCCTTTTAGCTGGAGGTGCCAGGGACAAGATCTTCACATGGCCATTTCTACTTGATCCTTTTAGTTGGAGGTGCCAGGGACAAGACCTTCACATGGCCATTTCTACTTGATCCTTTTAGCTGGAGGTGCCAGGGACAAGACCTTCACATGGCCATTTCTACTTGATCCTTTTAGTTGGAGGTGCCAGGGACAAGACCTTCACATGGCCATTTCTACTTGATCCTTTTAGTTGGAGGTGCCAGGGACAAGACCTTCACGTGACCATTTCTACTTGATCCTTTTAGCTGGAGGTGCCAGGGACAAGACCTTCACATGGCCATTTCTACTTGATCCTTTTAGCTGGAGGTGCCAGGGACAAGACCTTCACGTGACCATTTCTACTTGATCCTTTTAGCTGGAGGTGCCAGGGACAAGACCTTCACGTGGCCATTTCTACTTGATCCTTTTAGCTGGAGGTGCCAGGGACAAGACCTTCACATGGCCATTTCTACTTGATCCTTTTAGCTGGAGGTGCCAGGGACAAGACCTTCACATGGCCATTTCTACTTGATCCTTTTAGTTGGAGGTGCCAGGGACAAGACCTTCACGTGACCATTTCTACTTGATCCTTTTAGCTGGAGGTGCCAGGGACAAGACCTTCACATGGCCATTTCTACTTGATCCTTTTAGTTGGAGGTGCCAGGGACAAGATCTTCACATGGCCATTTCTACTTGATCCTTTTAGTTGGAGGTGCCAGGGACAAGACCTTCACGTGACCATTTCTACTTGATCCTTTTAGCTGAAGGTGCCAAAGACAAGACCTTCACATGGCCATTTCTACTTGATCCTTTTAGTTGGAGGTGCCAGGGACAAGACCTTCACATGGCCATTTCGACTTGATCTTTTTAGCTGGAAGTGCTCAACAACCTCGTCCTCTTCGACAAGGCCACCTACGACAAGCTCTGCAAGGAGGTGCCCAACTACAAGCTCATCACGTCTGCTGTGGTCTCCGAGAGGCTGAAGATCCAAGGCTCCTTGGCAGGGCTGCACTCCAGGAGCTGCTGAGTGAAGGTCTATTCAAGCTCATGTACAAGCACAGAGCCCAGGTGATCTACACCATCTAAACTGGAACCATCTAAACTGGCAGAACCATCTAAACTGGAACCATCTAAACTGGCAGAACCAGCGCCAAACAAGTTCATTGCTGCCAGATTTATTCTATGTAATGAATCATGTATTTTAATTATTTTAACTTAATTAACTGGTTTTTATGTTTAATTTCTTTAATTGTTAAATTTTAAAGTTTTATCTTTGTTAAATATGTGAAATGTTGTTAGCCGCCCTGAGCCGCCTAGGCGGGGAGGGCGGGATATAAATGTAAATATAAATAAATATAAATAAATAAATAAATAAAAATACACCCGCAACACCAAGGAAGGTGATGCGCCAGCTGCTGGGGAAGACACTTGAGAAGGATCAGAAGCGATGCTTAAATTCTAACGTATAAAAATAAAATAATTGACCTTTTCAAAAAAACAAAATAATTGGAAAAAGTGCAGAAAAGGGCAACTAGAATGATTAAAGGGTTTGGAACACTTTCCCTATGAAGAAAGGTTAAAATGCTTGGGGCTCTTTAGCTTGGAGAAACGTCGACTGCGGGGTGACATGAGAGAGGCTTACAAGATTAAGCATGGGATGGAGAGGGTAGAGAGAGAAGTACTTTTCTGCCTTTCTCACAATACAAGAACTCGTGGGCACACAATGAAATTGCTGAGCAGTCAGGTTAAAACGGATAAAAGGAAGTACTTCTTCCCCCAAAGGGTGATTAACATGTGGAATTCACTGCCACTGGAATTCACTGGTAGAGGCTACAAGCATAGCCATCTTCAAGAGGGGGTTAGATAAAAATATGGAGCAGAGGTCCATCAGTGGCTATTAGCCACAGTGTGTATGTAATTTTTTTGTCCACTTTGTGATAGAGAGTTGGACTGGATGGGCCATTGGCCTGATTCAACACGGCTTCTCTTATGTTCTTATGTGACACTGTTGGACTGGATGGGCCACTGGCCTGATCCAACAGGGCTTCTCTTATGTTCTTCTGTGACACAGAGTGTTGGGCTGGATGGGTCATTGGCCTGATCCAACATGGCTTCTCTTATGTTCTTATCTGCGACACAGAGTGTTGGCCAGGATGGGTCATTGGCCTGATCCAACATGGCTTCTCTTATGTTCTTATGTGACACAGAGTGTTGGACTGGAGGGGCCATTGGCCTGATCCAACATGGCTTCTCTTATGTTCTTCTGTGACACAGAGTGTTGGGCTGGATGGGCCATTGGCCTGCTCCAACAGGGCTTCTCTTATGTTCTTATGTGACACAGAGTGTTGGACTGGATGGGCCATTGGCCTGATCCAACAGGGCTTCTCTTATGTTCTTATGTGACACAGAGTGTTGGGCTGGATGGGCCATTGGCCTGATCCAACATGGCTTCTCTTATGTTCTTATGTGACACAGACTGTTGGGCTGGATGGGCCATTGGCCTGATCCAACAGGGCTTCTCTTATGTTCTTCTGTGACACAGAGTTTTGGACTGGAGGGGCCATTGGCCTGATCCAACAGGGCTTCTCTTATGTTCTTATGTGACACAGAGTGTTGGCCAGGATGGGTCATTGGCCTGATCCAACATGGCTTCTCTTATGTTCTTAATAATAATGAGCCATACGTATGGGCAAAATTAGTGAGCGTGAAGGGCCTTAATATTCTGAGAGGAAGAACAGTCCCTAGAATTGAAAAATAGATTATCCAAGATGGAGTAGGTGAAGTCCTTGGGAATAATGGCCTCTGCGTCAGGGATCTCCAGCACAGTGCCTGAGGGTGCCCACCTGTGGCACCTGGGTTTTTAGGAAGCAGCTGGAGCCAGGTGAGGCTTCTGCCCAGCAGGGAACCTTATTAGCCACTGAAGATTTGATTACCTGTGTAGATTTTTTTTTTAAACCCATTGCTTTGGCAGCAGCTGCCAGCCACAGAACAAGAATCTTCACAATGTGAATGCAGGTAAGCCTTCATGTGTTGAGGAGAAGCCAAGGCTCAGTGGCAGAGCACCCGCTTGGCATGCAGAAGGTCCCAGGTTCAGTCCTCAGCATCTCCATTTCAAAAGGACCAAGCAGGAGGTGATGGGAAAGACCTCGGCCTGAGACCCTAGAGAGCCATGAAGTCAGGCTGTGGCTCAGTGGAAGAGCATCTGCTTGGCATGCAGAAGGTCCCAGGTTCAATCCCCGGCATCTCCAGTTAAAAGGACCAGGCAGGAGGAGATGGGAAAGACCTCGGCCTGAGACCCTAGAGAGCCATGAAGTCAGGCTGTGGCTCAGTGGAAGAGCATCTGCTTGGCATGCAGAAGGTCCCAGGTTCAATCCCCGGCATCTCCAGTTAAAAGGACCAGGCAGGAAGAGATGGGAAAGACCTCGGCCTGAGACCCTAGAGAGCCATGAAGTCAGGCTGTGGCTCAGAGGAAGAGCATCTGCTTGGCATGCAGAAGGTCCCAGGTTCAATCCCCAGCACCTCCAGTTGGAAGGACCAGGCAGGGAGTAATGGGAAAGACCTCAGCCTGAGACCCTGGAGAGCCATGAAGTCAGGCTGTGGCTCAGTGGAAGAGCATCTGCTTGGCATGCAGAAGGTCCCAGGTTCAATCCCTGGCATCTCCAGTTAAAAGGACCAGGCAGGAGGGGATGGGAAAGACCTCGGCCTGAGACCGTGGAGAGCCATAAACTCAGGCTGTGGCTCAGTGGAAGAGCATCTGCTTGGCATGCAGAAGGTCCCAGGTTCAATCCCCGGCATCTCCAGTTAAAAGGACCAGGCAGGAGGTGATGGAAAGACCTCAGCAGCCTGAGATTCTGGAGAGCAGCTGCCAGTCTGAGTAGACAATACCATGATGGACAGATTGTCTGGTTCATCACACAGCACTTTCACGGGTCGAAGAATAGGGAGAACACGTTATCCCTTCTTGTGCCAGCAAAAAAACTGACTTTTGTGCCAAATTGTTCATACAAACAAACAAATACAAAGGGCTTAAAGATCGCCTGGATTTGTCTTTTCTGAATCCAGATGGCTAACAAAGATGTAGCAGCCCGGCCTTCTAGTTTGTTCAGCAGGGATCTTGCAAACCGATAGTGATAATTATCGGCAGGTGGGTTAAAACGCTTGGGGCTCTTTAGTTTGGAGAAACATCAACTGCGGGGTGACATGAGAGAGGTTTACAAGATGATGTGTGGAATGGAGAGGGTAGAGAAAGAAGTACTTTTCTCCCTTTCTTACAATACAAGAACTCGTGGGCACACAATGAAATTGCTGAGCGGTCGGGTTAGAACGGATAAAAGGAAGTCCTTCTTCACCCAAAGGGTGATTAACATGTGGAATTCACTGCCACAGGAGGTGGCGGCGGCTACAAGCATAGACAGCTTCAAGAGGGGATTGGATAAACATCTGGAGCAGAGGTCCATCCGTGGCTATTAGCCACAGCATATTGTTGGAACTCTCTGTCTGGGGCAGTGATGCTCTGTATTCTTGGTGCTTGGAGGGGCACAGTGGGAGGGCTTCTAGTGTCCTAGCCCCACTGATGGACCTCCTGATGGCACCTGGGTTTTGGCCACTGTGTGACACAGAGTGTTGGAGTGGATGGGCCATTGGCCTGATCCAACATGGCTTCTCTTATGTTCTTAATATCCCAATTGGGTTGCTGTTGCCAACCTGCAGGTGAGGACTGCAAACCTCCTAGAATGACAGCTCATCTATGGACTGCAGAGCTTAGTCCCCCTGGAGAAGATGGCTCTTTGAGAAGGTGGCCACTGTGACATCATATCCTGCAGAGGTCCCTCCCTCTCCCCCAAAACCCGTCTCATAAGAACATAAGAGAACCATGTTGGATCAGGCCAATGGCCCATCCAGTCCAACACTCTGTGTCACACAGTAGCCAAAAATTTATTTATTTATACACACACACACACGCTGTGGCTAATAGCCACTGATGGACCTCTGCTCCATATTTTTATCTAACCCCCTCTTGAAGCTGGCTATGTTTGTAGCCGCCACCACCTCCTGTGGCAGTAAATTCCACATGTTAATCACCCTTTGGGTGAAGAAGTACCTCCTTTTATCGTTCTCCCCAGCTTCCCCCACCAATTTCCCAGGAAATCCCAAATCTAGACTCGGCAGCCTTGATTCCAAAATCAATACTGTCTGTCCCTGCTAAAAGGTCATGTGTTTCTCTTGAAGAGTCCGTCCCCCCACCAGAAAAAGCAGTTAGTATTCATTTACCATGTTGATATTTGCAACAGTCCCAAAGTCTGGAGGTTTATAGTTAATTTGGGCAGTTCCTGTTTAGCTTAGCTGGAGCCTTTGTCATCCGTTCTGAAGAATCTGAGCCTTCCAAGATTTGTGTCTTGGGTCGTTTGGCTTGGCCCATGATGGGCCCAGAGTTTTTACATCTCTTGGAAGGAGTGCGGGCCTCCTATGAATCAGGTCTGTTCTGTCAGTTTGGTATCGTGGTTAAGTTTGCAGACTCTAACGTGGGAGAACCGGGTTTGATTCCCCACTCCTCCACTTGCAGCTGCTGGAATGGCCTTGGGTCAGCCAGAGCTCTCTTATCTGGGAGAACCGGGTTTGATTCCCCACTCCTCCACTTGCAGCTGCTGGAACGGCCGTGGGTCAGCCAGAGCTCTCTTATCTGGGAGAACCGGGTTTGATTCCCCACTCTTGCACTTGCAGCTGCTGGAACGGCCGTGGGTCAGCCAGAGCTCTCTTATCTGGGAGAACCGGGTTTGATTCCCCACTCCTCCACTTGCAGCTGCTGGAATGGCCATGGGTCAGCCATAGCTCTCATAGGAGTTGTTCTGGAAAAGGCAGCTGCTGTGAGAGCTCTCTCAGCCCCACCCACCTCACAGGGTGTTTGTTGTAGAGGGAGAAGATATAGGAGATTGTAAGCCACTCTGAGTCTCTGATTCAGAGAGAAGGGCGGGGTATAAATCTCCAGGATCATCTAGTCCAACCCTCTGCACAATGCAGGAAACCCACATATACCTCCCCCTAAATTCACAGGATCTTCATCGCAGTCAGATGGCCATCTAGCCTCTGTTTAAAAACCTCAAAGGAAGGAGAGCCCACCACCGCCCAAGGAGGAAGCCTGTTCCACTGAAGAACTGCTCTAACAGTCAGGAAGTTTTTCCTAATGTTGAGCCGGAAACTCTGTGATTTAATTTCAACCCATTGGTTCTGGTCCTACCTTCCGGGGACATAGAAAACAATTCCACACAATCCTATATAGGACAGCCCTTCAAGTACTTGAAGATGGTGATCATATCCCCTCTGAGCCGCCTTCTTTCCAGGCTGAACATCCCCAGCTCGTTCAACCTTTCCTCATAGGACTTGGTCTCCAGACCCCTCACCATCTTTGTCGCCCTCCTCTGGACCTGTTCTAGCTTGTCTATATCCTTCTTCAAATGGTGTGCCCAAAACTGAACACAAGACTCCAGGTGAGGTCTTACCAGAGCAGAGTAAAGCGACACCATCACATCATGAAGAAGAGTTCCCATGTCTGATCTCTGGGCACGTAATTATGAATGCCTTCCTGAACAGCCACTAAACAAAGGCCTAGAGAGAAGGTACTAGACAGCCAGTTTGGTATAGTGGAGTAGTGGTTAAGTGCGCAGACTCTTATCTGGGAGAACCAGGTTTGATTCCCCACTCCTTCGCTTGCAGCTGCTGGAATGGCCTTGGGTCAGCCATAGCTCTGGCAGAGTTGTCCTTGAAAGGGCAGCTGCTGTGAGAGCACTCTCAGCCCCACCCGCCTCACAGGGTGTCTGTTGTGAGGGAGGAAGGGAAAGGAGATTGTGAGCCCCTCTGAGATTCAGAGTATAGGGTGGAATAGAAGTCCAATATCATCATCATCATCTTCTTCTTGGAGAGCCAGTTTGGTGTAGTGGTGAAGTGTGCAGACTCTTATCTGGGAGAACCGGCTTTGATTCCCCACTCCTCCACTTGCACCTGCTAGCATGGCTTTGGGTCAGCCATAGCTCTGGCAGAGGTTGTCCTTGAAAGGGCAGCTGCTGTGAGAGCCCTCTCAGCCCCAACCACCTCACAGGGTGTCTGTTGTGGGGGAGGAAGGTAAAGGAGATTGTGAGCCCCTCTGAGACTCTTCGGAGTGGAGGGCGGGATATAAATCCAATATCTTCATCTACCTCACAGGGTGTCTGTTGTGGGGGAGGAAGGGAAAGGAGATGGTGAGCCCCTCTGAGACTCTTTGGAGTGGAGGGCGGGATATACATCCAATATCTTCATCTACCTCACAGGGTGTCTGTTGTGGGGGAGGAAGGGAAAGGAGATTGTGAGCCGCTCTGAGACTCTTCGGAGTGGAGGGCGGGATATAAATCCAATATCTTCTTCTACCTCACAGGGGGTCTGTTGTGGGGGGGGGGAGGTAAAGGAGATTGTGCGCTGATCTGAGACTCTTCGGAGTGGAGGGCAGGGTATAAATCCAATTTCTTCTTCTTCATCTTCTTCATCTTCTTGTTCATCATCATCTTCTTCATCATCATCTTCATCTTCTTCGTCTTCTTCATCATCTTCTTCTTCCAGTCCCAGTAGTAGGGGTGCCAGGTCCAACTCAGGAAATACCTGCGGACTTTGGGGGTGGAGCCAGGAGACTTTGGGGTGGAGCCAGAAGCAAGTTTGTGACAAACATGATTGAACCATGAAGGGAGTTCTGACCACCACATTTAAAGGGACCTTAGGAGATATATAATTGAGGATGGAGGTACCTTCTATTGGGTAATGCGCTCCAAGGTCATCAGAAAGTGGGAGGGGAGGAAGGGAAATGTCTGCTGGGCACTCCATTATTTCCTATGGAGACAGGTTCCCATAGGGTATAGTGGAGAATTGATCCATGGTTATCTGGGGCTCTGGGGGGGGGCTTTTTTTTTAGATAGAGGCACCAAATTTGCAGCATAGCATCCAGTGCCTCTCCTCAAAACACCTGTCAAATTTCAAAAAGATTGGACCAGGGGGCCCAATTCTATGAGCCCCCCAAAAGGTGCCCCCCGCCTTCATTATTTCCAAAGGAGGGAAGGCATTTAAAAGGTGTGCGCTCCCTTTAAACGTGACGGCCGGAACTCCCTTTGGAGTCCAACGATGGTTGTCACGCCCTTGCTCCTGGCTCCACCCCCAAAGCCTCTTGGCTCCACCCTGCCCCCAAAGTAGGGTTGCCAATCCCCAGGTGGGGGCAGGGGATCCCCCGGTTTGGAGGCCATCCCCCCGCTTCAGGGTCGTCAGAAAGCGGGGGGAGGGGAGGGAAATGTCTGCTGGGAACTCTGTTATTCCCTATGGAGATTTATTCCCATAGAAAATCATGGAGAATTGATCCGCGGGTATCTGGGGCTCTGGGGAGGCTGTTTTTTGGGGTAGAGGCACCAAATTTTCAGCGTAGCATCTAGTGCCTTTCCCCAAAATACCCACTAAGTTTCAAAAAGATTGGACCAGGGGGTCCAATTCTATGAGCCCCAAAAGAAGGTGCCCCTACCCTTCATTATTTCCTATGGAAGGAAGGCATTGAAAAGGTGTGCCGTCCCTTTAAATGTAATGGCCAGAACGCCCTTTGGAGTTCAATGATGCTTGTCACAGCCTTGATCTTGGCTCCACCCCTAATGTCTCCTGACTCCACGCCCCAAAGTCTCCTGGCTCCACCCCCAAAGTCCCCAAATATTTCTTGAATTGGACTTGGCAACCCTACCCCAAAGTCCCCAGATATTTCCTGAGTCAGACCTGGTAACTCTGGCTTTTGTTTGCATCTTCTTTCCATGAATCTCTGGTTCGTTATCTCCATCTGGAAGTTGGCAGCCATAGCTGCGGTCCCTGCCCTTTCCATACCCAGCCCTCTATGCCCAGAGGAAGGCGAAAAGATCTCCAAAATCCCTGGGCCACTCTAGCTTGGAGGAGAATCCCTTCTCGGCCCCAGAGCGGCCATTGGCATGGCTGTGGGCAAGGGTGGAATTCTTGCAGGAGCTCCTTTGCATATTAGACCACACCCTCCTGATGTAGCCAATCCTCCAAGAGCTCACAAGGCTCTTTTTTTGTAAGCTCTTGGAGGACTGGCTACATCAGGGGTGTGTGGCCTAATATGCAAAGGAGCTCCTGCTAGAATTCCAAGGCTCTTTTTTGTAAGCTCTTGGAGGATTGGCTACATCAGGGGGTGTGGCCTAATATGCCAAGGAGCGCCTAGAATTCCACCCCTGACTGTGGGCATGTAAGCAAGGGCCACGGAAGCTGAGCACTGCTCATCCCTTCCTTCCTGCCCTCCCTTTGATAATGACGTAAAGATGGCTGTCCAAAGCATCCATATTCTCCAGGGATAAGATCATAGAATCATAGAGTCGGAATAGACCCCTGGGGTCATCTAGTCCAACCCCATGCACAGTGCAGGAATTTCACAAATACCTCCCCCTACACACATACATCCCCATCCCTGTTGCCTGGAGATGTGTTGTCATCTTGGAAGATCTCCAGATACCTTCTGGAGCTTGCGTGTGTCCATCAGGGCTCCCTCTAAGCTGAGTTAGTACGAGCTAGCTCACTGTTTTTTAGCCTCCGGCTCACTTAGGCTTCCCAATCCCCAGGTCCCAGCGGGATCCCCCGGTTTTACAGGCTTCCCCCCAGCCTCAGCCAGCTGGCCGGTGGAGGAAGCCCCACCCCCACAGCCCCCATGCAGCTCTAGGCCTTGGGCAGGTTTAGAAACCTGCAAACAGGTCCCTTTCAAAATGTGTGTATGTGTGCCTTTAAAGTTGAGCAGGAAGTACTTCATGGGAAGGGTCAGCAACACAGCCCCTCGGTTTGTTTTGCTTTCGTTTCAGAGCAACTAAGAGATTGTGTGTGTGTGTGTGTGAGAGAGAGAGTAGTGGAACCACTGTTCTTTTCAGATGTCGTTGCGGAGAAACCAGACCTAGTAAGTGTGTGTGTGAGAGAGAAAGGGTTGCCAATCCCCAGGTTTGGAGGCCCTCCCCTGCCCCGCGTTAGGGTCCTCAGAAAGCAGGGGAGGGGGGCAGGGAGGGAAATGTCTACTGGGCAATTATTCCCTATGGAGAACGATTCCCATAGGGAATAATGGGGAATTGATCCATGGGTATCTGGGGGTTCTGGGGGGGGGCTATCTTTTGAGGTAGAGACACCAATTTTTCAGAGTAGCATCTAGTGCCTCTCCCCAAAATAACCCCCAAGTTTCAAAAGGATTGGACCGGGGGGGGGGTCCAATTCTATGAGCCCCAAAAGAAGGTGCCTCTATCCTTCATTATTTCCTGTGGAAGGAAGGCATTTAAAAAGGTGTGCTGTCCCTTTAAATGCGATGGTCAGAACTCCCTTTGGAGTTCAATGATGCTTGTCACACCTTTGCTCCTGGCTCCGCCCCCAATGTCTCCTGGCTCCACCCCCACATCGGGGAGAGGGGGGTGGCTTGGCTTTGTTGAGGGCAGCTTGATGATGGGAGAGGACAAGGTGGCAGCGGTCAGGAGCCAGAGTCAGGCGTTGGGAGGGGGTGCCCAATGGTGCCCCCTAGACCAGGTGGCGCCCTAGGCGACTGCCGACTTTGTCTACTCCCACGCACCGGCCCGGTCTGAAATACCAGAATTGATTGCAGCCAAGAACTGTCAGGAGGTCTGAGGATGCAGCGTTCCCACCCCCACCCCCCGCTCGCTTCCATCTCCTTAACCTGTTTCCTAGGACTACGTGACTCCGAGATTCTCTGCTTTCTATGCCTTACGGGAAACAATAGCCTTGATTTCCTGAAATTGGATGGAAGCAGGAAAAGATTACCAAAGATCCCTTCCCTGTGGATTTAAGATAAGTTCTAAGAACTAGGCTTTATGTTATTTTTTTCCCCTTCTTTCCATTTTTAGACCCACCCTTTAGCACTCAGCTTTGCCAGTGGAGAAATGTTGTCTTGCTCCAACTCTATGCTGCAAAAGACAAGAGCCAGCGTCCAGGAGCACATAAGAACATAAGAGAAGCCATGTTGGATCAGGCCAGTGGCCCATCCAGTCCAACACTCTGTCACACAATGGCCAAAACCCAGAGGCCATCAGAAGGTCCACAAGAGGGGCCAGAACTTCAGAAGCCCCCCTGCTGTGGCCCCCGCAAGCATCAAGAATAAGAACATTAGAGAAGCCATGGTGGATCAGGCCAGTGGCCCATTCAGTCCAGCACTCTGTTTCACACTGTGGCCAAAACTCAGGGGCCATCAGGAGGTCCATCAGTGGGATCAGGACACTAGAAGCCCTCCCACTGTTGCCCCCCCCCCCCAAGCACCAAGAATACAAAACATCACTGCCCCAGACATAAGAACACAAGAGAAGCCATGTTGGATCAGGCCAATGGCACCTCCAGTCCAAGACTCTGTCACACAGTGGCCAAAACCCAGGTTCCATCAGGAGGCCCAACAGCAGGGCCAGAACTCCAGAACCCTTCCTTCTGCGGCCCACCAAGCACCAAGAAGACGGAACATCACTGCCCTAGACAGGAGAACATAAGAGAAGCCATGTTGGATCAGACCAGTGGCCCATCCAGTCCAACGCTCTGGGTCACACAGTAGCCAAAAAAAACCAACAAGCGCCATCAGGAGGTCCATCAGTAGGGCACCTTAAAGACTAACAAAAGCTGTGGCATGGGAGGAACTTTTGGGAGTCACTGAAGAACTGCCCTGTGACTTACGAAAGCTCGTTCCCTGCCACAACTTTTGTTAGTCTTCAAGGCTTCCTTCGGAGGAGGTAAGCAGAGCTAGATGGCCATCTGACAGCAAAGCTGGTCCTGTGAGACAGATCATGAGACGGAGGCCAGGAAGGGTCACACCAGTGCTTGGTTCTCATGGCTCCTTCTTACCCCCCCCCCCGGGGGGGCGGAATGCTGATTGCCACTTTGGGATTGAGAAGACGGTTGCTGGCTTTGGATGAAAACCTTTTTATTAGAATTCCATGGAAGAACTGAGGCTGCTAGGAAAACTGGTTTACATGGAAGTCTAAATTGAGCACTCAAGAGCTGAGAAGAGAAAGGTCCCACGGTCAGGCCTTGAATTCAGCAGGCGCTCATAGGAGAGTAGCTCCTGAACCTTTCTGAGGGCTCCCCCTCCTCCTCCCCGCCTATCTTGTCCATTGAATAGGAGGTGCAGCTGCATAACAATCCCTGGATTAGGAGAGCGGGCAGCCAGCCAGTCCCCAGGGGCTTTGCCACACCCCCAGCAGCCCTCATCAACCTCTGGAGAAGCCCACACCACCATTTCTCCACTTAGAATCCTAGAGTTGGAAGGGAACTCCAGGGTCATCTAGTCCAACCCGCCCCCTGCACAATGCAGGACACTCAAAAACACCTCCCCCTAAATTCGCAGGATCTTCATTGCTGTCAGGTGGCCATCTAGCCTCTGCTTAAAAACCTCCAAGGAAGGAGAGCCCACCTTCCTCCCGAGGAAGCCTGTTCCACTGAGGAATCGCTCTAACGGTGAGGAAGTTCTTCCTCACGTTGAGCCAGAAACTCTTTTGATTTCATTTCAACCCATTGGTTCTGGTCTGACCTTCTGGGACCACAGAAAACAATTCCACACCACACCACTTCTTATGTGATTTTGGGCAGAAGGGGGCTTGCTGGCCTTTTGATGGGAGAGAGCGGCCCAGGAGAGCCCCAGGCCAGCGAGGCCTGCTTGGGCTGGCTGGATCTCTAGCCAGCCCAAGCAAGATTCGCTCACCCAGGGCTCTCCTTTCTTGCATCGGGTTGCTGGTGGCAGGGGAGGGGAGGGGGACAGCATATGCTAATGAGTACCATGGTGTTTTCCCTCTCAAATTGATAAAGCATCTGAGAAACCACCATAGAGTTTTCCAAGAAGCTCCTAGAGCGGCGGAGCATGATGTCACTACAAGTGACCCCCACATGGCCCGGGAACTTGGCAGCCCGACAATAGCGGGAGATCTCAAGGTGCCACCTGGAGGTTGGCAGCCCTAGCCCCAAGGTCCTTTCCCTCCCAAATCCTGCCCGACCAGGGCTCCACCCACAAAACCGCCAAGGGTTCCCCCAGCTGGGTCTGGCAACCATATTAGATCTTGATGCCAGGGCTTTTTATTAGGCCAGTCAAGGGTTGCCAAGCCCAAATCAAGAAATATCTGGGGGCTTTTGGGGTGGAGCCAGGAGACTTTGGGGGTGGAGCCAAGAGACTTTGGGGGTGGAGCCAAGATCAAGGCTGTGACAAGCATCATTGAACTCCAAAGGGAGTTCTGGCCATCACATTTAAAGGGACCGCACACCTTTTGAAATCCCTTTCTTCCACAGGAAATAATGATAGGGGTACCTTCTTTGGGGGCTCATAGAATCAGACCCCCTGGTCCAATCTTTTTGAATCTTGGGGGGTGTTTTGGGGAGAGGTGGTGGATGCTATGCTGAAAATTCGGTGCCTCTAACTCAAAAAACAGCCCTCCCAGAGTCCCAGATACTCGCAGATCAATTCTCCATTATTTCCTATGGGAATAAGTCTCCAGAGGGAATAAGAGAGTTCCCAAAAACATTTCCCTCCCCTCCCCCCACCCCGCTTTCCGATGACCCTGAAGCGGGGGGAGGGCCTCCATATCAGGAGATCCCCTGCCCCCACCTGGGGATTGGCAACCCTATAGGCCACACACCCCTGATGCAGCCAAGCGTCCTGGCGCTTACAGGGCTCTTCTTACAGGGCCTCCTGTAAGCTCTTGGAGGATTGGCTACATCAGGGGGTGTGGCCTAATATGCAAAGGAGCTCCTGCTACAAAGAAAAGCCTCTTGGGACAAGCAGGTGTGTTCTCCGGCTGGGCAGGTGGCATTGCTCCAAAATCTCTCCCCAAGCAAGACTCTCCGAATATGCAAACCTTCCCCCCACCTTGGCTAATTGAGAGGGCCTTGCTAAAAGCTTCTTGCTTGCCCTCCCCTCGTCTAAATCGAACCATCATTGCTGGCAGGGCTTACTTTGTAGCAGGAGCTTCTTTGCCTATTAGGCCACACCTCCCTGACGTAGCCAATCCTCCAAGAGCTTACAGTAGGTCCGGTACAAAGAGCCCTGTATGCTCTTGGAGGATTGGTTACATCGGGGAGGTGTGGCCTAATAGGCAAAGTAGCTCCTGCTACAAAGTGAGCCCTGATATATTTGCGGGTTCCGGTCTCAGCTGCCTCCTCTTGTCTCTCTCATCTTCTGCCCCGTCTCTCCATCGCCAGGGTGATGTCCTTCATCGAGAAGAGCGTGGGGCGGCTGGACCAGACGGACAAACTGGAGCATCTGGCCTTTGAGCTGGGGAGGAGCCACTGCCGGTACCAAGCGCCCCCCAAGTACTATGAGGTGAGGAGGGCACGGGTGGGCACCTCCAGAGCTGGCATCTCAGGATAGCAGAACCATCTAGGGCAGCGGTGTCGAACTCATTTCTTATAAGGGCCGAATCTGACATAAATGAGACCTTGAGGGGCTGGGCCATGTGTGTACCTGTTTAAGATTAGGTAGCAGAGAGATAAATTTTATAAAGAGCACAGACAAACACAAATATATTTTTTAAAAAACTTAAAACATGCTTAAAACATTAGCGTTCATTGGTCTTAAGGATGCTTTCTTTGTATTTCTCCCATGGGATCCAAGGAACTGGGCAAAGGAAGCTGCGGCTCTTTCCTTCCTTCCCCAGGGGACTGGGGGGGGGAGCCTCAGCCGATAGAAGGAAGAGAGGTTTGACTCAGTAGCTCTGCTGTGCGATTGAGAGAGCCTGGCAAAGCAAGTTCTGCCTCCCCCCCACAAGGGGGGAGCCTCAGCCCATGGAGAAAATAGAGATTTTGCTCTGTAGCTCCTGAGCAATTGAGCAAGCCTTGCAAGGCAAGTTGTTGTGCAGAAGGAAGCAAGAGAGAGGGGCAAAGAAGCAGGCGACAGCCAGTTGCTCAGGGGCCTGATAGGAGCCCTCTGGGGGCCTGATTCGACCCCCAAACTGCATGTTTCTTCCTCCTCCTCTTCCTTTTCCTCCTTCTCCTTCTTCCTCTTCTCCTCCTCATTCTTCTTCTTCTCCTTCTTCTCCTCCTCCTTCTTCTTCTCTTTCTTCTTCTTCTTCTTCTTCTTCTCCTCCTCCTCCTTCTCCTCCTACTTCTTCTCTTTCTCCTTTTCTTTCTCCTCCTCTTCCTTTTCCTCCTTCTCCTTCTTCCTCTTCTCCTCCTCATTCTTCTTCTTCTCCTTCTTCTCCTCCTCCTTCTTCTTCTCTTTCTTCTTCTTCTTCTTCTTCTTCTTCTCCTCCTCCTCCTTCTCCTCCTACTTCTTCTCTTTCTCCTTTTCTTTCTCCTCCTCTTCCTTTTCCTCCTTCTCCTTCTTCCTCTTCTTCTCCTCATTCTTCTTCTTCTCCTTCTTCTCCTCCTCCTTCTTCTTCTCTTTCTTCTTCTTCTTCTTCTTCTCCTCCTCCTCCTTCTTCTCCTCCTACTTCTTCTCTTTCTCCTTTTCTTCCTCCTCCTCTTCCTTCTCCTCCTTTTTCTTCTTCCTCTTCTCCTCGTTCTCCTCCTCCTCCTCCTTCTACTTTTTCTCCTCTTCCCTTTCTTCTCATCCTTCTCCTTCTTCTCCTTCTCCTTCTTCTCATCCCTGGACAAATTACTACCTGATTTGCTTGATTTTTCAGTACATCGGGGTGCAGTTCATCCAAGCTGTCCGGCCCATTCTGAAAGAGGATTGGACCCCGGAGGTTGAGGAAGCCTGGGAGGTAAGGAAACCAGTGTTGCCACCCCTGGGGTGGGAGATTCCTGGAGATTTGGGGTGTGCGGAGCCGGGGGGGGCAGAGTTCGGAAAGGGGAAAGAGGTCAGCTGGGTATAATGTCATAGAGTCCACTCTCCAAAGCAGTCATTTTCTGCAAGGGAACTGATCTCTGTCATTTGGAAGTCAATTATAAGAACATAAGAGAAGCCATGTTGGATCAGGCCAGTGGCCCATCCAGTCCAACAAGGGTGGCCAGACCGTCCCGGTCTCCCGGGAAAGTCCCGGTTCTGGCCCCCAATTCCCGGCTCCCGGGCTGGCTATACTGGGACCATTAGAGGTCCCGGTTTAGCCAGCCAGAGAGCTGGTGGGCCGCGCGCGCGGGCGGTGAAGGCGGCGAGTGAGGGAGGGAGCGTCCCTGCGCGTGCACAGGGCAATTGTGGCGGGCTCCGGTAGGAGGGTGGCACCCGCACAGGACACATATCAAATGAAAGAGGGGCACAGGGCTATCAGAAACAGCCGGCGGAGGGAAATGATGTCATTTGGAGGAAATGATGTCACAGGAAGTGATGTCACTTCCTGCTTCTGGCAGGTGGCACGGGGGAAATGATGTCACCGGAAGTGATGTCACTTCCTGTTTCCGGCGGTGGCATGGCGTCACCGGAAGTTACGTCGCCGGGAGGGCCGTCACTTCCTGTTTCCGGCGGCGCGCGCGCACTCACATCATTCCCCCCTCAAGGTGTCCCTGGCTGGCCTCCAGCTATTATGGCCACCCTAAGTCCAACACTCTGTGTCACAGAAGAACATAAGAGAAGCCCTGTTGGATCAGGCCAATGGCCCATCCAGTCCAACACTCTGTGTCACAGAAGAACATAAGAGAAGCCCTGTTGGATCAGGCCAGTGGCCCATAAAGTCCAACACTCTGTGTCACAGAAGAACATAAGAGAAGCCATGTTGGATCAGGCCAATGGCCCCTCCAGTCCAACACTCTGGGTCACAGAAGAACATAAGAGAAGCCCTGTTGGATCAGGCCAGTGGCCCCTCCAGTCCAACACTCTGTGTCACAGAAGAACATAAGAGAAGCCCTGTTGGATCATGCCAGGGGCCCCTCCAGTCCAACACTCTGTGTCACATAAGAACATAAGAGAAGCCCTGTTGGATCAGGCCAGTGGCCCCTCCAGTCCAACACTCTGTGTCACATAAGAACATAAGAGAAGCCCTGTTGGATCAGGCCAGTGGCCCCTCCAGTCCAACACTCTGTGTCACAGAAGAAAATAAGAGAAGCCCTGTTGGATCAGGCCAGTGGCCTCTCCAGTCCAACACTCTGTGTCACATAAGAACATAAGAGAAGCCCTGTTGGATCAGGCCAGTGGCCCCTCCAGTCCAACACTCTGTGTCACATAAGAACATAAGAGAAGCCCTGTTGGATCAGGCCAACAGCCCATCCAGTCCAACACTCTGTGTCACATAAGAACATAAGAGAAGCCCTGTTGGATCAGGCCAGGGGCTCCTCCAGTCCAACACTCTGTGCCACATAAGAACATAAGAGAAGCCCTGTTGGATCAGGCCAGTGGCCGCTCCAGTCCAACACTCTGTGTCACAGAAGAACATAAGAGAAGCCCTGTTGGATCAGGCCAGTGGCCCCTCCAGTCCAACACTCTGTGTCACATAAGAACATAAGAGAAGCCCTGTTGGATCAGGCCAATGGCCCCTCCAGTCCAACACTCTGTGTCACATAAGAACATAAGAGAAGCCATGTTAGATCAGGCCAATGGCCCATCCAGTCCAACACTCTGTGTCACATAAGAACATAAGAGAAGCCCTGTTGGATCAGGCCAATGGCCCATCCAGTCCAACACTCTGTGTCTCAGAAGAACATAAGAGAAGCCATGTTGGATCAGGCCAATGGCCCATCCAGTCCAACTCTCTGTGTCACAGAAGAACATAAGAGAAGCCATGTTGAATCAGGCCAATGGCCCATCCAGTCCAACACTCTGTGTCACAGAAGAACATAAGAGAAGCCATGTTGGATCAGGCCAACAGCCCATCCAGTCCAACACTCTGTATCACACAGTGGCCAGTAATTATACACACACACACACACACACACTGTGGCTAATAGCCACTGATGGACCTCTGCTCCATATTTTTATCTAACTCCCTCTTGAAGCTGGCTATGCCTGTAGCCGCCACCACCTCCTGTGGCAGTGAATTCCACATGTTAATCACCCTTTGGGTGAAGAAGTACCTCCTTTTATCCGTTCTGACCCGACTGCTCAGCAATTTCACTGAATGCCCACGAGTTCTTGTATTGTGAGAAAGGGAGAAAAGTACTTCTTTCTCTACCTTCTCCATCCCATGCATAATCTTGTAAACCTCTATCATGTCACCCCGCAGTCGACGTTTCTCCTAGCTAAAGAGCCCCAAGCGTTTTCCAGGAGATCCCCAGGTTCTACCTGGAGCTGGCAACCTCAACAGTTGACGCTTTGGTCAAACTCCTGGTCCTCCCTGGAAGCTGGCAAGCCTCTGGGAGTAGAAAAAAGTTCTATTGCGGAGCAGAACTTTGTAAAAAAGATAGTGTTTGGGAGGGGAAAATACCTGGATTTCTGTTACACTTTTCTAGACTCACAACAATACTGTGAGATAGGTTAATTCTAATTAAGAATTCTAATTAAGAGCTCCATGACACAGAGTGATAAAGCTGCAGTACTGCAGTCCAAACTCTCTGCTCACGACTTGGGTTCAATCCCAACGGAAGCTGGGTTCAGGTAGCTGGCTCAAGGTTGACTCAGCCTTCCATCCTTCCAAGGTCGGTAAAACGAGTACCCAGCTTGCTGGCGGGAAAGTGTAGATGACTGGGGAAGGCAAGGGCAAACCACCCTGTCGAAAAGTCTGCCGTGAAAACGTAGTGATGCGATGTCACCCCAGAGTCAGAAATGACTGGTGCTTGCACAGGGGACTACCTTTAATTATTGGGGAGGAACGGTGGCTCAGTAGTAGAGCATCTGCTTGGTAAGCAGAAGGTCCCAAGTTCAATCCTCAGCATCTCCAACTAAAAAGGGTCCAGGCTAGTAGGCGTGAAAAACCTCAGCTTGAGACCCTGGAGAGCCACTGCCAGTCTGAGTAGACAATACTGACTTTGATGGACCAAAGAGGTTCTGATTCAGTAGAAGGCGGCTTCATATGTATGTTCCTTCCTTCCTGATGGTGACTCAGGGCTAGAGAATCTGCTTGGTAAGCAGAAGGTTCCAGGTTCAATCCCCGGCATCTCCAACTAAAAAGGTTCGAGGCAAGTAGGCATAAAAAACCTCAGCGTGAGACCCTGGAGAGCCGTTGCTGGCCTGAGTAGACAAGACTGACTTTGATGGACCAAAGAGGGTCTGATTCAGTAGAAGGCAGCTTCATAGGTTCATTTATGTTCAACCCCCCCCCCTTTTGGGGGGGGGTTCACACAGCTGAGGTGATCCAGTTTACAAGAGCTTACCCTTTCTTTTTTTCTCCCCGCCAGAATCTCTTCCAATATCTGGCAGCCACGATGAGAAGGGGGTTTTACACCGAAGAAAAGGTAAAGGCCGGCCAGTCTCTTCTCTCCAGGAACGCCAGGGTCGAATCCACCCCAGACAGGATCTAGGGGTGGCAGTCTACTCTCCGGGTGCCCTGAAGCTGTTCCTTCCAGACCCCCTAATTCTCTCCCTGGCCACCCGGCCTGCCATAAATTAGTTTCTGCCACCAACTGTGACTGGTATCTGACTCCAGCGATGAAGATTGCAAGATGTGGCATCCGTGTGGCGGAAGGAGTGCCGTGGGAGCAGGGAACCGTTGCCAATAGTACCAGAACCCTTCCTGGGCAGATTTAATTTTTAACTGGAGACCTTATTTGAAGAGTGGGTGGGGGTGAGACCTTCGCTAAAGGTGGCTCGACCTTCCAGCAGACTGACCAAAGCAGCAGCGCCTCCTGCTGGTCATTTAGCACAGCGATGCTCTTCAGCGCACTTCAGTACTGTGCGACGGACTCCAACGGGTTTTGACGGACGCAGCAAAGACTGAGCTGGTGGCCCGGGCAGGCGACAGAGAGGCCGTGATGGTCTTAGCAGCAGAGAGGAGAGGGAGGCGGAAGGCCCTTTCCCTGCCCACATCTCCTCCAGCCGTTCTTGGCATGCAAAGCGCCGTCTGATTTGAACTGAAACTGGAGCACAGCGGAGGATGAAGTAGTGCTTGCTTTATCTTGTGCAGGAGTTCAGAATTGCTACTAATTCTGCTCTCATCCGCAGCTTCAACCCTTGGCTCTGGACTTCCAGCCTCTAACCCAGGGGTGTCAAACATGAAGTTGAGGGGCCAAATCAGGCCCTCGGAGGGCTCCTATCAGGCCCCCAAGCAACTGGCTGTCCTCTGCTTCCTTCTCTCTATATCTTGTTTCCTTCTGCATCACAGCTTGCTTTGCAAGGCTTGCTCTTTGGAGAGCCAGTTTGGTGTCGTGGTTAAGTGTGCGGGCTCTTATCTGGGAGAACCGGGTTTGATTCCCCACTCCTCCACTTGCACCAGCTAGCATGGCCTTGGGTCAGCCATAGCTCTCTTATCTGGAAGAACCGGGTTTGATTCCCCACTCCTCCGCTTGCACCTGCTGGAATGGCCTTGGGTCAGCCATAGCTCTGGCAGAGGTTGTCCTTGAAAGGGCAGCTGCTGGGAGAGCCCTCTCCAGCTGCACCCACCTCACAGGGGGAGGAAGGGAAAGGAGATTGTGAGCCGCTCTGAGACTCTTCGGAGAGGAGGGTGGGATATAAATCCCATATCTTCTTCTTCTATTGCACAGGAGCTACAGAGCAAAGCCTCTATTTTCTCCATTGGCTGAGGCTCCTCCCTTGAGGGGGAGGCAGAACTTGCTTTGCCAGGCTCTCTCAGTTGCACAGCAGAGCTACTGAGCCAAGCCTCTCTTCCTTCTATTGGCTGAGGCTCCCCCCAGTCCCCTGGGGAAGGAAGGAAAGAGCCAGCGCTTCCTTTGCCCTGTTCCCTGGATCCCATGGGAGAAATACAAAGAAAGCCTCTTCAAGACCAATGAGTGTTAACATTTTAAGCATGTTTTAAGTTTTTTTAAAATATATATTTGTGTTTGTGTTCTTTATAAAATTTATATCTCTGCTACCTAATCTTCAATAGGTGCACACATGGCCCGGCCCGACAAGGCCTCATTTATGTCAGATCCGGCCCTTATAACCAACGAGGTCGAAACCCCTGCTCAAACCTCTTCCCTTCCGTGTCTTCACTGCTCTTAAGAGTCTGCCTTCCTCTGCCAGGCCGTGTGACACCTTTTCACGACACCCCTGGTGTAGGGTTGCCAATCCCCAGGTGAGGGCAGGGGATCCCCGGGTTTGGAGGCCCTCCCCCCGCTTCAGGGTCGTCAGAAAGCAGAAGAAGGGGGGGAAATGTCTGCTGGGAACCCTGTTATTCCCTATGGAGATTTATTCCCATAGAAAATCATGGAGAATTGATCCGCGAGTATCTGGCGGGGGCTGTTTTTTGGGGTAGAAGCACCAAATTTTCAGTATAGCATCTAGTGCCTCTCCCCAAAATACCCCCAAAGTTTCAAAACGATTGGACCAATGAGCCCCAAAAGAAGGTGCCCCTATTCTTCATTATTTCCTATTAAGAAGAGTGCCCCTATTCTTCATTAAGCTGCCCCTAAAGAAGGTGCCCCTATCCTTCATTATTTCCTCTGGAAGGAAGGCATTTTAAAAGGTGTGCCGTCCCTTTAAATGTGATGGCCAGAACGCCCTTTGGAGTTCAATGACGCTTGTCACAGCCTTGATCTTGGCTCCACCCCCAAAGTCTCCTGGCTCCACCCCCAAAGTCCCCAGATATTTCTTGAATCGGACTTGGCAACCTTACCCTGGTGGCTCTTGCAAGGTTTCGATGGCTTTCTTGGATTTTACAGCTTGGGTCTTGCCTCACTGAAGTGCGCAAACATCTTCTTATGCTTTCGGTTTTCATTGGCCGCCGGACGGATGTTTCTGGATTGGCATGATTTCAGTTTTGATTGGCTGGATTTTTAAAAGCCAGAATGCTTTTTGTGCCTTTTATGTTTCTAAATCGCCTCAAGCTAATCTGGGGTTGGAGCCAGGAGCATAAGTGAACTCTGAAGGGAGTTCCGGCCATCACATTTAATGGGATCACACTCATTTTAAATGCCTTCCCGTCATTGGAGATAATGGAGGATGGGGTACCTTTTGGGGGGGCTCATAGAATTGGACCCCCTGGTCCAATCTTTTTGAAATTTGGAGGGTGTTTTGAGGAGAGGCACCAGATGCTATGCTGAAAATCTGGTGCCTCTGCCTCAAAAATCAGCCCCCTCAGAGCCCCAGATACCCACAGATTGACTCTCCATTATACTCTAAGGGGACCAGTCTCCATAGGGTATAATAAGAACATAAGAGAAGCCATGTTGGATCAGGCCAATGGCCCATCCAGTTCAACACTCTGTGTCACAGAAGAACATAAGAGAAGCCATGTTGGATCAGGCCAGTGACCCATCCAGACCAACACTCTGTGTCACATAAGAACATAAGAGAAGCCATGTTGGATCAGGCCAATGGCCCATCCAGTTCAACACTCTGTCACAGAAGAACATAAGAGAAGCCATGTTGGATCAGGCCAATGACCCATCCAGACCAACACTCTGTGTCACATAAGAACATAAGAGAAGCCATGTTGGATCAGGCCAATGACCCATTCAGCCCAACACTCTGTGTCACAGAAGAACATAAGAGAAGCCATGTTGGATCAGGCCAATGGCCCATCCAGTCCAACACTCTGTGTCACAGAAGAACATAAGAGAAGCCCTGTTGGATCAGGCCAATGGCCCATCCAGCCCAACACTCTGTGTCACAGAAGAACATAAGAGAAGCCATGTTGGATCAGGCCAATGGCCCATCCAGTCCAACACTCTGTGTCACAGAAGAACATAAGAGAAACCATGTTGGATCAGGCCAATGACCCATTCAGCCCAACACTCTGTGTTACAGAAGAACATAAGAGAAGCCCTGTTGGATCAGGCCAATGGCCCATCTAGTCCAACACTCTGTGTCACAGAAGAACATAAGAAAAGCCATGTTGGATCAGGCCAATGACCCATCCAACACTCTGTGTCACAGAAGAACATAAGAGAAGCCATGTTGGATCAGGCCAATGGCCCATCCAGTCCAACACTCTGTGTCACAGAAGAACATAAGAGAAGCCATGTTGGATCAGGCCAATGACCCATTCAGCCCAACACTCTGTGTCACAGAAGAACATAAGAGAAGCCATGTTGGATCAGGCCAATGACCCATCCAGCCCAACACTTTGTGTCGCACAGTGGCCAATAGATAGATAGATATAGATAGATATAGATAGATATAGATATAGATATAAACACACACACTGTGGCTAATAGCCACTGATGGACCTCTGCTCCTTCTTTTTATCCAATCCCTTCTTAAAGCTGGCTATGCTTGTAGCCGCCACCACCTCCTGTGGCAGTGAATTCCAAAATGTTAATCACCTTTTGGGTGACAAAGTACTTCCTTCTATCCGTTTTAACCTGACTGCTCAGCAATTTCATTGAATGCCCACGAGTTCTTCTATTGTGAGAAAGGGAGAAAAGGACTTCTTTCTCTACTTTCTCCATCCCACGCATAATCTTGTAAACCTCTATCATGTCACCTTACAGTCGATGTTTCTCCAAGCTAAAGAGCCCCGAGCGTTTTAACCTTTCTTCATAGGGAAAGTGTTCCAAACCTTTTAATCACTCTAGTTGCCCTTTTCTGCACTTTCTGCAATGCTGTAATATCCTTTTTGAGGTGTGGTGACCAGAACTGCACACAGTATTCCAAATGAGGCCGCACCATCGATTTATACAGGGGCATTATGATACTGGCTGATAACGGAGTGCCCAGCGGACATTCAAACCCTAACCCTACACACACACACACTTTCTGATAACCTTGGAGTGGGTGGAAGGCCTCCAAACTAGGGGATGTCACGGCCCCAACTGTACATTCTTCCACTCCCTCTGTCTCTCTTAGGATGAACTTCAGATTGTAAGTTCTTTGGGGCAGAAGCCTGACATACTTGGCACAGCACCATCCACATCAATGGCACTGCATTAATAGTGATGGCACTCCCTGTCTCCTCATGTATCTACCTCCCTAGCCTTTGAGAGATGCATTAGAAGCCTTCTAACACAGGGGTGTCAAGCATGCGACCCGGGGGCCAAATCAGGGCCCCGGAGGGCTCCTATCAGGCCCCCGAGCAACTGGCGGTCATCTGCTTCCTTCTCCCTCTCTCTTGCTTCCTTCTGCATCACAGCTTGCTCTGCAAGGCTTGCTCCATCGCACAGGAGCTACGGAGCATAGCCTCTTTTCTCCATTGGCTGAGACTCCCCCCCCCCTCCTGGTCCCCTGGGGAAGGAAGAAAAGAGCCAGAGCTTCCTTTGCCCAGTTCCCATGGGAGATATACAACAAAGGCACCTTTAAGACGAACGAGTGCTCAATTTTAATTGTGTTTGCCTGTGTCCTTTATAAAGTTTATATCTCTGCTACCTAATCTTAAATAGGTCCACACACGGCCTGGCCCGAGGTCCGGCCCAACAAGGTCCCATTTATGTCAGATCCGGCCCTCATGAGTTTGACACCCCTGCTCTAACATGTCCCCCTTTTTCTGGGGGGGGGGACGTCTGCCGCACATAGAACAAAGAGCGAGCTACTTCCGGGACGGTGCCTTGATTGCAGAATAGCCTTCCCAAGTCAACGCTGGAGGTCTTCCACAAGTCGACCCTTTCTGCTGCCAACTGAGGCGGATTAACCCGCAAAGGCTTTCAACGAATTTCTTTCCAGCCCGCCGTTAGTTCGATTCGTCCCAGCTGTTTGGTTAGTCAATCAATCCTGGCTTCCGTTCTGCTATTCCCCCCCCCCCCCCGCCCCTCTTAATCTTCTGGCTTTGCTCAGTTTAGATGAAGTGACGCTCTGGAATCCTTCAAGAGCAGCCCATCGATCACTTGAATAAAACGGAGGCCTCCGTGGCCACTGCTCTTGGAGCCGCCTCCTTTATTGCCCTCGCCTTCCTTGGTGTGGATCTAGTAATTCTCAAGTCATCCCTCTGCCCCGATCTCATCAGATCTCAGAAGTTAAGCAGGGCCAGCTTAGCCCTTGGATGGGAGACCCCCAAGGAAGTCCAGGGTTGCTACGCAGAGGCAGGCAAGGGCCAGCCACCTCTGCTGGTCTCTGCTCTCACCGGGATGGCCCAGGCCAGGGGGGGCCAAACTGTGGCTCGGGAGCCACATGTGGCTCTTTCACACATATGGTGCGGCTCTCAAAGCTCCCACACTGGCCGGCTTGGAGAAGGCATGTCTCTCTTTAAATCACTTCTCCAAGCCAAGCCAAGCCAGCTAGCGGCTTGGAAAATGCATTTAAAGTTGAAGTTGCTTTCTTTCCACCTCTCCTTCCTTCCCCCAGAATCTATTTGCTTTCCTTCCAGCTTTCTTTCAATCTTCCTTCCTTCCTTCCTTCCTTCCTTCCTTCCTTCCTTCCTTCCTTCCTTCCTTCCTTCCTTCCTTCCTTCCTTCCTTCCTTCCTCCCTCCCTCCCTCCCTCCCTCCCTCCCTCCCTCCCTCCTTTCCTTCCTTCCTTCCCTCCCTCCCTCCCTCCCTCCCTTCCTTCCTTCCTTCCTTCCTTCCTTCCTTCCTTCCTTCCTTCCTTCCTTCCTTCCTTCCTTCCTTCCTTCCTCCCTCCCTCCCTCCCTGGCCGGCCAGAATTGCTGCAGGGCCTGGAAAAGTTACTGTCACAGTTCCATTCGCACTTGATTATCCCAGAGGGTGTGGCCTAATATGCTAATGAGTGTGTGACCTAATATGCTAATATTAGGGGATGTGGTCTAATATGCTACTGAGTTCTTGCTGGGCTTTTTCTACAAAAAAGCCCTGGACCTAGACATTTGCCTAGGGTGGCGGGCCTGGGGTGTGTGTGTGTGAAATTAGGCTCTCCCACATGACTTCAAATAGAAAAACAATTATTTGCATTAATTTTTCTGGCCTGAATCATTCTCCCTCGGCGGAGCAGTTTTTTAAGATGATAATTTTTTATGGCCCGCGAATGATGTTATAAATATCCAAATGGCCCTTGGCAGAAAAAAGGTTCCTCACCCCTGCTCTAAACTGTGGAGTCTTGTGAGCAAAAATTCTACTTCGTTTGCTACTGGCATTAAAGTTGTGAGCTCCTGGCATTAAACGTTGTGAGCTCCCTGCATAATTTAGTTTGCTTTAGGGCCATTTTTCCTGAGCTGAAACAAAAATGTGTGAGCTGGAGGTTAAAAAATTGTGAGCTAGCTCACACTAACTCAGCTTAGATGGAACACTGGTGGGGAATGAGCTTTGGGTTCCAATCTGGGGTCCGTTTTTGGCTTTCCTGAAATCTACCCAGGACTACTGAAGTGATTTTTGGCCCTTAAATGGAATGATTACCACACTCTGGTTTCGCTTCAGATTACCGCATGGTTGCTAATATAGGCTTCGATCCACCAGCAAATATCCATGTATAAGCCACAGCTGAGGTCACTGGGACCTACACAAGAGCATGGTAGATTGGGTCAACAATGCACCATATCTGTCTATCTGTCAGTCCTTTGGGGAATCCCAAAATCTGCCTCCTGAGTTGGCTGCCGTGTGGGGTTGCCATGTCCAGATTGGGGTATTCCTGGAGATTTGGGGGGTGGAACCCTGGGAAGGCAGGGTATGGGGAGGGGAGGGACTTTAGTTCCATATATTGCCATAGCGTCCACCCTGCAAAACAGCCATTTTCTTCAGGGGAACTGATCTTTGTGGTCTCTGGAGAACAGTTGTAACTCCAAGGGATCTCCAGGCCCCACCTGGGGATTGGCAACCCCTCTCAATTGGAGGGAGGCCCTGTCTGGACAATGTGTACCTTTTCTTCTGTATCGCACTTGATGCATTGACCTGCTATGTCAATCATCCCTAAATTCGATGAAATTGCTGAGCAGACAGGTTAAAACGGATAAAAGGAAGTACTTCCTCACCCAAAGGGTGATTAACATGTGGAATTCACTGCCACAGGAGGTTGTGGTGGCCACAAGTAGGGTTTAGATAAATATATGGAGCACAGGTCCATCAGTGGCTATTAGCCACAGTGTATGTGTGTATATAAAATTTTTTGCCACTGTGTGACACAGAGTGTTGGACTTGATGGGCCGTTGGCCTGATCCAACATGGCTTCTCTTATGTTCTTATGTTCTTAAATTTGGGGGTGGAACGTTTCCCATTATGGAGAAAGTTTTCATGCTGCAAGATTCCTAAAGATTAACTTGCTATTGCTCAAGCCGTTTTACCTTTTCTTGTCTGTCTCGTCTCTGTGGTCCGCAGATACAGTGTGAGCCGCCGGAGATGGGAAGTGGTTTCAAAGAAAAAGAAATTCAAAATTATTTGTGGCTAAATCTTGTTCCGTTCAGGCGATTCAGGAAACTAGGGGGTGGGTGGGGGGGTGATGGGTTCTCTTGAGAAATCTTGCATCTGAATACACACACACACACACACACACACACACAGAGTACCTCCACTGTCTGGGACTCAAAGAACATACCGGTGCATCAATCTCTTTCTAAGAAAAACAGTCCGACAACAACACTTTTGTCAGCCATTTCCAGTTTCTCCGAGGTAAGAAAGAGGGGCAGGGTGGAAGGCAGAGATTGTAGACTCCTTGAGCTACCATATAATACATGATTAGCTCTGCAAGGAGATCTCACAAACTTGGGAAAGCAGAAATGGTCTGGGGACAACCGCTAGCCAGGATGGCCAAGTAGAGCCTCCACATTCAGGAGCAATCTACCTCGGAATTGCAGCTAATGGAAGGCAATAGCAGAGGCAAGCTATTGCCTGCTTGTGACCACCTGTGCCAAAGCCTTGGGCAGAGGAAGGGCTTTTGCAAATCCCTGCTACCTGAGGGATGCCAGGGACTCAACCTGGGTTGCAACGGTTGGCCTCAACCACTGAGCCACAGGCCATCTTATGGTGTTGCCTCTCTAGAAAAGGAACTCCGATTCTCAACCCCCCCCCCAAAAAAACCCCAAAGAAAATGGACAGAGGGGAGGGAAAGCATTTTCAATTGCAGGACAGGCCAAAGTTCAACCAGTGTAGCTCTCCCCAGCGTGAAGGAAGAACTTTGTGAGTGGTATTGCTGCCTGTCCAAAGAACAGGGGCGGTGGAATGGCTGCAGATCCTTAGGGAAATCTGGCTTGCAAAAATGGTTTTCTTTGATACTGTTTCCTAGGGCGGGGTGGCCAAACTTGCTTAACATAAGAGCCACATAGAATAGATATTTGAGAGCCACGAGGGGAGGGGAGGGAAGGAAGGAAGGAAGGAAGGAAGGAAGGAAGGAAGGAAGGAAGGAAGGAAGGAAGGAAGGAAGGAAGGAAGGAAGGAAGGAAGGAAGGAAGGAAGGAAGGAAGGAAGGAAGGAAGGAAGGAAGGAAGGAAGGAAAATAGATGGGAGAGAGAGGTGGAAAGAAAGCAACTTTCACTGGCTGGCTTGGAATAGTGATTTAAAGAGAGACATGCCTTCTCCAAGCCCGCTGATGGGGCAGTGGGGGCTTTGAGAGCCACATATTCTGTATGAAAGAGCCACAGTTTGGCCACCCCGTTCTAGGACATGCATTGTCTCACTATGACCTTCTGCTAGCCGGCAAGGATTGGGAGGGTGTTCTTTTGCATTGGGGTTGCCAACTGACCAGGCAAGGCCAGCCTGGCTCGCTCCGGCTTCCATCTCATCTGCAGGCTCTCCTCTGTGCTTCCTGCCCTTATTATTGTGGGCTCCCAGCAGCTGTTTAACAGCTGCAATAATTGGCGAGGGTGGTGATGATTTGTCGTGTTTGTGTTCCGCCTTCTGTGCTCTTTGTTTTTCTAAATCCCTGGAGATTTGGGAGGGGGGGCCAGGGGAGGGGACCTCGGCGGTCGGGCTTCTTTTGTAGCAGGAACTCCTTTGCATATTAGGCCACCCCCTCCCATGTAGCCAGTTCTCCTGGAGTTTACAGTAAACCCTGTAAGAAGAGCCCTGAAAACTCTTGGAGAACTGGCTAATTCAGGGGTATGTGGCCCAGGGTTTTGTGTTTGGGGTTTTTTTGTAGCAAGGACTCCTTTGCATAGCAGTGACTCCTGAGAGCCAATTTAGTGTAGTGGTGAAGTGTGTGGACTCTTATCTGGGAGAACCGGGTTTGATTCCCCCACTCCTCCACTTGCAGCTGCTGGAATGGCCTTGGGTCAGCCACAGCTCTGGCAGAGGTTGTCCTTGAAAGGGCAGCTGCTGTGAGAGCCCTCTCAGCCCCACCTACCTCACAGGGTGTCTGTTGTGGGGAGAGAAGATATAGGACATTGTAAGCTGCTCCGAGTCTCTGAGATTCAGAGTGAAGGGTGGTGTATAAATCCAATATCTTCTTCTTAGAGAGCCAGTTTGGTGTAGTGGTGAAGTGTGCGGACTCTTATCTGGGACAACTGGGTTTGATTCCCCACTCCTCCACTTGCACCTGATGGAATGGCCTAGGGTCAGCCATAGCTCTGGCAGAGGTTGTCCTTGAAAGGGCAGCTGCTGGGAGAGCCCTCTCAGCCCCACCCACCTCACAGGGTGTCTGTGGGGGGGGGGAGAAGATAGAGGAGATTGTAAGCGAAGGGTGGGGTATAAATCCAATACCTTCTTAGAGAGCCAGTTTGGTGTAGTGGTGAAGTATGCGGACTATGAAGTATGAAGTATAATGAAGGATAGAGGCGCCTTCTTTGGGGGCTCATAGAATTGGATCCCCTGGTCCAATCGTTTTGAAACTTGGGGGGTATTTTGGGGATAGGCACTGGATGCTATACTGAAAATTTGGATTCTCTACCTAAAAAACACACTCCCCCCAGAGCCCCAGATACCCGCAGATCAATTCTCCATTATTTTCTATGGGAATAAGTCTCCGTAGGGAATAATAGAGTTCCCAGCAGACATTTCTCCCCTCCCCCCCCCACTTTCTGATGACCCTGGAGCAGAGAGAGGGCTTCCAAACCGGGGGATTCCCTGCCCCCCCCCCCCGGGGATTGGCAACCCTACTTCTTCTCCCCAGTGGAACCAATTCCTGTCATCTGGATATCAGTTCTCATTCCAGGAGATCTCCAGGCCCCAAAGAGGTCCTTTGACTGCCTGTCTCTGCAGGAGTAATTGCTTTGAACTTTGGCAAGGATATTGGCAGTAGGGTTGCCAGGTCCGATTCAAGAAATATCTGGAAACTTTGGGGGGTGGAGCCAGGAGACTTTGGAGGTGGAGCCAGGAGCAAGGTTGTGACTAGCACAATTGAACTCCAAAGGGAGTCCCGGCCATCACATTGAAAAGGACCATGCTCCTTCTAAATGCCTTCCCTCCATTGGAAATGACGGAGGTTAGGGGCACCTTCTTTGGGGGCTCATAGAATTGGACCGCCTGGTTCAAACTTTTTGAAACTTGGAGGGTGATTTGAGGAGAGACACTGGATGCTATGCTGAAAATGTGGTGCATCTACTCCCAAAAACAGCCCCCCCCCCGATCCCCACAAATCAATTCTCCATTATACCTTACGTAAATTGGTTTCCATAGGGAATAATGGAGTGCCCAGCAGACATTTCCCTCCCCCCCGCCCCCGCTTTCTGATGACCCCAAAGCAGGGAGTGGGCCTCCAAACAGGGAGACCCCCTGCCCACACCTGGGGATTGGCAACCCAAGTCTGAACCTGAGAATTGGCTCTCCCTCCCAGCTTGGCCTACCCCTTTGGGCAGCACAGGCCAAACCCAATGGGCCATGCAAGTTTGGGGGGCTAGCCAGACCTTGGGACCCATTTGATGAGACTCTGAAGGGCATAGGGTTGCCAATCCCCAGGTGGGGGCAGGGGATCCCCCGGTTTGGAGACCCCCCCCCCCGCTTCAGGGTCATCAGAAAGCGGGGGGAGGGGAGGAAAATGTCTGCTGGGAACTCTATTATTCCCTATGGAGATGTATTCCCATAGAAAATCATGGAGAATTGATCCGCGGGTATCTGGAGCTCTGGGGGGGGCTGTTTTTTGGGATAGAGGCACCAAATTTTCAGTATAGCATCTAGTGCCTCTCCCCAAAATACCCCTCAAGTTTCAAAAAGATTGGACCAGGGGGTTCAATTCTATGAGCCTCAAAAGAAGGTGTCCCTATCCTTCACTATTTCCTATGGAAGGAAGGCATTGAAAAGGAGTGCCGTCCCTTTAAATGTGATGGCCAGAACTCCCTTTGGAGTTCAATTATGCTTGTCACAGCCTTGATCTTGGCTCCACCCCTAATGTCTCCTGGCTCCACCCCCAAAGTCCCCAGATATTTCTTGAATTGGACTTGGCAACCCTAGAAGGGCAAGAATAACTTTATCTTCACGGGCTGTCTCTGGCTACAGTATCGGCACCCACCAAACCCGCAGGCAGCTGGAAGGAACGTCTTCAAAGCGAAGGTGTCGTCAACGGAACTTCACAGGAGCAAAACAGTCCAAGACAGTCTAGCAAAGGGGTGGCCAAAGTGCAGCTCTTTCAAACATATTGTGTGGCTCTCGAAGCCCCCAAGCACCCCTCTTGGCCTCTTGGCTCTTTAAATCACTTCTCCCAGCCAAGCCTGCCAGTGGCTTGGAGAATACATTTAAAGTTGCTTTCTTTCCACCTCTCCCTCCCTCCTCTCCCATCTGTTCCCTTCCTTCCTGTCTACCTGAGGCAATCTGGTGTAGCGGTTAAGTGTATGGACTCTTATCTGCGAGAACTGGGTTTGATTCCCCACTCCTCCACTTGCAGCTGCTGGAATGGCCTTGGGTCAGCCATAGCTATCGCTGGAGCTGTCCCTGAAAGGGCAGCTGCTGTGAGAGCCCTCTCGGCCCCACCCACCTCACAGAGTGTCTGTTGTGGGGGAGGAAGATAAAGGAGATTGTAAGCCACTCTGAGATTTGGCGTGGAGGGCAGGATATAAATCCAATATCATCGTCTCTCTCCTTCCTTCCTTCCTTCCTTCCTTCCTTCCTTCCTTCCTTCCTTCCTTCCTTCCTTCCTTCCTTCCTTCCTTCCTTCCTTCCTCCCAGCTCTCAAACATCTGATGTTTATTTATTTTATTTATTTTTATTTACATTACACTTCTATCCCGCCCTCTCCGCAAGCGGACTCAGGGGGGCTCACAACATTCGTTTAAAAACAGTAAGTCAATAAAATCTATAAAACATTAATACAATTAAAATTTATAAATAAATGTTCACGTCTTGTGGCTCTCAAACCTCTGAAATTTATTTTAGGTGGCTCTTATGTTAAGCAAGTTATGTTAAGAGCCCCGTGGTGCAAAGTGTTAAAGCTGCAGTACGGCAGTCCTAAGCTCTGCTCACGACCAGAGTTCGATCCCAGCGGATGCTGGGTTCAGGTAGCTAGCTCAAGGTTGACTCAGCCTTCCATCCTTCCGAGGTCGGTCAAATGAGTCCCCAGCTTGCTGGGGGAGGAAAGTGGAGATGACTGGGGAAGGGCAAACCACCCTGGGGAAGGGCAAACCACCCCGTAAGAAGTCTACTGTGAAAACGTTGTGAAAGCAACCTCACCCCAGAGTCGGAAACGACTGGTGCTTGCACAGGGGACCTTTCCTTTTTCCCTATCATAAGCAAGTTTGGCCACCCTTGGTCTAGCATCTCCCTAAAACTGAGGCCTTCTCTTCCCCCCCACCCCACCCCTCGGTCGATGTGATTCACTCCTTTCTGCGATGACGGGCTCAGAGATTAGCTTTTCCTGCCATTCTGTTGTTTTTTAAAAAATTGTTATTGTTGCTTGCTGGCAAGCTTTGGAGAGGCCCTGGCAGCCATCACTGATGAACCAGGATGAGAGTCAGAGCAGAGCTGGGAGTCCCGCCTTTCTCCTGATGCTTCACAGACAGCTCCAGAAACAAGAGTGAAACGACACTGCGACCATCCCGGACATGTAACTTTTGCTCTGTCTAGCCAGGAAACTGCTCGATAAGACTGAAACGCGCTGAAACTCAGAGAAGCGACCGGGGTATGGTGAGTAGTGGAGATGGGAAACTGGAGACTGTCCTCTTTTCTGGTTCTGAAGGTTCCCAGATGTCTGCCCCTCCCTAGAGTCAGGATCTGCTTCTTGGAACCCACCAGGGTTCCTGCTGGCTGGGAAACAGGTGCATGGAAGATGTGACTTCTCCCAGGGAAAAGGGGGCTTCTCCTCCAAGCAGGAGCTTGTATCCCACCAAACCGGAGAGCCAGTTTGGTGCAGTGGTTAAGTGTGCGGACTCTTATCTGGGAGAACCGTGTTTGATTCCCCACTCCTCCACTTGCAGCTGCTGGAATGGCCTTGGGTCAGCCAAAGCTCGCGCAGAGCTGTCCTTGAAAGGGCAGCTTCTGGGAGAGCTCACTCAGCCCCACCTGCCTCATAGGGTGTCTGTTGTGGGGGAGGAAGGTAAAGGGGATTGTGAGCGGCTCTGAGACTCTGTCCTTGAAAGGGTTGCTTCTGGAAGAGCTCTCTCAACCCCACCTACCTCACAGGGTGTCTGTTGTGTGGGAGGAAGGGAAAGGAGATTGTAAGCTGCTCTGAGATTCCAAGTACAGGGTGGGGTATAAATCCAGTATCTTCCTCTAAAGGGAGAGCCATTTCGGTGTAATGGTTAAGTGTGCAGAGTCTTATTAGGGAGAACCGGGTGTGATTCCCCACTCGTCCACTTGCACCTGCTGGAATGGCCTTGGGTCAGCCAGAGCTCTGGCAGAGGTTGTCCTTGAAAGGGCAGCTGCTGTGGGAGCCCTCTCAGCCCCACCCACCTCACAAGGTGTCTGTTGTGGGGGAGGAAGGGAAAGGAGATTGTGAGCCGCTCTGAGCCTCTGTCCTTGAAAGGGCAGCTGCTGTGACAGCCCTCTCAGCCCCACCCACCTCACAGGGTGCCTGTTGTGGGGGAGGAAGGGAAAGGAGATTGTAGGCTGCTCTAAGACTGTCCTTGAAAGGGCAGCTGCTGTGAGACCCCTCTCAGCCCCACCCACCTCACAGCGTGCCTGTTGTGGGGGAGGAAGGGAAAGGAGATTGTGAGCCGCTCTGAGACTCTTCGGAGTGGAGGGCAGGATATAAATCCAATATCTTCATCTACCTCACAGGGTGCCTGTTGTGGGGGAGGAAGGGAAAGGAGATTGTGAGCTACTCTGAGACTCTTTGGAGTGGAGGGCAGGATATAAATCCAATATCTTCATCTACCTCACAGGGTGTCTGTTGTGGGGGGAGAAGATAAAGGAGATTATAAGCCGCTCTGAGACTCTTCGGAGTGGAGGGCGGGATATAAATCCAATATCTTCATCTACCTCACAGGGTGTCTGTTGTGGGGGGGGGGGAAGGGAAAGGAGATTGTGAGCCGCTCTGAGACTCTTCGGAGTGGAAGGCAGGATATAAATCCAATATCTTCTTCTTCTTCTTCTTCTTTTCCCTGACTCATGACCAATGTTCCCTCTAAGCTGCAGAGTCTTGTGAGCAAAAATTCTACTTTGTGACCTCCTGCATCAGTTATTGCACTCTGGGGTCACCCTTCCTGAGCTAAGACAAAAATGTGTGTGAGCCAGAGGCTAAAAATCTGTGAGCTAGCTCACACTAACTCAGCTTAGAGTAGGGTTGCCAAGTCCAGTTCAAGAAATCACCGGGGACTTTGGGGGTGGGGCCAGGAGACATTGGAGGTGGAGCAAGGTTGTGACAAGCATAATTGAACTCCAAAGGGAGTTCTGGCCATCACATTTAAAGGGACCGCACACCTTTTAGAGAGCCAGTTTGGTGTAGTGGTTAAGTGTGCAGACTCTTATCTGGGAGAACCGGGTGTGATTCTCCACTCCTCCATTTGCCGCTGCTGGAATGGCCTTGGGTCAGCCATAGCTCTGGCAGAGATGTGCTTGAAAGGGCAGCTTCTGGGAGAGCCCTCTCAGCCCCACCCACCTCACAGGGTGTCTGTTGTGGGGGGGGGAGAAGATATAGGAGATTGTAAAACGCTCTGAGTCTCTGATTCAGAGAGAAGGGCGGGGTATAAATCTGCCATCTTCTCCTTCTTCTTTAAATGCCTTCCCTCCATTGGAAAGAATGAAGGATAGGGGCACCTTCTTTTGGGGCTCAGAGAATGGGTCCCCCTAGTCCAATCTGTTTGAAACGTGGAGGGAATTTTGAGAAGAGGCACTGGATACCATGCTGAAAATTTGGTGCATTTACCTCAAAAAACAGCCCTTTCAGAGCTTCAGATACCCTCACATCAATTCTCCATTATACCCTATGGGAATCAGTCTCCATAGGGAATAATGGAGTGCCCAGCAGACATGCCCCCCGCCCCGCTTTCTGATGACCCTGGAGCAGGGGGAGGGCCTCCAACCGGGGGCTCCCCTGCCCCCACCTGGGGATTGGCAACCCTAGTTTAGAGGGAACATTGCTCATGAGAGTTTAGTCTCCTGCAGCTGAGAGAACAACAGGTGACCAGCGTAGGCAAATTTAACACACAAGACTTTTGGGTGAGTGTGAAGAACCGTATGGGCACCTGGATAGTGTGAGCCAAGTATTGCAACTGTGGGTTGCCAATTCCAGGTTGAGAAATTCCTGGAGATTTGGGGATGGATCCCGAGAACAGCCCCTAACAGGCAGTGGTCCCTCTAAACTGACTGTGAGCTAATTCACCGGGTTTTTTAAATCTCCAGCTCACACATTTGTGTCTCCGCGCAGGAAAAATGGCCCCAGAGCAAATTAATGTATGCAGCAGCTCACAGCTTTAATGCCAGTAGTTCACAAAGTAGAGTCTTTGTTCATAAGGCTCCGTAGTTTAGAGGGAGTATTGCCAGTCCTCTTTTTGAGCAGGGACACACAGGAACGCAGTTCCGGCTGGCTTGGTGTCAGGGGGTGTGGCTTAATATGCAAATATGTCCCTGTTGGGCTTTTTTGTAGAAACGATGTGAAACAATGGTGATGATGGGGGGGAGTGGCCTAATAAGCAAATGAGTTCCTGCTGGGCTTTTTCTACAAAACATTTTTTTTCGTGGGGAGGGACGGTGGCTCAGTGTTAGAAAATCTGCTTGGTAAGCAGATGGTCCCAGGTTCAAGCCCCGACATCTCCAACTAAAAAGGGTCCAGGCAAAAAGGTGTGAAAACCTCAGCTTGAGACCCTGGAGAGCCGCTGCCAGTCTGAGTAGGCAAGATTGACTGATAGACCGAGGGGTCTGATTCAGTATAAGGCAACTTCATATGTTCATATAAATAGCCCTGAGTATTGCTAACAGGGTAGAAGGCTACAGACTCCCCCTTCCAAAGCAGTCATATTTCTCCACGAAAAAAATGGAGATCGGTTGTGGTTCCAGGAGATCTCCAGGTCCCACCTGGAGACTGGCAACCCTAATTGTGCCCTTCTGTCTCCCTCCCTCACCACAAAGCCAGAAGCACCCACCCAGATAACAGGTACACCTGGCTTCCTCCTTCCAGCTTTCGACCAATTGGGAGTTCAATTATGCTTGTCACATAATTGAACTCCAAATAATTGGCTCCACCCCCCAATGGCTGAAACTTCCACTATTTAGTCTGAAAGGACTCACTCGCTTTTAAATATGCTTGCTGGGTTCTAAATAGGCTTGCCAATTTCCAGGTGAGGGAAAAACAATAGAGAGAATCACGGAATAGGATGAGAACCCGAAGAAAAACCGTGACTAAACAACGAATGCGATCATAAATTCTCTTGTGATTATTTCTGTAGGAAGCGTCAAAGTGTTTGATTATCGCGATCCATTCCAACGATCAGTATTTTAAGGCAAGTACGTATAATTCATTTGCAAAACGCATCTAAGCGCAACGACATCTGAACAAATAGTTTAAAGTGCTTCGTGCCACAAAGTGCTTGTAAATCCCAGTGCCGGCGCAGATTATTCTTCCAAAAAGGAATATATCTGAAGATTCCCCGACGTCCCTCTTAGTGCTCTGGCGCTTTGACTTACAAGCACTTTGTAGCAAGGAGCACGGATGTCATTGTGCTTAGATGCATTTTGCAAAGGAATTATACGCACTTACCTTAAAATACTAATCGTTGGAATGGATCGTGATAATCAAATACTTTGAAGTTTCATACATTAATAATTACAAGTGGATTTATGATTGCATTCGTTATTTTGTCACGGGTTTTCTTTAGGTTCTAAACCCCAGGTGGGGGCAGGGGATCCCCCGGTTTGGAGGCCCTCCCCCCGCTTCAGGGTCATCAGAAAGTGGGGGGGGAGGGATATATCTGCTGGGCACTCCATTATTCCCTATGGAGATTGATTCCCATAGAAAATCATGGAGAATTGATCTGCGGGTATCTGGGGCTCGGGGGGGGGGGGGCTGTTCTTTGGGGTAGAGGCACCATATTTTCAGTATAGCATCCGGTGGCTCTCCCCAAAATAACTCTCCAAGTTTCAAAAAGATTTAACCAGGGGGTTCAATTCTATGAGCCCCCAAAAAGGTGCCCCTATCCTTCATTATTTCCAACGGAGAGAAGGCATTTAAAAGGTGTGCGCTCCCTTTAAATGTGATGGCCAGAACTCCCTTTGGAGTTCAGTTATGCTTGTCACAACCTTGCTCCTGGCTCCACCCCCAATATCTCCTGGCTCCACCCCCAAAGTCCCCAGATATTTCTTGAATTGGACTTGGCAACCCTAGTTATAAGTGTTTTTCTAAATCTACTGATCAGCAGTAAAGCTGGACAGGAATACAGCTACAAGGGCTAGAGAAAAATGACGTTTTAGATGCTGAAGTTTATTAACCAGAGCTTCTTGACCACATAATTGCTACCCGAACGTTTGTAAATAAGCGAAGCAAAAGCCATGCCAAGTTTGTCTGTCCGACTGTCATTGGCAGAGACCACATCTCATTCTGTTTATCCATTTGTCTCAGAGATGCTGGCTAAAAACGTCTCATCCCGCATAAATAATTTTGTCCTCGCTTTGAATTTTTGGACAATCCATTCAGTTCACTACAATTAGCCAGCCCTGGGTTTTTTGATCGCCTGTTGATCGCACAAAGATGGGTACAATCAAGAGGATGGGACATGAGAGAAATGAGGCACCAGTCCTTGGATTTAAAGAAATCCAAAATTCTCGTGAACCTGGATCAGGGGTGAACTAAACTTGCGTACTGCAAGAGCCACAAAGGATAGATGTCAGATGACTGAGAGCTGCAAGACGGATGGAAGGAAGGAAAGAAGGAAGCAAGGAAAATAGAAGGGAGGGGAGATGGAGGGATACATGGGGGGGGAAGCAACTTTAAATGCGTTTTCCAAGCTGCCAGCTTGCTTGGGAAAGTGATTTAAAGAGAGAAATGCCTTTTCCAAGCCAGCTGAAAGGGCAGTGGGAACTTCGAGAGCCACGCAATATGTGCAGAAGAACCACGAGTGGCTCCTGAGCCACAGTTTGGCCACCCTCGATCTGGACTAAAGTCATTTTGCAGGCTCTTCTGACTTTCAAACAAATTCAAAATCTTTGTCCCTTTCATTTTGCTTCCAATAACACGTCATATATTTTACGAGATGTCCTGCTTCAGAACCTCGGGTGAGGTTTTCAAATCCTGCCCTGTTTTTGAAGAGGCTCCGTGATCTAAATTGTGCAGAACATTTGTTTACAAAATGTTGAAGAATTGTGGGTTTAATGTCTTTGTCCATGGAGTCGCAAAGAGTTGGACTCGACTGTGTGACTGAACAACCACAATCACAACGTAATTCTCTGGATTACATTGTCATGAAAAAACATTACAGGGCTTTAATGGATGTTTCCCCCACAGATTAAAACTCTGTGTGTGTTAAATGCTGTCAAGTTACTTCCAATTTATGGCAGCGCTGTCTACCAGAACCTCCAATCGTTAGCACCGTGCTCAGGTCTTGCAAAGCGATTTCCTGGATGAAGTCTATCTGAGGGTCTTCTTTTCTCTTGGTGCCTTCAACCTTTCCAGCGTTATTGTCTTTTCCAGTGGCTCAGAGAGCCAGTTTGGTGTAGTGGTTAAGAGCGCGGACTCTTATCTGGTAGAACCGGGTTTGATTCCCCACTCATAAGAACATAAGAGAAGCCCTGTTGGATCAGGCCAGTGGCCCATCCAGTCCAACACTCTGTGTCACAGAAGAACATAAGAGAAGCCATGTTGGATCAGGCCAGTGGCCCATCCAGTCCAACACTCTGTGTCACATAAGAACATAAGAGAAGCAATGTTGGATCAGGCCAGTGGCCCCTCCAGTCCAAAACTCTGTGTCACAGAAGAACATAAGAGAAGCCCTGTTGGATCAGGCCAGTGGCCCATCCAGTCCAACACTCTGTGTCACAGAAGAACATAAGAGAAGCCATGTTGGATCAGGCCAGTGGCCCATCCAGTCCAACACTCTGTGTCACATAAGAACATAAGAGAAGCCCTGTTGGATCAGGCCAATGGCCCATCCAGTCCAACACTCTGTGTCACAGAAGAACATAAGAGAAGCCATGCTGGATCAGGCCAGTGGCCCACCCAGTCCAACACTCTGTCACAGAAGAACATAAGAGAAGCCATGTTGGATCAGGCCAATGGCCCATCCAGTCCAACACTCTGTGTCACAGAAGAACATAAGAGAAGTTATGTTGGATCAGGCCAATGGCCCATCCAGTCCAACACTCTGTGTCACATAAGAACATAAGAGAAGCCATGTTGGATCAGGCCAATGACCCATCCAGTCCAACACTCTGTGTCACATAAGAACACAAGAGAAACCATGTTGGATCAGGCCAATGGCCCATCCAGTCCAACATATTTCTATCCAATCCCCTCTTGAAACTGGCTATGCTTATAGCCACCGCCACCTCCTGTGGCAGTGAATTCCACATGTTAATCACCCTTTGGGTGAAGAAGGACTTCCTTTTATCCGTTTTAACCTGACTGCTACTTTTAACCTGCTCACTCCTCTACTTGCAGCTGCTGGAATGGCCTTGGGTCAGCCATAGTTCTCACAGAGTTGTCCTTGAAAGGGCAGCTGGTAGAGCTCTCTCAGCCCCACCCACCTCACAGGGTGTCTGTTCTGGGAGAGGAAGTAGAGGAGATTGTAAGCCACTCTGAGATTTGGAGTGGAGGGCAGAGTATAAATCTAATTTCTCCTCCTCCTCCTCCTCCTTCTTGTCTTCTCATAAAGTGACCAAATACAATTGCATTTTAGCATCTAGGAAGAGTTCAGGATTGACTTGCTCTAGAGCTAGAGTTGCCAGCTCTAGATTGGCAAATACCTTGAGGTTTTGGGGTGAAGCCTGGGGAGGAACCACACAGACTACAATGTGTAGGGGTGTCAAACATGCAGTTGGGGGGGCGAATCGGGCCCTCAGAGGGCTCCTATCAAGCCCCCAAGCAACTGGCAGTCATCTGCTTCCTTCTCCCTCTCTCTTGCTTCCTTCTGCGTCACAGCTTGCTTTGCAAGGCTTGCTCAATCGCACAGGAGCTACAGAGCAAAACCTCAGTTTTCTCCATTGGCTGAGGCTCCTCCCTTGGGGAAAAGCGGGGGTGGGGGAGGCAGAGCATGTTTTTCCAGGCTCTCTCCTTTATAAAGTTTATATCGCTGCTACCTAATCTTTAAATACGTACACAGATGGCCCGGCCCAACCCGACATGGCCCGGCCCACCAAGGTCTCATTTATGTCAGATCCGGCCCTCATAACAAATGAGTTATGGAGATCTCCTGCCCTCCAAAGCAGCCATTTCCTCCAGGGGAGCTGATCTCTGCCTGCTGGAGATCAATTGTAAAAGCAGGAGATCTCCAGGCCCCACCTGGAGGCTGGCAACCCTCCTTCCCTGTGACGTTTTAGAATTCCCCCCTCCCTTCGAAACACAAATGGTACATTCCTAAGTGACTCGTTTCAAAGGATGGCTGGGTTGGGTGGGCTGCACTAGAAGAACAGTGAGATTCGAATCCAGGATCAGCTTAGAGACCCACAAGATTGGGGGGGGCATGAGCTTTAGAGAGCACACCTCTCACATTTGGGTCTCTAAAGCCCTCCTGGACTCGAATCTAGCGCAACCCTAAACAGAGTTGCACCCTTATAAACCCATTGACTCCAACAGTTTTGTGCTGGGTAACTCTCTGTGGAATTGTACTGTGATACTAATGTGGTGAGTCTGGTTTCAGTTAGCATTACTGGGTGTGTGTGAAGGGTTAGCCCCTCCCCTACCCCCTCTGCATGGCCCTGATCCAAATTGCGGCAGCGCACAGAAATGCTGTGCCTTTTTACAGCACTTTGGAGGGTGTTCTTTGTCACATCTGTGACTTTACTGAGCCTTAACAATGTGCTTCGAAGCAGAGTTAAGACTTCTCAGCCTGCGGACTTCAGTGGATTCGGAATGGCAGCACTCTACTTAGGATAGCCTCATTGGTGTGTTTCCAACCAGGCGCTTCCCTCATCGGGATGTCTCTTCCTTCTGGGTTGTTCTTCAACCACAACAAAAGCCTGCGAAGAAATTCTCACAAAAGACTGTTTCCTTCAAGCAAGGAGGGTTTTCCCACCCCGTGTTCTTGCCCAATGGACTCCCCGCATTCGTTCCCAAGAGAATCTGGCCTTTAGAGGAGGAGGTGTGTTCATGACACCGAAAATAAAACGGAGTCGTGTAGCACTTTAAAGGTCTTTTTCTAGCAAAAGCTTTCATGGTTCACAAGGACATAAAAAAACGGGGTAGTCTTTAAGGCGACCCGGGACTCCTGTTTTGCTCCGGAGTGATGCCGCTGCACAATAAATAAACTGTGGTCTTGTGGAGCCTTTCAGGTAAAAGAAGTTTTTATTGTGATAATAGCAGCTCTTATAGGAGGACTGCTATTCTATATGGCAACTGTTTTCTGCAGCCCCAGAACGCAGGGCCAGAACCGATGGGTTGAAATTAAATCAGAAGAGTTTCAACATTAGGAAGAACTTCCTGACTGTTAGAACGGTTCCTCAGTGGAACAGGCTTCCTCAGGAGGTGGTGGGCTCTCCTTCCTTGGAGGTTTAAAGGGTTGGAACACTTTCCCTATGAAGAAAGGTTAAAACGCTTGGGGCTCTTTAGCTTGGAGAAAAGTCGACTGAAGGGTGACATGATAGACGTTTACAAGATGATGCACGGGATAGAGAAGGTAGAGAAAGAAGTACTTTTCTCCCTTTCTCACAATATGAGAACTCGTGGACATTCAATGAAATTGCTGAGCAGTCAGGTTAAAACGGATAAAAGGAAGTCCTTCTTCACTCAAAGGGTGATTAACATGTGGAATGCACTGCCACAGGAGGTGGTGACGGCTGCCAGCATAGGCAGCTTCAAGAGGGGACTGGATAAACATCTGGAACAGAGGTCCATCAGTGGCTATTAGCCACAGTGTATTGATGGAACTCTCTGGGGCAGTGATGCTCTGTATTTTTGATGCTTGGGAGGGGCAACAGTGTGAGGGCTTCTAGTGTCCTGGCCCCACTGATGGACCTCCTGATGGCACCTGAGTTTTTTTGGCCACAGGGTGTTGGACTGGATGGGCCATTGGCCTGATCCAACATGGCTTCTCTTATGTCCTTATGTCTGGGGCAGTGATGCTCTGTATTCTTGGTGCTTGGGGGAGCAACAGTGGGAGGGCTTCTAGTGCCCTGGCCCCACTGATGGACCTCCGGATGGCACCTGGGTTTTTTGGCTACTGACACAGAGTGTTGAACTGGATGGGCCATAGGCCTGATCCAACATGGCTTCTCTTATGTCATTATGTCTGAGGCAGTGATGCTCTGTATTCTTGGTGCTTGTGGGAGGGGGGGCACCAGTGGGAGGGCTTCTGGTGTCCTGGCCCCACTGATAGACCTCCTGATGGCACCTGGGTTTTTTGGCCATGGTGTGACACAGAGTATTGGACTGGATGGGCCATTGGCCTGACCCGACATGGCTTCTCTTATGTTCTTACATTTTGAAACAGAGGCTAGATGGCCATCTGACAGCAATGCGGATCCTGTGAATTTAGGGGGTTGGTATTTGTGAATTTCCTGCATCGTGCCAAGGGTTGGACTAGATGACCCTGGAGGTCCCTTCCAACTCAGTGATTCTGTGGATCGCCAGCATGGTGCCCATGGGAACCAAGTAGAGATGGCAGCCTCCAGGGGGCAAGGTTTGACCCAGACAAAGAAGCAGCCAGCCGACAAGCCTGGTGTAGGTGAAAAAACACTGACCGTGCTACCATGGATATTTGTTTATCCAATGATAACGCAAATGCAACCACACCCCGAGATCCTTTACAGAGACTGCAGCTGTCAGCTGGACACCATCGAGTCCGGAATGACCTTCTGGCTGGCTTCATAGCCTTTCCCAGCCGCATGACCTCCATCTCGGATGGTTTCCACTGCAGCGGAATCTAAGAGCCACACTCGTCCCCTTCATGCAAGGAAGCAACAGATTCCTCGTGCAAGGAAAGGCAGAGATCTCATTGCCAGAAGATGAATCCGTACTGGAAATGCTTGCTAATCTACTGTCGTGAATGGTTTGGCATAAACACACGATTCCCAGGACTATAAAAATAGCGTCCGGATTCCAAGAGGAAGGGTGGAATTCACTCTTTTCAGACTACAAAAAAAAAAAAAAAGAAAGAACAAATGAGAACCTAAGGACAGATCTGAAAAGGACTCCAGAAGAACGAAAATGGCTGCCCTCTACCCAGGTTATCGTAAACATTATTCTCTGACTTATCTTGGAGAGAACCAGAGGCCTAAGGTTACTGAAAGGAATTTCTATCAGAAGATTCAATCTTAACGGGGCAGGATTTGGATTATATCACGTTGTCTTCCTGATTGTGCATGTTTTCATGTAGTGGTGAACTCGTATCAGGTTCATCCGTTGGTCAAATCTGATTGCATAAGTTTTTTTTTTCTTTTTAACTTTGACAGTTAATGAAACGGTTACAGAAATATTAGCTGTATAAGAGACGGTTCGGTGTGGTGGTTAAATGTGCGGACTCTTATCTGGGAGAACGGGGTTTGATTCCCCACTCCACATGCAGCTGCTGGAATGGCCTTGGGTCAGCCATAGCTCTCATAGGAGTTGTTCTTGAAAGGGCAGCTTCTGTGAGAGCTCTCTCAGCCCCATCTACCTCACAGGGTGTCTGCTGTGGGGGAAAGGTAAAGGAGATTGTGACCATTCTGAGACTCTGAAATATATCTTCTTCTTCTTTTGGGTAGCAATTAGCAGTTAAATTTGGCCTTCTCCATCTTGTTTGAAACAGATCATGAGCACATATCAGATGTATTTTTAGATGTATCCGTTTGATTATCTCATAGATAGTTAAGAACTAATTACTTGACCATGTGTTTAAGTTGGGAAGATGAGATTGCTGGTTTTCTATATAAATGCACTGATGTGATAAACAAGTCAGATTTCTCTGGATGGAACTCTCAGAAGAGATTAGGTGAGATTTCTGTGTGTGGGAAAGAGAGACGAGTTTACTGAAAAATTCCTAAAAGTAACAATCCAAAAACTGGTTTGCTTTAAATTTAACTTACTCAGATATGGTTGGGAAATACCAAGGGATTTGATATTATCGGCACTTGTTTTTGCATTTGTATAGCACTAATATTCTTATGCTCGTATTTTCTAACGACTTGTGTAATAAAGAGAATTATTTTCTTCTGATAAGAGATAGAAATTCTCTGAAGGTTTCCTGCCTGGTTTGCTTTTGAGAGTTCAAAGAACCGTTAGTTGTCCTGTACTGTCAAAATTTAAGGTGGTAAACAAGTTTCATCAGATACATCATGGCAATACATGGGGCTAAGTAGTTTAAAAGATTAATTCTTAGAGAGCAAATCAGTCTAGATCAGGGGTGTCAAACATGCGTTCCAGGGGCCGAATCAGCCCTCAGAGGGCTCCTATCAGGACCCCGAGCAACTGGTTGTCATCTTTTTCCTTTTCCCCCTCTCTTGCTTCCTTCTGCATCACAGTTTGCTCTGCAAGGCTTGCTCAATCACACAGGAGCTACAGAGCAAAGCCTCTATTTTCTCCATTGGCTGAATCTCCTCCCTTGGAGAGGAAGGGGAGGAGGGATAGCTTGCTTTTCCAGGCTATCACAATCGAACAGCAGAGCTAATGAGCCAAGCCTCTCTTCCTTCTATTGGCTGAGGATCCCCCCCCCAGTCCCCTGGGGAAGGAAGGAAAGAGCTAGAGCATCCTTTGCCCAGTTCCCTAGATCCCATGGGAGAAATACAAAGAAAGCACCTTTAAGGCGGTGGACAAAAATGCAAGTGAAATCTAGATATAAGAGGGATAAGGAATTTGGATTTGCTAAAAAGATGAATGAATTTGATGCTATAATTTCTGGAACCAATGAGAAACGTATACACAAAAATTATAACTTTTTATTAGAGATGAGAATGCAGGACGAAATTATTAAGAAAAGTACGATAAAATGGATGTAAAATATTGGGCACACCATAGAATTATCAGAACGGGAGAAGCTATGGAGAGAGAATACAAAATTTACAAGATCATCCACCATTATAAAATGGTGTACAGATGGTACATTACCCCAGAGAAATTGTCTAAGAGGTATTCCAATATCTCCAATAAATGCTGGGTAAATGGTACCTTTTACCACATTTGGTGGAAATGTGATAAGGCTAGGAAATATCGGGGTCAAATTAATAGTTGGCGGCAAAAATTTTTGAAAATAAATATTCAACACCTCCCTGAGCTGTATTTGTTGAATATATGTTCGAGCTCCTTGTCCAAATTATGTCCAAATTAACAAATAGATTTTTACTGCATGCTGTAATGGCAGCAAGAATAACTTATGCTAGGTATAGGAAAACACAGCAGATACCAAGGAGAGAGGAATTTCTCCAAAAATTGTTGGAAACAGCTGAAATGGACATTTTGACAGTTAAGCTGAAAGAAGGAAATATTCAAGAATGTAAAGAAACTTGGAAGCCATTATATGACTGGTTGAAGTTGGTAGGCTAATTTACGAAATAGACAACTGGTAAAGTAGCGCAGATTGATAAACAGGAAGAGATGGAATTAAATAAATGTAAGACTTTAAAAATAGATAAGGATGGAACTAGATTGATCCTTACGCTCCAGTTTATATTGTCTGTGTTTTTTTCTTGTTGTTTGTTTGTTTTGTACTCTTTTTTTCTGTCGATTCTTATCTTATTAATAAAATTTAAAATGGCAAAAAGAAAAAAGAAAGCACCTTTAAGGCCAATGAGTGATAATGTTTTAAGCATATTTTAAGTTTTTAAAAAATTGTATTTGCCTGTGTCCTTTATAAAGTTTATATATCTGCTACCTAATCTTAAATAAGTATACACATGGCCTGGCCCAACAAGGCCTCATTTATGTCTGATCCGGCCCTCATAACAAATGAATTTGACATCCCTGGAATAGCCAGTCACTAGGAAGGCGGGAGTACGGGCTCACTTTTTGGAGAGTTGAGAAGGTTGTTCTGGAAATCCCTGCTTAATTTAGGATCTGTGTCTCTCCAGAAGCATTTGGATGTAAATGCTGCTCTCTACCAGCCGAAGACAATGCCTCGGATCATGGATGTCTTGCCTCCATCCGACTTGAAAGGCCTCCTTGCTGTCCCCTTTGCTGTCCTGTTCATGGCCTTCTTAACCAGCGGCCATTACCCGTGTCAGACGGAATCCATCGAAATCCTGAAGGTCATCATCCGGCGCTTGGTGAGCGATCGCTGAGGAAGGGGCTCGGAGGGTAACGGGAAAGGGAATTATGCGGGAACCCACCTGGTTTGTTTTCATTTCTTCATCGGCTTCGTTTATCCCCCACCAGTCTCTCCAGTGGCGACCCCGAAGAGTAGGGTTGCCAAGTCCAATTCAAGAAATATCTGGGGACTCTGGGAGTAGAGCCAGGAGGCATTGGGGGCGGAGCCAGCAGGGCCGGATCTAGGGGGCAGAGGGGGGTGCTTGCCCTGGGTGCAATCGGAAGGAGGGGGCGCCAATTTGGGCATGGAGTCCATTCTATTTTATGGGCCCATAGGTAGAATGGGTCCATAAGGGAGTGCCTTTTTTTAATTTTGCCCCTCCCCCCTCAAAAAAACTTAGATCCGGTCCTGGGGAGCCGGCAGCAAGGCTGTGACAAGCAGAATTGAACTCCAAAGGGAGTTCTGGCCATCACATTTGAAGGGACCGCATACCTTTTAAATGCCTTCCCTCCATTGGAAATAATGAAGGCCTAAATTGGTCGCCTAGAGATCAGTTGTAATAGCACGAGAGCTCCAAATGTAGGACTGCTAAGCCCCCGGCCGGGTTGGGGTTCTCCGGCCCAGGAGGTTCTCAACCCGCCAGCCCAATGTCGCCGGCGCAATGACGTCCCCCGTGAGTGATGTCGTCACGCCGGCAACGTCACATGCCAGCCACTCTAGGCGTTTCTGGGAAAACTCTATGGTACCGTAGAATTCTTACCTTCCAGAATGCCAAAGCATCTGGGAAAACCATAGAATTTTCCTGGAAACGTCTAGAGCGGCTGGCATGCAACGTCACCGGAGCAATGATGTCACTCACGGGGGACATATTTGTGTGCCCAAAAACAGGGGCCCAAAACAGGGGCCCCCTCGGAGGCCGCAGGGGCTTGACAACCGTATCCAGGTGCCATCTGGAGGTTGGCGACTCTAATTACAGAGGGATTTCCAAACCGCAGCCCCCAATAAGCAGGTTGAAGATGAACAGCCTGTTCTACTTCCTCTTTTCTCTGCCCCCTCATGTGTAACCCAGGTTGAATCCCTGCTTCTACCATGGAAGCTTGCTGAGCGACCCTGGGCCCGTCAAAAAAAGACTTGGCTTGGCCTCCCTCACAGGGCCATTATGAAAAAATGGAGAAGAGGGAGAAAGCTGTGGGTGGCCACCAGTGGGTAGGAAAGCAGGATATAAATAAATAATATTTCAAAAACCAAAGCAGCTAGCAATTCTTGAAGCAATTAAGGGAATATCTTGGTGATGACTGGGAAAACCAGTCCTACTTAAGAACATAAGTGAAGCCATGTTGGATCAGGCCAATGGCCCATCCAGTCCAACACTCGGTCACACAGTGGCCAAAACAACCAGGTGCCATTAGGAGCTCCATCAGTTGGACCACGACAGTAGCTCTCCAGACATTTTTTGCCTACAACTCCCATCAGCCCCAATCAGCATGGCCAATGGCTGGGGCTGATGGGAGTTGTAGGCAAAAAACAGCTGGAGAGCTACCGTTGGCCACCCCGGGTATATATAGTTGTCCCCGTAGGCAGAGTGCAGCCCTATGTTATGCTGACTAAAAAGAGCTATGATCACTATCACCTCAGGTCCTCATTGCGTTGAACCCACTATATTATAGCCACACACCCCTGACGTAGCCAATCCTCCAAGAGCTTACAAGGCTCTTTTTGCAAGCTCTTGGAGGATTGACTCCATTCATGGGGTGTGGCCTAATAGGCAAAGGAGCTCCTGCTAGAATTCCACCCCTGGCTGTACCACTGAGCTACCGTCCGTCCCTAGGTTTTCGAGAGTTTTGACTCTCGAACGTTCGTACACCCCCGCCCCCAAAATCTGGTTGGTCTCTAATGCGGTCCTGAACTCGAAGCTAGGCCTTCTAGCGAAGACTGACACGGCCGTCCTCTGACCCTAGCTATCTGTGTCGCTATTTTTCCTTAGGGCAACTCCAGCGACGCAGAACTATACACCCCAGAAGATTTCAACGTGCGTATTTTCTACAGATGTTGTATTCTGGTGAGAAGGGAGCGGTCGGCAAAAATCTCTCCCCAGCTAAGAGCCTCCCCGTTTAGGGCTGGCCCGACTGACTCACCAAGAAATTCTGCCAAATTATCTTCTACTCCTTCGGAGAAAATCCCTCCGGCATAAGACAATTTGCTTCTGCATTCTGCGGACTGATAAGGACAGCCAAGGTCCTGAAGAAGAGGTTCATAGCCGAGACGCCATTTAGCGTAGAACGATTATTTTAAGGAATTTTTAAAATCCTGATGTTCGGTTACTCCAATAACCTAATGCAAGGAGGCCAAACCCGAGTGAAACAGAACCAAGTTTTTTAAAAGAGAAGGAACCAGTATGGCTAAATCTAAGAAAACAATTTGTGGAATGCCTTGCAGCACAGACTTTCTAAAAATAATCAAAATCCTAGTGGAGCTATAGGGGTCTAAGCTATGGTTGCCATCCTCCAGGAGAGACCTGGAGAGCTTACAGAATTCCTAGAGCCAGAAGGGGCCATAGAGGCCATCTAGTCCAACCCCCTGTTCCATGTAGGATCAGCCCAGAACAGGGGTGGCCAAACTGTGGCTCAGGAGCCACATGTGGCTCTTTCACACATATTGTGTAGCTCTCCAAACCCCCTCCACCCCATTGGCCAGCTTGAAGAATGCATTTAAAGTTGCTCTCTTTCCATCTCTCCCGTCCATCTACTTGCCTTCTTTCCTGCCTGCCTGTCTTGCGGCTCACAAACATTTGATGTTCATGTTTGATGTAGTGGTTAAGTGTGTGGACTCTTCTCTGGAGCCAGTTTGGTGCAGTGGTTAATTGCACGGACTCTTATCTGGGAGAACCGGGCTTGATTCCCCACTCCTCCACTTGCAGCTGCTCGAATGGCCTTGGGTCAGCCATAGCTCTTGTAGGAGTTGTCCTGGAAAGGGCAGCTGCTGTGAAAGCTCTCTCAGCCCCACCCACCTCACAGGGTGTCTGTTGTGGAGGGAGAAGAAATAGGAGATTGTGAGCTGCTCTGAGTCTCTGATTCAGAGAGAAGGGCGGGGTATAAATCTGCAATCTTCTTCTTCGTGTCTTGTGGCTCTCAAACATCTGATGTTCATGTCTGATGTAGTGGTTAAGTGTGTGGACTCTTCTCTGGAGCCAGTTTGGTGTAGTGGTTAATTGCGCGGACTCTTATCTGGGAGAACCGGGCTTGATTCCCCACTCCTCCACTTGCAGCTGCTCGAATGGCCTTGGGTCAGCCATAGCTCTCATAAGAGTTGTCCTGGAAAGGGCAACTTCTGTGAGAGCCCTCTCACCCTCACCTACCTCACAGGGTGTCTGTTGTGAAGGGAGAAGAAATAGGAGATTGTGAGCTGCTCTGAGTCTCTGATTCAGAGAGAAGAGCGGGGTGTAAATCTGCAATCTTCTTCTTCTTCGTGTCTTGTGGCTCTCAAACATCTGATGTTCATGTCTGATGTAGTGGTTAAATGTGTGGACTCTTCTCTGGAGCCAGTGTGATGCAGTGGTTAATTGCGTGGACTCTTATCTGGGAGTACCGGGTTTGATTCCCCACTCCTCCACTTGCACCTGCTGGAATGGCCTTGGGTCAGCCAGAGCTCTCTTATCTGGGAGAACCGGGTTTGATTCCCCGCTCCTCCACTTGCAGCTGCTGAAATGGCCTTGGGTCAGCCATCGCTCTCTTATCTGGAAGAACCGGGTTTGATTCCCCACTCCTCCACTTGCAGCTGCTGGAATGGCCTTGGGTCAGCCATAGCTCTCGCAGAGTTGTCCTTGAAAGGGCAGCTTCTGTCAGAGCTCTCTCAGCCCCACCCACCTCACAGGGTGTCTGTTGCGGGGGGAGTTGTTGTTGTCCTCCTCCTCCACCTTCTTCCTTTCTCTCTCTGTTAATTTTTATCAACAAATTTTATACCCACATCTTGCTTACATTGTCCTTTCTTCCTAAACTGAGTTCCTAGAAAAGCTCTGATGTTCTTGTGTTTACTCTTCTGCCACTGTCCGTCTGAAATGCAGAATGCTCCTCTCAGGGAAACTGCCTCTCTTCCTTCCCACAACACACTTCCTGCACTAGGGTTGCCAAGTCCAATTGAAGAAATATCTGGTGACTTTGGGGGTGGAGCACGGAGACATTGGGGGGTGGAGCCAGGAGCAAGGTTGTGACGAGCATAATTGAACTCCAAAGAGAGTTCTGGCCATCACCTTTAAAGGGACCGCACGACTTTTAAATGCCTTCCCTCCACTGGAAATAATGAAAGATAGGAGCACCTTCCTTGGGGACTCATACAGTTGGACCCCCCAGTCCAATCCTTTTGAAACTTGAAGGGTATTTCGGGGAGAGGCACTGGATGCTATGCTGCAAATTTAGTGCCTCTACCTCAAACAACAGGTCCCCCAGATCCCCATATACCCACAGATCAATTCTCCATTATCCCCTATGGGAATCAGTCTCTATAGGGAATTTTGGAGTGCCCAGCAGACATTTCCCTCCCCCTCGCTTTCTGATGACCCTGAAGCAGGGGGAGGGCCTCCAAACCGGGGGATCCCCTGCCCCCACCTGTGGATTGGCAACCCTGTCTTGCACATACCAAGAGGGAGTAGCAAAAAATGGGAAAAGGTTGTGCAAAAGTAGCAGCAACAAGAATACCAAAGGTATCGCAACCAAATAACTAAGGAACACCCGTATGTACAAATTATATAAGTCATTTATGTGACTTTCTATGAATATGTAAGCCACCCTGAGCCTAGTTCTGCAGGGAGGACGGGATATAACAGAATGAACGAACGAACTAAACAAACAAACAAACAAACAACCAAAAGCTTTAAATAACTCACAATCAACATTAAATACAAACGTCTATGTATGATACACATACATGGACTTTTGTATTTAATACTGATTGTGTTGAAAGATTTTGGTGTAAGAAGTATATGATTTGTACATACTGGTGTTTCTTAGTTATTTGGTTGTGATATCTTTGGTATTCTTGTTGCTGCGCACCAACAGGGAGGACATGTTCTCTCCACCCTCTTGCAATCTGCATCCATCCTTAGAAAGTTAGACCCGTGTACTATCTCTGCCTCTAAGCTTTCTATCTAGAATGTAGTTCCTAAATAAAGAGACTATTATTAGTCTGATATGTGGCTCTGTGCAAGTTTGTAACTAAACTTAGATATCTGGTGCAAAGACACTTCTACCTGTGTAGCTTAAAGCACTGTGCTAAACTAGTTCTGGGAACTGGATTGACCAAACCAGATACCCCAGCAGGTTATGGGCCCAGCACTCTTCCGCTATTTTTGCTTTCAGGAGACCTGCTATGCCAAGAACTTGGACTGCTTCCGCTTGGAGCTGGAGGTGATCAAGAGGGAGGAGGAAGAACACAAGAAGATCCTCTCCAGGCTCATCAGCCGCCTGGGCAAACTGGAGCCGGAAAAGAACTGCACAGATCCACATGCTAAATGCCAGCCTTGTGAGTGCCACCCAGAGCAGCCTGTGCCATTTTTCCTAAATGCACTCCTGCAGATGCTTCAGCGGAGTTGCAGGAAGCAGATCTCGCTCTGCGTGGCAAAGCAGAAGAGAACTTGTTAATTGCCGCAATGACGCATGGAGCCCCCTGTGCAACCTCTTGGGTGGAGGAAAGGCTGGTGGGTCTCATTCAGGTGGGTGATTCCCCCAGAAGCCTGCTTGGAGGATCTAGGAGGACTTGCTTTGCAGGATCTGACCTATCCGAGCCTGGGCTATCCTATGTCATAGTGTGGGAGTCCCCAACCTTTGTTTTATCCTCTGGGCACTACTGGAGTTCTGACACAAGGTGGCAGGCGCAAAATGGCCACCATGAGAGGTGGAGCCACATGCAAAGGAAGCCCAATGGAAGGGGACATGATGAATGATTTAAAAAAAAATTAGGAACGAGAGCAAGAGAATACAGCTAACACTGCAGTGGAACCTGCCACTGCAACATTATTTTAATTTGCACATTTGGAAGCATTTCTGGACAGCAGCCCTACCTGGCCACATCAGCTTTCTAAAAACACTTGGTGGGCACCAGGCATGGTGTCACAGGACGCCATAGTGCTCACGGGTACCAAATTGGGAACCCCTGTGATTTGTTGGAATGCAGCAGTAAATGTAAGCATGGACAGCGATTCCATAGACTTGCCCATCACTTTAATGTTTTTTCTCTATATATGCTGACCAATTTGACAAATTAGACTTAGAGAGCATCTGATATATAAAGCTCTCAGGTTCGAAATTATAATGTAGGCGTCGCCAGAATTTGAATGTCATAAGCCGTGCACTGGTTTCCGTTAAGGACTGGCCAGTTTCTAAGCAAATAACTGCATCTGAAACACATTTTGGCATGCCCAAAATTTCGCCCAGGAATTTGGATTGGGTACGTTGAATAGCACAGTCAAAGGACCTAATCCAGATTGGAATGCCGTACAATAATTGCGGGGTTACTTTGGCCTTAAAAATTCTTATAGTAGCTGGCAAAAATTGGTTGCCTCCATTGTAGAACAAGTGTGTTGTTATTGTTGTTGTTGCTATTTGTTTATTTTATTCCACCCATTCCCCCATTTGGGGGCTCAGAGCGGAGCACATCAGATAGAAATAAAACCACAATAAGATGGCAACAAAACCGACTTCAGCGTTCAGTGAAGTGCAACAAGATGATTCTGCAAGATGATACGACAGCAAGGTGGCATAGCACAAAAACAGTACCACAATACAGCACTACAATACAGTAGTGCAATAGGGACTTAGGCGGAGGCCGACCGGTCTAATAGATAGATGCCCGCTGCCTCATTCAACAAGCTGGCGGTTATAGCTGAAGGACTGATGTTAGCTACGTTCGCTGCATACCTGCAGTAGGTGGACCAGGTCGCATCAAGTAAATACCTAAATATTTGAAGCACTGGACCTGCTCTGTCTCTTTACCATCAATGACCCACTTATAAGATCTCCACTTTTTCGAGAGCACGAGGTTTTTGTATTTATCACGGTTCAGCTGGAGCTTGCTATTAGTACGAAAAACTGCACAGTGGGACAGAGCAGATGTCTTAAACTCTACAGCGGGTACCTTTAGTCACCCAGTGAAGATCCTTGCATTGTGGCAGCAGCTGCTGCCAAATCGGTGTTTTTAAAAATCTTCACTGTCAATCAAAATCCCCAGCAGCCAATCAGAAGCCCTGCTAGGTAAAAGCTGCATTTGGCTCCGCCCACTTTCTAAAAACATTGGAAGGGCACCAGGAAATCCATTGGCAGGTGCCACGGTGCCCAGGGGCACCTCATTGGGGTCCCCACTGCTTTAGTGATTGTTCATTTTCTCTGTTTCAAAAACCTGGACAGAGTTCTGTGGGAAAAGAGCTGGACAAGGAAGTCCAGGAAACACTGGCAACTCAGTCGTTATGGCATAAAGACTGCTGGGCGCAGGCCGGTGGAGATGTGCTGATGCTAACCAAGCAACGGAGAAGGGATGCCACCCTCCAGGTGGGACCTGGGGATCCCCCTGGAATTAGAACTCATCTCCGGATTACAGAGATCGGTTCCCCTGGAGAAGAGGAAGACTTTGGAAGATGGTATAGGGTTGCCAGGTCCAATTCAAGAAATATCTGGGGACTTTGGGGGTGGAGCCACGAGACATTGAAGGCGGAGCCAGGAGCAAGGCTGTGACAAGCAGAACTGAACCCCAAAGGGAGTTCCGGCCATCACAAAGGGACCGCACACCTTTTAAATGCCTTCCTTCCATTGGAAATAATGAAGGATAGGAACACTTTCTTTTGGGGCTCATAGAATAGGACCCCCTGGTCCAATCTTTTTGAAACTTGGGGGGTATTTGGGGGGAAGGCATAGGATGCTATGCTGCAAATTTGGTGTCTCTGTCTCAAAAAACAGTCCCCCAGAGCCCCAGAAACCCAGAGACCAATTCTCCATTATACCCTACGGGAATTGGCCTCCGTAGGGTATAATGGAGTGCTCAGCAGACACCCCCCCCTTTCTGATGACCCTGAAGTGGGGGACGGCCTCCAAACCGGGGGATCCCCTGTCCCCACCTGGAGATAGGCAGCCCCAAGGATGGACTGTATAGCATTGTGGCACACTGAAGCCTCTGTCCTCCTCAGACTTCATCCCTAAATCTCCAGGAGTTTCCCAACCTGGATTTGGCAACCCAATCCCCAACTCCCCTGCCGGTGGCTGGGAGGACGTGGCATCTCCCACAACGGAGGCAGGTGCTGATGACACACTATGGCTTATCTTTCTCTGTTTCTCTCTCTGACCAAGGAACCGCACCAGAGCTGTGGCTGGAAGGAGTGCAGAAAGGAGGAAAGAGAGTAGCCATCGCTTCCTCGCTCCACCACCGGCTCGTCTCATCCTCTGTACGGTGTTCCAGCTACTCCCGGCTCGGTGGTTCGGTAAGCAGCACACACCTGACGGCATCAGGCCGAGGGTCTCCGTCTTGCCTGTTCATTCACATGCACCTGCTGATATGACCTTGAGTCAGCCACAAGTTCTCTCAAGGCTGTTCTACCTCACACGGCATCTGTGGTGGGGAGGGGGAGGGGAAGAAGATTTGTAAACTGCTCTGAAACTCTTTTGGGTAGCAAAGGGTGGGGTATAAATCCAATCTCCTCCTCCTCCTCTTCTTCTTCCTCTTCTTCTTCCCTCTCATGAGGTGGTGGTGGCTACAAGCATAGATGGCTTCAAGAGGGGATTGGCTAAACATATGGAGCAGAGGTCCATCAGTGGCTATTAGCCACAGCGTATGGTTGGAACTCTCTGTCTGGGGCAGTGATGCTCTGTCTTCTTGGTGCTTGGGGGGGCACAGTGGGAGGGCTTCTGGTGTCTTGACCCCACTGGTGGACCTCCTGATGGCACCTGAGGTTTTTGGTCACTGTGTGACACAGAGCGTTGGACTGGATGGGCCATTGGCCTGATCCAACATGACTTCTCTTATGTTCTTCTGTGACACAGAGTGTTGGACTGGATGGGCCATTGGCCTGATCCAACAGGGCTTCTCTTATGTTCTTCTGTGACACAGAGTGTTGTGCTGGATGGACCATTGGCCTGATCCAACAGGGCTTCTCTTATGTTCTTCTGTGACACAGAGTGTTGGACTGGATGGGCCATTGGCCTGATCCAACAGGGCTTCTCTTATGTTCTTCTGTGACACAGAGTGTTGGACTGGATGGGCCATTGGCCTGATCCAACATGGCTTCTCTTATGTTCTTCTGTGACACAGAGTGTTGGACTGGATGGGCTATTGGCCTGATCCAACAGGGCTACTCTTATGTTCTTCTGTGACACAGAGTGTTGGACTGGATGGGCCATTGGCCTGATCCAACATGGCTCCTCTTATGTTCTTCTGTGACACAGAGTGTTGGACTGGATGGGCCATTGGCCTGATCCAACATGGCTCCTCTTATGTTCTTCTGTGACACAGAGTGTTGGACTGGATGGGCCATTGGCCTGATCCAACAGGGCTTCTCTTATGTTCTTCTGTGACACAGAGTGTTGGACTGGATGGGCTATTGGCCTGATCCAACAGGGCTTCTCTTATGTTCTTCTGTGACACAGAGTGTTGGACTGGATGGGCCATTGGCCTGATCCAACATGGCTCCTCTTATGTTCTTCTGTGACACAGAGTGTTGGACTGGATGGGCCATTGGCCTGATCCAACATGGCTCCTCTTATGTTCTTCTGTGACACAGAGTGTTGGACTGGATGGGCCATTGGCCTGATCCAACAGGGCTTCTCTTATGTTCTTCTGTGACACAGAGTGTTGGACTGGATGGGCCATTGGCCTGATCCAACATGGCTTCTCTTATGTTATGTTCTTAAATTCTCTCCACGTACAGCTGCCACTTCATTTATTTATTTAGAACATTTATTAGTCATCTTTCTCCCTTGTAGAACTCAAGATGGGTTAGAATATAAAATAAAATGATTATTGAAAACTCAGTAAAATACCCATGACTAAAACTATGTCCTTTATAAAGTTTATATATTTGCTACCTGATCTTAAATACGTACACACATGGCCCGGCCCGACAAGGTCTCATTTATGTCAGATTCGGCCATCATACAGATGAGTTTGACTCCTTTGATGTAGAAGGCGATGTGAAAGACCTCAGCCTGAAACCCTGGAGAGCAGCTGCCAGTCTGAGTAGGCAATACTGACCTTATTGGACCGAATAGGTCAGATTCAGTATAAACCTGCTTCATGTATATGCTGCCTTCAGTTCACGATACTTGCTTAGCTGGCCATCTGTTCCATTTTTAATGTAGGGGTGGTTTTTTAGTGACATGTCATTCATGCTAATTTGCTATTGCGAACCAAGAGACTGGAAAGAATGTTTAGAAGTTTAAACATTTACAAGCGAGAAAAAAAATACAAGAGTTCATCTTGTTAGCATAACTGGCCCTCTAATTAGAACCATAGAATTGGAAGGGGCCTCTAGGGTCATCCAGTCCACCCCCTGCACAATGCAGGGAACTCACAAACACCTCCCCACTAAATTCACAGGATCTTCATTGCTATCAGATGGCCATCTAGGCTGTTTAAAAACCTCCAAGGAAGGAGAGCCCACCACCTCCCGAGGAGGAAGCCTGTTCCACTGAGGAATCGCTGTAACGGTCAGGAAGTTCTTCCTAATTTTGAGCCGGAAACTCTTGTGATTTAATTTCAACCCGTTGGTTCTGGTCCTACCTTCTGGGGCCACAGAAAGCAATTCCACCCCATCCTCTATACGACAGCCCTTCAAGTGCTTGAAGATGGCGATCCTATCACCTCTCAGCCGCCTCCTCTCCAGGCTAAACATGCCCAGCTCCTTCAACCTTTCCTCATAGGACTTAGTCTCCAGACCCCTCCCCATCTTCGTCGCCCTCCTCTGGACCCCTTCCAGCTTGTCTGTATCCTTCTTAAAATGTGGTGCCCAAAACTGAACACAAGACTCCAAGTGAGGTCTTAATTAAACTGTTCCCAATTGCTTTTTCTCTTTGAAATCCCCCCCCCCCCGTTTCAAAATAATTGAAAAGGAGGCTGCATTGCGAAACATCTTAGAATAGCAGCACGGGGGAGGCGGGGGGGGGTGCGCGGATTTCCAGGCATCCTGCCAGCGGTGTTTCCTCTAAGCTGAGTTAGTGTGAGCTAGCTCACAGTTCTTTAGCCTACGGCTCGCACGTTTTTGTCTAAGCTCAGGAGAAATAGCACCAGACCAAACTAATTTCTTCAGTGGCTCGCAACTGTAAGGCCAGTAGGTCAAAAAGCAGAGTTTTTGCTTGTAAGACTCCACAATTTAGAGGGAGTATGGCCTGCCAGATGTACCAGTAGTGCTTTTGCCAAATCATAAAGGGCAGGCTAGCCCAGAAACTTCATTCTAATCCAAAATGATCACCCCAAACCAGTTCTGAGGGAAAAAATGGAAGGTCAGCATGGAAAATACTGCACTGCAAAGATCTGGCAGTGACGTTGCTTAGTTTCTCCATGATAACTGTAGCAAAAGGATAAAAATTCCAAGCAAAGTGCTACGTGTAGAAGGAGTCTGCATCTCTCTTCCCTATTAATTCATTCCTTTAACAGCCCTATTCATTCCTTTAACAGCTCTCATCCATCTGATTTTTTTTTTGGTCACTTCTATTCCTTTTTTTTTTTTTTTTTAATGCAATAATCATTTGCAAACCTGAACAGAATTGGCCAGTTTAAATTTCTGGTTGTTTTTTAAAATCCACTTAGGATTGTCGTTGGTATTTCTGATAAACACCCATCCGCCTGGGATTGGCCTCTTCAGCCACCAAAAGAGATGTGATTCGAACACGTCTGCATCAGTCAAAGTGGTCAGCATATCCGCCACTGCACAGGCGCTGGGCAGTCAGCATATGCAGTCAAAGTGAGTTCAAACTCTTTTGAGTGTATTCATCATTTTACAGAAAGGAATGCTTTCTTCACACCATGCACATTTCGCTTGCGGTGCCCACAACCAGAAGATATGGATGTTTCTGCAAAAATCCTTAATAACGATAGCTAACAAAAGCTCCGGTCATATCTCTGAATCCCAGATTCTGGAGACAAACAGGGAGCGGCCCTCCCAGTTCTGTTCACAAACTTCCAGAGGTATTTGCCTTGGAAGCCCGAACGTTTGTTGTCTCGATCCAGCCAGCCTGTTCTGACTATTCCAGTGGGACTGATTCTCAACGAAAGCCTTTACTCTCCAACCCAAATGTCTTTGTGCCTTCACAGCCTCGTAGCGTTGCCGCATATGAGGCACTCCTTCCATCCCAGAGCCCTGAACGAGCTCAGAGAACGTCAAGAGGAGACTTGAGTGTTGTTAAGATTTTAAGATGTCAGAAGACCCTTGCTCTTCTCCTCTTGACTTGCCCATTTTTCTTTTGGACGGCGCTTCTCTCCTCTTTCCCTCTGGAAGGATGCGCAGTTGTTGGTTTGTAGCTTGCCAGCTGGTTTCCTAACAAATAATGATTTTTTTTTTTTAATCTTGGCTCCGGTCTTCTGCTGTCAAGTTAAGGACTTTTCTGGCTGGCTCTTCGGTTTCTCTGTCTGCCTTCCCTCCCTCCTTTTTGTGTGCAGATGACTGGCACTTGGAAGAGGGGAAAGGGGATAGCAGAACCACTTCATTAAGAGGACTGCATTGTGGGACGCCTCTGGCCTGGGTCATCGTCCCTTAACTCTGCAACTTTTTCACAAGTGGGCTGCGGCTGAGCTCATGGGTGGCCAAAAAGCCAGAACAAAATGTCCGCCAGAAGAACTGACATCTAGAGCAGGGATGAATCCTAGAATCATAGAATTGGAAGGGAACTCTAGGGTCATCTAGTCCAACCCCCTGCACAATGCAGGAAACTCACAAATTCCTCCCCCCCCCTAAATTCACAGGATCTTCATTGCTGTCAGATGGCCATCCAGTCTCTGTTTAAAAACCTCCAAGGAGGGAGAGCCCACCACCTCCCGAGTTGGAAGGGACACACAAGGGTCATCTGGTCCAACCCCCTGCACAATGCAGGAAACTCACAAACACCTCCCCCTAAATTCACAGGATCTTCATTGCTGTCAGATGGCCATCTAGGCTCTGTTTAAAAACCTCCAAGGAAGGAGAACCCACCACCTCCCAAGAAAGCCTATTCCACTGAGGAATCGCTCTAACAGTCAGGAAGTTCTTCCTAATGTTGAGCCGAAAACTCTTTTGATTTGATTTCAACCCATTGGTTCTGGTCCTACCTTCTGGGGCCACAGAAAGCAATTCCACCCCATCCTCTATAGGACAGCCCTTCAAGTACTTGAAGATGGTGATCAAATCACCTTTCAGCCGCCTCCTCTCCAGGCTAAACATCCCCAGCTCCTTCAACCTTTCCTCATAGGACTTGGTCTCCAGACCCCTCACCATCTTCGTCACCCTCCTCTGGACCTGTTCCAGCTTGTCTATATCCTTCTTAAAATGTGGTACCCAAAACTGAACACAATACTCCAGGTGAGGTCTTACCAGAGCAGAGTAAAGCGATACCATCACATCATGTGATCTGGACACTATACTTCTGTTGATACAGCCCAAAATGGCATTTGCCTTTTTAGCCACCGCATCACACTGTTGTCTCATGTTCAGTGTATGGTCCACGAAGACCCCTAGATCCTTTTCGCACATACTACTGCTAAGACAAGTCTCCCCCATTCTATAACCATCCATTGGATTTTTCCTACCTAAATGCAGAACTTTACATTTATCCGTGTTAAAATTCATTTATTGGTTTTAGCCCAGTTTTCCAGCCTGTCAAAGTCATCCTGTATCCCAAGGATGGCCAACAGTAGCTCTCCAGATGTTTTTTGACTACAACTCCCATCATCCCCAGCCAGCATGGCCAACGGCTGGGGCTGATGGGAGTTGTAGGCAAAAAACATCTGGAGAGCTACCGTTGGCCACCCCTGCTGTATCCTGTTTCTGTCTTCTGTGTTTGCAACCCCTCCCAATTTAATATCATCTGCAAATTTAATATGCATTCCCTCTATTCCTTCATCCAAATAATTGATAAAGATGTTGAACAAAACAGGTCCCAGGACAGATCCCTGAGGCACTCCACTTGTCACTCCTCTCCAAGAGGATGAAGAACCATTCACAAGCACTCTTTTGGTGCAATCTGTCAACCAGTTACAGATCTGCCTAACGGTAACAGGATCCAAACCACATTTTACCAACTTGTCAACAAGGATAGTATGTGGAAACTTATCTAAAGCCTTACTGAAATCAAGATAAACGACGTCTACAGCATTCCCCCGATCCAGCAAGGTAGTCACTTTCTCAAAAAAAGAGATCAGGTTAGTCTGATATGACTTGTTCTTGAGAAAACCATGCTGGCTCTTAGTAATCACATCCATTCTTTCTAAATGTTCCAGGACCGACTGTTTGATGATTTGTTCTAAAACTTTTCCAGGTATAGACGTCAAGCTGACGGGTCGGTAGTTACCCGGATCCTCTTTTTTCCCCTTCTTGAAGATGGGGACAACATTCGCCCGCCTCCAATCTTCCAGCACCTCTCCTGTTTGTTTCCCAAGAATTTTCAAAAATAATTGCCAGAGGCTCAGAAATTACATCTGCAAGCTCTTTTAGAACCCTTGGATGCAATTCATCTGGCCCTGAGGACTTAGTTTCATTTAAAGAAACTAGGTGTTTATGTACTACCCCTACGCTGATCCGACGTTGGAACTTCATACCCTCGTTCTATGTTCTGTTTTTGCCATGTGGAGCACCGTTTCCCTCAGAAGAGAAGACTGAGGAAAAGTAGGAATTGAGCAGTTCTGCCCTCTCTTCATTACCTGTTACAATTTCACTTTCTTGCCCTCGCAATGGGCTTACCATGTCCTTGCTCTTTTTCTTACTCTGAACATAAGAAAAGAACTCTTTTTTTGTTGTTTTTAGCATCTTTGGTCAGCCTAAGCTCATACTGAGCTTTAGCTTTCCAAACTTTTTCTCTACAAGCACTGGTGATTTGTTTATATTCATCCTTGGTTATAAGGCCCTCCTTCCAATTCCTAAAGCAGTCTTTTTTATTTCTCAAGTCTTTAGAGAGCTGTTTATGGAGCCACTTCGGTTTCTTTAGACTTTTTCCATTTTTTCTTCTCATAGGAATCGTCTGTGATTGTGCTTTCAGTATTTCGCTTTTAAGAAACTCCCACCCTTCTTGAACCCCCTTCCTCCTAAGTATTTCTGACCATGGGATTTTACCCAGCATAGTTCTAAGCTTATCAAAGTTTGCCTTTCTGAGGTTCAACCTATAAGTCTGACTATGTATAGCTTTTCCCTTCCCTCAGACTGTAAATTCCAAAATCACATGGTCACTACTGCCCAGAGTGCCCACTATTTCCACTTCTTCAATCAATTCTTCCTTGTTGGTGAGAATCAAATTCAAGATAGCAGATCCCCTTGTTTCCTTCTTCACTTTCTGGAAAAGGAAGTTGTCAGCAAGACAAGTCAGGAATCTATCTGACTTTTCATTTTTAGCAGAGTTGGAATTCCAACAGATGTCCAGGTAATTGAAATCTCCCATGATCACTGTATCTCTTCTCTTGAAGAACTTTGCAATCTGCTGTAGAAGTATCTCATCCAAGTCCTCTGCCTGACTTGGTGGTCTATAGCAGACCCCCACCATAATATCACTGTTGTTTCTTACTCCTTTTATTTTTACCCAGAGACTCTCAACTGAGCTGCCATGCTCCGATTCACATATTTCCTCACACATATATATCTCTTTCACATATACTGCTACGCCTCCTCCCTTTCTCATTTGCCTATCCCTTTTAAATAAGTTGTACCCCTGAATCCTAACATTTCAGTTGTGAGTGTCATGGGGCTCCCCCACCGGCCAGCTGGCTGGGGAAGGGGGGAAGCATGTAAACCTGAGGGGTCCCCCGCTGGGACCTGGGGATTGGGAAGCCTAGATGCCGGGGATTAAACCTGGGACCTTCTGGCTACCAAGCAGATGCTCTACCACTGAGCCACTGTTCCTCCCCAAAGAGTTGTGAATGTATGAACATATGAAGCTGCTTTCTACTGAATCAGACCCTCCTAGTCCATCCAAGTCAGTTTTGTCTACTCAGACGGGCAGTGGCTCTCCAGGGTCTCAAGCTGAGGTTTTTCACACCTATTTGCCTGGACCCTTTTTTGGAGATGCCGGGGATTGAACCTGGGACCTTCTGCTTACCCAGCAGATGCTCTACCACTGAGCCACTGTCCCTCCCCTTTGGATGGGGATGGGGCCTTTTGGGGGAAAAAATCTTGGGGTCGTAGTGAATACCTCAATAAAAATATCAACCCAGCTGTGCTGCAGCCGTGAACAAGGCAAAATTAGGGATTATTAGGAAAGAGATTGAGAATAAAACGGTCAATATTGTAATGTCCCTGTAAGAAGAAGACATTGGATTTATATTCTGCCCTCCACTCAGAGTCTCAGAGCGGCTCACAATCTCCTTTCCCTTCCTCCCCCACAACAGACACCCTGTGAGGTGGGTGGGGCTGAGAGGGCTCTCACAGCAGATGCCCTTTCAAGGACAGAGTTTCAGAGCGGCTCACAATCTCCTTTATCTTCCTCCCCCACAACAAACACCCTGTGAGGTGGGTGGGGCTGAGAGGACTCTCACAGCAGCTGCCCATTCAAGGACAACCTCTGCCAGAGCTATGGCTGACCCAAGGCCATTCCAGCAGGTGCCAGTGGAGGAGGGGGGAAACAAACCCGGTTGTCCCAGATAAGAGTCCACGCACTTAATCACTACACCAAACTGGCTCTCATAGATCTACGGTGCGGCCTCATTTGGAATACCATGTGTAGATCTGGTTACCATAGCTCCAAAAAAGACATTGTAGAGCTGGGGAAAGTATAGTGGAGGATTAGAAAATCATAGAGTTGGAAGGGACTTCCAGGGACATCTAGTCCAACCCCCTGCACAGTGCAGGAAATTCCCAAATACCAAGATGATTCAAATACCTTCCCAATGATGAAAGGCTGAAGAGTTTGGGACTTTTCGGTTTAGAAAAGAGACGAGTAAAAGGGAGATATGACGGTGGTTTATAAAATGATGCATGGGGTGGAGAGAGTTGGAGGGAATTTTTCTCCCGTCCCAAATTACAAGAGGAGACAACTTCAGGGGAAGGCCTCGGCCTCTCTGCTCTGTTGTTGGCTGTCCAGAGGAATTGACTGGCTGCTATGTGAGACCAGATGCTGGTCTAGACAGTCTACTGGTCTGACCCAGCAGGGTTCTTCTTACATTCTTATTTTGCTTAAGTTCATCACACACATTTCCTTTACTGTTTTGCAAAATTTATCCTGGTAAAATGCTGGGAGCTTTGGAAGGACATGTCCTCCCCCCAAAAAAAATATTAGCTAGCCCATCCCTCTGGTTTTTGGGATCACAGCTGGGATTGCAAACGCATTTAAAATAATAACTTCTCCACCGAGAAAGTTGTTTAAGGAAGAGAAATGCCAAAAAAAAAAAAAAAATTGAAATTCTGCAGCTGCCAAAATAGCATTTTTGCACTTCTTTTTATCACCAAACCTGCCTTTATTTGTCCTCGCCCACTGCTAGGAAACATGCAGCTGGCAAAACTGAGAAAATATCATGAGTTTGCAGATGCGCATCCCGTTCCTGCAGCTGTACATCCCGCAGAGACTTCAGTCACTCGCTGGAATTTCCAGCGACTGTTCTGTTGACCCTGCAGTATTATTTATTATTCTTTATATCTGCAGGATCCATAAATCAGAGGCATTACGTCCACACCCTTGGTGGAGTGAGCAGGAGTCCAGCTGACCCTTGTTAAGAGCTTTCTGTCTCCACAGCAGAAAAACCCACCTGGCAAGAACTTCCTTTGGAGAACTTGTGGCCAGAACAGTGAAAGCCCCAGAGATTCAGTTCTAAGACCGATCACATAGATGTGTCTGCCGTACCCTCACCCACGCCTCTTACCTAATGACTAGGCACACCGGCTGGGGTCTTTATACCGCTCAGACTTTTATCCCCCTTGGAGAAATCCCACCTTTCCAGGGACTCTGTTTTTAATGACAAATCATGTTGTTTTTTCTTCTTGCACCTGTCAGCAGTTTCCTTTGCTTTGTTTCGCCAGGTAAAAAAAGAGGACCCAGCAGAGTGGAAGAAAAAGGAAAACAAACAAGTCAGCATCGCCAGCTGCTCTCTCTCAATTTCCCAGTGGCACCGGATTCAATGCCTTTCATCCAGTTGCGCAGCATTGTCTTCTGTGGCAGAGCGGGTTTCCTTGGCACTGGGTGCCTTCCAAATAGGGTTGCCAAGTCTAATTCAGAAAATATCCAGGGACTTTGGGGGTGGAGCCAGGAAGAAGACATTGGATTTATATCCCGCCCTCCACTCAGAGCGGCTCACAATCTCCTTTACCTTCCTCCCCCACAACAAACACCCTGTGAGGTGGGTGGGGCTGAGAGGGCCCTCCCAGCAGCTGCCCTTTCAAGGACAGAGTCTCAGAGCGGCTCACAATCTCCTTTACCTTCCTTCCCCACAACAGACACCCTGTGAGGTGGGTGGGGCTGAGAGGGCTCTCCCAGCAGCTGCCCTTTCAAGGACAGAGTCTCAGAGCGGCTCACAATCTCCTTTACCTTCCTCCCCCACAACAGACACCCTGTGAGGTGGGTGGGGCTGAGAGGGCTCTCCCAGCAGCTGCCCTTTCAAGGACAACCTCTGCCAGAGCTCTGGCTGACCCAAGGCCATGCCAGCAGGTGCAAGTGGAGGAGTGGGGAATCAAAGCTGGTTCTCCCAGATAAGAGAGATATGGCTGACCCAAGGCCATTCCAGCAGGTGCAAGTGGAGGAGTGGAGAATCAAACCCAGTTCTCCCAGATAAGAGTCCAAACACTTAATCACTACACCAAACTGGCTCTCCCCAGACTTTGGGGGTGGAGCCAGGAGACTTTGGGGCAGAGCCAGACTCTCCCATTTCAAAAATAAATGCATAAAAATACAGTTCACCTGAACCGTCACCATTTCCTCATCCCCCAATAGCTGCAATTCTAGTAAATGACAGTGTAAACACACAAAAAGCAGCCAAAATGCACAGAGTTTGCAAGCTCACATTTTTGGGATCTCCCTGGGGCTTTACTCACAGGAACCGCTGTTCTTCAGCCTAACACAGGTAAACAAAAGAGAGAGAGGTGGAGTTTTCCTCTATCCCATAAACAGGCTCCTATACAAAGACTGAAAACAATGCAAAACAAGCACAGAGACAGACACACACTATTACTGCCTCCCCTACAAAGACTTCTGAAAAGTACTCTCTCTCTTTTTCTCTCTCTCACTGAGTCTGGTTCCTCCACCATGACATCTGAAGATTACAGGGGCTACGCTGCTCTCTCTCTCACACACACACACACACTCTCTCTCTCTTATTCACTCTGAAAGTAAAGCAAAAGAAATGGAGGCTCTACTTCTGACCCTTCCCCATGAAGTACTTCCTGCTCAACTTTAAATACCTTTCATCCATTTGCGCAGCATTGTCTTCTGGGGTTCCCTTGGCACTCGGAAGCCACACACACACAAAGAGGCGTTTTAAAACCGGACACGTTTGCAGGTTTCTTAACCTGCGGGAGATCTAGAGGTAATGGTGGCTGGGGGGACGTGGCTTTCCCCCCACCACCCGCTGGCCAGCGGGCTGGGGGAAGCCTGTAAAACCAGGGGGGTCCCCCACTGGGACCTGGGGATTGGGAAGCCTACTTCCAAATTCTGTAACTGAGGACAGCGAGGCACAACTGGGAGATCGGCATGAGGCCAAGCCAGAATCTGTGCCTCAGTGGAAAACTGAAGACCATCATGTTGAAATCACAACCAAGTTCAATGACATATACTTTTGTTCAACTTGAGGATTCAGTTGAGCGAAATATGAAATATGGGTTTGGGGGGACAGGTTTAAAGATAAGCACTATTCCAGCGTGTTTGGCCAGAGTCTTTACCATGACCTTTTGTTTTAATTGCCTTGATGAGAGAAAATGTCTTCCAAAGGACATTTTCCAACTTCATACAGATTGAGGGACCCTGACAGAGCAGTCTCTTGGTGGAAGGGGCTTCCTTGGGAGGTGGTGGGCTCTCCTTCCTTGGAGGTTTTTAAGCAGAGGCTAGATGGCCATCTAACAGCAAGGCTGATCCTGTGAATTAGGCAGATCATGAGAAGGAGGGGAGGAAGAGCTGCATCCGTGCTTATATTTTAATATGTTATATTTTAATGTCTTCCTTTTTTTCTAATGGCAAACTATAATAGATGTTATAACCTCTTGAGAAACAATTATTTAAACTAACAAAGCCAGAATGTTACCTAGATTTATGGCACTTCACACCTACATCAGCAGTCTGCTTTTTATCGCCCTCCAGTGTTGTTTCAGCCCTGCTTTGTCCTAACACTAACAAGCACAGATCCCTATTTGTGATTCTTTTAATCTGCTAAAAACATTCCTATGATTCTACGTACCAACTCACTGCCCACTTATATCAAGAATTGCTGCTTGCCATTCCCATTTTGTCTGATGAAGTCTGCCTAAGAGCATACGAAAGCTGACATTCTGAATAAAACTTAGTTGGTCTTAAACGGTGCACTTGTCTACTGTTTTGTTCTATTGCTTCAGACCAGCGCGGCTGCCTACTGGGATCTATCAGTGCTTATATAACCCTGACTCCACGAGAGGGAGCTAAAGTTCTCATGGCCCTTTTTTACACGCCCAGGAAAATTCTGGTTGCCACTTTGAGGTCAGACGACAATTTTTCTCCAGGCCAGTCTGGCCAGGGATCCTGGAGGGTTGTTTCTTTTTGACATATGAAAGAATCTCTGAGATGACTGAAGTTAGGAATGCCCAGAAGGAGCTGTTGCTATATCTAATTTAACTGTGACCATCTTATCTCCATAAGAACTTACCAGACCTTTTTCAAAATCCCTGCTTCTGATAACCCTCCCATCTGATGCTAGACAGGGGCAACTCTGGAACTTTTGCACACACGGCGCTGAAACTTTGGCAATCCCTCCTCTGTTTCCCTCTATTGTTGCCTTCTGCCAGCAGGTTGGGGAGGAAAGGTAGCTCAGTGGTAGAGCATCTGCTTAGGAAGCAGAAGGTCCCAGGTTCAATCCCCAGCATCTCCAAAAAAAGGGTCCAGGCAAATAGGTGTGAATATCCTCAGCTTGAGACCCTGGAGAGCCACTGCCAGTGTGAGAAGACAATACTGACTTTGATGGACTAGGGGTCTGATTCAGTATAAGGCAGTTTCATATGTTCATATATATGTTCAGGTGAGAATGTCTTTCTTTTGTCCCTTCTCCCTTACTGTATTGTTATGTTTTTTTTAAAAAAAATTAATCAAATTTTTATTAACAGATTTTCAGTTTACGATAAAGAACACTGTAATCCGTCACCTCAAATAATGCAGCCTTAGTGAGGATATAATAAATTTAAAAACAAAACAAGAAAAAGAAAGAGTGATCCATAAAATAGAGAACCAAGGAGCAGTCATGCAATTACACTGAAGAGCATCCAGTGAAAATACGTTCTATTGACTGATTCTACTGTAGGAATGCACAAACAGCTGTCCCAATATTCTATTAAGAAATCCAGTTAATCAAACTCAACTAATTAGAGCTTCACCGTTTTTTGCATTCAGACCAGAGGAAAGTGAGCCCAGAACATATTAGAAATACAGCATTATCATGATAAAAATGGTTTTTTGGGAGAATATTATGTTTGGTGAGATATTCCACTATTTGGAACCAGAACACAGTAAATTTTTCTTGAGTACGTTCTGTCAGAGCATCAGCGCTATAAATTGAGATTTTACTGAGTAGGAAATAATCCCACAGTCGGGGTCTCCAAGCATGTATCGAAGACAGAGCCTTGTCTTTCCAGTGTGCAGCAACCTCCAGTCCTGCTACTGCCATCAGGAGGGCTGTATTGTTATGTTGTTGTTTTTTTAGGGAACTGTTTATTTCACATATTTTTATGCTGTTTTAATGTTGAGATGTGTTCACATTTGCTGCCTCGGGAACCCCCCCCCCACCTACGGTGGAAACAAAGCACGGAAACGTTTTAAATCAATCAATAATTCTCCCTGAACAGATTGGATTCATCTTTTCCACTTTATCCCTTCCCAAAATATGGGTAAATCAGCCTTTCTCTCAAGCTGTGACCCAAGCAGTCTGGGTTCCCCTCCTTTATTGAATAAACTGCATAATCTTATCTGGGAGAACTATCCCCGAGTGCGTTTCGTGCAAGGCTTCGAGCACTTGCTTCTGGAGTGGGGGAGGGACCACCACCCTGCTGCCCCAAAGAATACACCCTTTGTGTAAGGAGAGTTCTTCCCGGCGGGAAACAAACGGTCTGAATTCAGTGTCCAGTTTGCCCGCGGGCCAACCCCTTCCCACTAGGGTTGCCAAGTCCAATTCAAGAAATATCTAGGGACTTTGGGGGTGGAGCCAGGAGACTTTAAGGGTGGAGCCAGGAGACATTGGGGTGGAGCCAAGATCAAGGCTGTGACAAGCATAATTGAACTCCAAAGGGAGTTCTGGCCCTCACATTTAAAGGGATGGCACACCTTTTCAATTCCTTCCTTCCATAAGAAATAATGGACAGGGACACCTTCTTTTGGGGCTCATAGAATTGGACCCCCTGGTCCAATCTTTTTGAAACCTGGGGGGGTATTTTGGGGAGAGGCACTAGATGCTATACTGAAAATTTGGTGCCTCTACCCCAAACAACAGCCCCCCCCAGAGCCCCAGATACCCACAGATCAATTCTCCATGATTTTCTATGGGAATAAATCTCCATATAGAATAACAGAGTTCCCAGCAGACATTTCCCTCCCCTCCCCCCGCTTTCTGATGACCCTGAAGCGGGGGGAGGGTCTCCAAACTGGGGGGGTCCCCTGCCCCCACCTGGGGATTGGCAACCCTACTCCCCACTCAGTCCGAAACGCGTGCAAGGATGCGGTCTCTGCCCGCGGACCTGGCTACCTCCGCTGCACGGAGGGGCCGCTCCGGTAGAGACTCCAGGAGCATCACGTGGTGGGCCGGGGTCAGATCTGGGTCCATCTCCAGTAGCGAAAGGCGGCAGAGGGCTTCTGCGTGACCCATTGCCTTGCCAGGGCAGTAGACGAGCTTGTAGGTGTATGAGTTGAGGAACAGGATCTGCGGTGTCTGGCGGTCTGAGGTGAGTAGGCCGAGCAATGGCTTGTGGTCTGTGGCAATTGTGAAGCGCCTACCATACAGGTAGTTGTTGAATTTGTATGCGCCCGCCACGATTGCCAATGCCTCTTTATCTATTTGGGCGTAGTTGCGCTCAGCCTCTTCTGAAAGGAGAGACTGGTTTTGTGGAGGACAGATGTGTAACCTAAACGGATGAGGGGTCTGGAGACCAACTCCTATGAAGAAAGGTTGAAGGAGATGGGGATGTTTAGCCTGGAGAGGAGGCGGCTGAGAGGTGATAGGATCACCATCTTCAAGGGCTTGAAGGGCTGTCATAGAGAGGATGGTGTGGAATTGTTTTCTGTGGCCCCAGAAGGTAGGACCAGAACCAACGGGTTGAAATTAAATCAAAAGTTTCCAGATCAACGTTAGGAAGAACTTCCTGACTTTTGAAGCGGTTTCTCAGTGGAACAGGCTTCCTCGGGAGGTGGTGGGCTCTCCTTCCTTGGAGGTTTTTCAGCAGAGGCTAGATGGCCATCTGACAGCGATGAAGATCCTGTGAATTTAGGGGGAGGCGTTTGTGAGTTTCCTGCATTGTGCAGGGGGTTGGACTTAGATGACCCGGGAGGTCCCTTCCAACTCTGTGATTCTAGGATTCTATCCTGTGAATTTGGGGGGAGGTGTTTGTGAGTTTCCTGCATTGTGCAGGGGGTTGGACGAGATGACCCTGGAGGGCCCTTCCAACTCTGGGATCTATGACAACAACCCTGCAAGGTAGGCCAGGCAGAGGGGGTTGTGTTAGCCAGCGAAGGGGAAAGAGAGTGGGAAAGAGGCCCTTCCCGGCCTCCGTCACCACGCCCCACCCACCCAATCCGCTGTCGCCTTTCTGCCTCACGTGACCTTTTCCGGCGCAGACCGCCCTTCGCGCGAGCGTCGCCTCAACGTCACCCGAGCGCGCCCCGCCTCCTCCCTTCCTTCTCCGCTCTGGCGTCCTCCGGCCCCGCCCCTTTCCCGGCGACGTCACGTCCGCGCCCCAGATCTCGCGAGACTTGGTCGGAATCCGTGAGGGGAACGGAGTTTCTTCTTCGTTTCGCTCTTTCCCATCTTCTCGTTCCTTTTCCCCGGCCCGGCCCGGCAGCGGTGAGTGGCGGCGGCTGAGGGGAGGCGCGGGGGCCGTTGGGGGCTGCGGGAACGACTCGCGCGGGCGTCGGGCCTGGTGGGGCCTGCGTAGGCCGCGGGTGGGCGGAGGGCGGAGAGGCCGCGGGAGATCGCGCCCTGGACGGCCCCCGCCTGCCCACGTCCAGCCACATCCCCACAACAGCCCTGCCAGGTAGGCCGGCAAAGGGGGAAAGGGGAGGGTTGCCAGCCTCCAGGTGGGCCCGGGAGATCCCCCGATTTGACATTGGAGCATGCATGCTGAGGCCCCTCCCCTCCCGAAACCCCGCCCTCTCCCAGCTAGGGATGCCAGCCTCCAGGTGGGGCCGGGAGATCCCCCGATTTGACATTGGAGCATGCATGCTGAGGCCCCTCCCCTCCCGAAACCCCGCCCTCTCCCAGCTAGGGATGCCAGCCTCCAGGTGGGGCCGGGAGATCTCCCGCTTTGACATTGGAGCATGCATGCTGAGGCCCCTCCCCTCCCGAAACCCCGCCCTCTCCCAGCTAGGGATGCCAGCCTCCAGGTGGGGCCGGGAGATCTCCCGCTTTGACATTGGAGCATGCATGCTGAGGCCCCTCCCCTCCCGAAACCCCGCCCTCTCCCAGCTAGGGATGCCAGCCTCCAGGTGGGGCCGGGAGATCTCCCGCTTTGACATTGGAGCATGCATGCTGAGGCCCCTCCCCTCCCGAAACCCCGCCCTCTCCCAGCTAGGGATGCCAGCCTCCAGGTGGGGCCGGGAGATCCCCCGCTTTGACATTGGAGCATGCGTGCTGAGGCCCCTCCCCTCCCGAAACCCCGCCCTCTCCCAGCTAGGGATGCCAGCCTCCAGGTGGGGCCGGGAGATCCCCCGATTTGACATTGGAGCATGCATGCTGAGGCCCCTCCCCTCCCGAAACCCCGCCCTCTCCCAGCTAGGGATGCCAGCCTCCAGGTGGGGCCGGGAGATCCCCCGATTTGACATTGGAGCATGCCTGCTGAGGCCCCTCCCCTCCCGAAACCCCGCCCTCTCCCAGCTAGGGATGCCAGCCTCCAGGTGGGGCCGGGAGATCTCCCGCTTTGACATTGGAGCATGCATGCTGAGGCCCCTCCCCTCCTGAAACCCCGCCCTCTCCCAGCTAGGGATGCCAGCCTCCAGGTGGGGCCGGGAGATCCCCCGATTTGACATTGGAGCATGCATGCTGAGGCCCCTCCCCTCCCGAAACCCCGCCCTCTCCCAGCTAGGGATGCCAGCCTCCAGGTGGGGCCGGGAGATCTCCCGCTTTGACATTGGAGCATGCATGCTGAGGCCCCTCCCCTCCTGAAACCCCGCCCTCTCCCAGCTAGGGATGCCAGCCTCCAGGTGGGGCCGGGAGATCTCCCGCTTTGACATTGGAGCATGCATGCTGAGGCCCCTCCCCTCCCGAAACCCCGCCCTCTCCCAGCTAGGGATGCCAGCCTCCAGGTGGGGCAGGGAGATCTCCCGCTTTGACACCTGATCTCCAGCTGACAGGGGTCAGCTCCCCTGGAGAAAGTGGCTGCTTTGGAGGGTGGACTCTAGGGCATCGGACCCTGCATGCTGAGGCCCCTCCCCTGCCCAAACCCCGCCCTCTCCCGGCTCCACCCCCAAAGTCTCCAGCTATTTTCCAACACAGACTTGGCAGCCCTATTCACGAAGAACGATGCTTCCAGAAGAAGTTTTTTTGCATTGAAGAATTTCAAATAGAGAAACGATGCTCCAAAGAACTTATCCTTTCGTACAGCAAGGCACGTAAGTTTTGGAACGTGGGACCAAAGTACTACCGCGTCGCATTCCTAAACTTATGTGCCTTGCTGTACAAAAGGAGGGACGGTGGCTCAGTGGTAGAGCATCTGCTTCGTAACCAGAAGGTCCCAGGTTCAATCCCCGGCATCTCCAAAAAAGGGTCCAGGCAAATAGGTGTGAAAAAACCTCAGCATGAGACCCTGGAGAGCCGCTGCCAGTCTGAGTAGACAATACTGACTTTGATGGACCAAAGAGGGTCTGATTCAGTAGAAGGCAGCTTCATATGTTCATATATATGTTCAAGGACAAGTTCTTTGAAGCATCGTTTCTCTGTTTGAAATTCCTCAATGCAAAAAACTTCTTCTGGAAGCATTGTTCTTTGTGAAAGACTTGACCGGTTGAATTTCTGCCTTCATCCATCCTTTGGAATTTCCTGGACATTGATTTGTCTGTAAATGACTTTGGGTGAAGGTTTATGTTTTTTATCTGCCATTTATATATATGGAATGCTTTTGCACAACTGAATATAAATTTCCAGTGTTTGTATTTATTTGGTATTAGTCTTTGGCAATTTGAGGCTGGGTTTTGCGGAGGTTTATTACCTTCATTTCCTGCTCTATTATCCGCGTCGCTCTTGGTGGGTTGCTGCAGCCGCCTGGTGGGGCCTGGAGATCTCCCGTTTTGACAGCTGATTTCCAGCTGGTGGAGATCAGCTCCCCTGGAGAAAACGGCTGCTTTGGAAGGTGGACTCTAGGACATTGCACCCTGCTGAGGCCCCTCCCCTAATCCCGCCCTCTCCCAGATCCACCCCCAAAGTCTCCAGGTATTCTCCAGCACAGACCTGACAACCCTAGGGGAGAGCCTGAGGCACAGAGAAGAAGAAGAAGAAGATATTGGATTTATATCCCACCCTCCACTCCGAAGAGTCTCACAGCAGCTCACAATCTCCTTTCCCTTCCTCCCCCACAACAGACACCCTGTGAGGTGGGTGGGGCTGAGAGGGCTCTCACAGCAGCTGCCCTTTCAAGGACAACCTCTGCCAGAGCTATGACTGACCCAAGGGAAAGAGAGACTGGCCTGAGGTGGGCCATCACTCAGTGGTGGAGGTTTATGGGTGCCACCTCCAGTTTAAAAAATGTATGAAGTTTCGAGTGGGACCACAATGCCCTGGGGTCCACTAGGGTTGCCAGGTCTGGGTTGAGAAATACCTGGAGATTTGGGGGGTGGAGGCTGAGGAGGGTGGGATTTGGGGAAAGGGAAGGGCTTTGATGGGGTATAATTGCATAAGGCAGGGGTGGCCAACGGTAGCTCTCCATATGTTTTTTTTTTTTTTGCCTACAACTCCCATCACCCCCATCCATTGGCCATGCCGGCTGGGGCTGATGGGAGTTGTAGGCAAAAAAAAACATCCGGAGAGCTACCGTTGGCCATTTCTGCATAAGATCCACCTTACCAAGCAGCTGGTTTTTTTCTAGGGGAGCTGATCTCTAATACCTGGAGACAAATGTAATAGCGGGAGATCTCCAGGCAGTAACTGGAGGTTGGCAACCCCATAGCACGCCCTCCAAAGCAGCCACTTCAGGGGGGGAAGTGCCATCTGGAGATCAGTTGCCGTTCCAGGTCTCCAGGCCTCTCCTGGAGGTGACCATCGAATCAGAGTTGTTACCGAGAGACTAGAAAACATAGAAAATGTGGCTTGAATTACTAAGAAAATTAAACAGTTTCTTTAATAAAGAAATTTACAATTGCCTTTACTCTAATAATCAAACATACAAGTCCAAAGGAATCCTCAAGGGATTTAAAGCATCTGCTTCTTTCACAAGGGTAATCCACGATACGTTAAAGTCCCCTGTTGGAAGCCTTCAAGGGCAGAAATTATTTGAGTGAAGATAGAATATGGCCTTCCCGATCATTAATTGCTCACGAATGTCTAAAATTCATATGATTGGCAGTCCTCCAACTATTCTCCTGTTTCCAGTTCAAATTCTTCATCAGGCAAAGGATTAGTCGTAAGCTCCTATAGTCGTAAAGGTTCATCAGGGACCAGAAAGGCACCAAGGGAATCTCTAAACAGGAAACATGCTCAGAATGGCTCAGGGAAAAGCACCTCACCCTGGAGACCTGCTGCCCGTCGGAGAAGAGTTAATCGTACTCATTGGGTGACTTTGCAATGCCATTGGGGCAGATGGAGTCAGGTTCTGTCCCTGAGAGAATCTGTTTCCTGTTGCTCCAGAAGGTCGGCCAAGAACCGGTGGATTGGAATTAAACCAAACGAGTTTTCAGCTCACCATTAGGAAGAACTTCCCGGCAGAGCGGTTCCTCAGTGGAACAGGCTTCCTCGGAAGGTAGCAGCCTCTCCTCCTTTTGAGGTTTTCAAGCGGAGGCTACCGGATGGTTTTCTGACAGCCGTGCATCTCTGAATTTGGCAGATCTTGAGAGGAAGGAATGAGCCGGTGCTTGGCTCTTGCAGTCCTTATTCTTTGCCCAAGATTGTCACTTTGGGGTCAAAAAAGGCATTTCCCTCCAGGCTAGATCGGCTCGGGGGTCCTAAAGGTTTTTTGCCTTCCCCTGTGGGAGCGGGGGGGGAAGGTAATTGTGAATTTCGTGCATTGTGCAGGGAAGCGGCAGATCACGTGACGTGATGGTGTCGCTTTACTCTGGTCAGACCTCACCTGGAGTCTTGTGTTCAGTTTGGGGCACCACATTTGAAGAAGGACCTAGACAAGCTGGAGCAGGTCCAGAGGAGGGTGACGAAGATGGTGAGGGGTCTGGAGACCAAGTCCTGTGAGGAAAGGTTGAAGGAGCTGGGGATGTTTAGCCTGGAGAAGAGGCGGCTGAGAGGTGATAGGATCACCATCTTCAAGTACTTGAAGGGCTGTCCTATAGAGGATGGTGTGGAATTGTTTTCTGTGGCCCCGGAAGGTCGGACCAGAACCAATGGATTGAAATTAGATCAAAAGAGTTTCTGGCTCAACATTAGGAAGAACTTCCTGACAGTTAGAGCGGCTTCTCAGTGGAACAGGCTTCCTCCTTGGGAGGTGGTGGGCTCTCCTTCCTTGGAGGTTTTTAAACAGAGGCTAGATGGCCATCTGACAGCAATGAAGATCCTGTGAATTTACGGGGGGAGGTGTTTGTGAGTTTCCTGCATTGTGCAGGGGGTTGGACTAGATGACCCTGGAGGTCCCTTCCAGCTCTAGGATTCTATGATCTTAAGTAGACTATATCAGGGGTGGCCAACAGTAGCTCTCCAGATGTTTTTTTGCCTACAATTCCCATCAGCCCCAGCCAGCATGGCCAGTGGCTGGAGCTGATGGGAGTTGTAGGCAAAAACATCTGGAGAGCTACTGTTGGCCACCCCTGGACTTATATGACCTTGGAGGACCCTTCCATCTCTATGTTTCAGTGGAAGAGCAGTCTTGGAAAGCCACTGCCTGTTTAGCAGGACAGCGCTGCTGTGTAGGGGAAGACTAGGGGTGTGAATATACGGCATTTATTAGGCTTCTTTTGGAAACCTAGCCTTTGCTTCCTAGCTCTTGGTTCACATGGGGGCCCGTTCCCAAGTGATCCAGAGGGAAGCAGGTCATGTAAATAGAGGGGGGGGGCGTGGAATTCAGAATACTCAGGTGGCCCCACCGCTCTAACATCAGCTGCAGAGCAGAGATCCCCAGTCATTTTGAGCCTGTGAGCCCCTTTGGAGTTCTGACACACAGCAGCTTTTTTCCAGACAACCAGGCAGGGCTTGTTCACTTTGAAATCATGGTGTCCCTCTCCGCCCAGACACCTTTTAGGCTAGAAATGACAACAAAGCCGGAACATGGCAAAGGGTGCCAGGAAAGATGCATGTGGGAGTCCATCTTTGCCAAACCATTGCAGCGCATTTGTGGGAGCCCAAGAACTCCGTGTTGGCCTTGGGCAAGAACGTTCCTATTCTACCACGTCCACAGGGCTGGCGTGTGGGAGTAGATGGGGTAAGTGGCTGCCGAAGGAGCTACCCCACCTGGGGGTGCCACTAGGCACCTCCTTACTCCCCTTGCCCAGTGCACAGTGCGCTACACTCTTCGGAGGCTTCCGTTAAGCGGCGTCTGGCTGCTTTCAAGCTGAAAGAGGCCAGGTGTCGCTAAAACACTGCGCTCTTCAGAGGCTTCCAAGGCATGCACACGAAACAAAAATTATAAAGGGAGCTTGTGGGGGGCGGGAAGGGGCGGTGCAGGGGTCTGCCTCTAGTGGCAGAATCCCTAACTCCAGCCCTGCACGTCCCTCCCTCTGCCTTTTTTTTATTTTTGCAGCTTTTTCTTTGCGAAGACGATGGCTTCGGCGCGCAGACTCGACTCATCCTAGGGCAGGGGTTGTTTGTAACGCAACGTGTTTGGGTCCTTCCCTCCTCCTTCAGGATATAGGAGAGCACTGCCAAAAATGTCCGACAGCGAGGACAGCAATTTCTCTGAAGACGAGAGCGAGCGAAGCAGCGAAGGAGAAGAAGTCGAGGAGAATGAGGTAAGGCTGACGGGAGGGAAGAAAGCGGTCCTGTATGTCTTGCCTTCTCAAGGAAACAAGTGGTGTTTGAACAGTCCAGAAAACTTCCAGGAGAGCCTGGGGCCCACCGTTGCGCTAGTCTCTGCACAATGAGCTTTGGAATATATTTTATACACGTCTGTAAGACACACAAAGATTATCTTTATCTCATGCTGTAGACCAGGGGTGGCCAACGGTAGCTCTCCAGATGTTTTTCTTTGCCTACAACTCCCATCAGCCCCAGCCATTGGCCACGCTGGCTGGGGCTGATGGGAGTTGTAGGCAAAAAAAACATCTGGAGAGCTACCGTTGGCCACCCCTGCTGTAAACTGTCTCTCAGCTAAAAACCTTCATGCTGTACATTTGGCGTAACACTCGTCTAAAAGGAATTTTGCTCGTTCCAAAAGGTTAATTATTTCTGTGGCATCTCAGTACAAAGTTTCTAGTTTTTCCATTGGAAAAATGGAAAGAGACGTTTTTTTCCTCTCTCCCGGTTTTTCTCTCTCACTTATTTAGCTTTGAGAGGAGTGGCTGTGTTGATCTGCTCCAGAAAAACTAGCGCAGGCTCTTGAGGCAGCTCAGAGGCAAATATGGTGTGACGTAATCCTGCTCTTCTCGGTTAGTGAATAGTTGTTGGGGCGTGAGAGGCTGCTAAATTGGACCTGGAAGATTCTCAGTTGCTGACCTGCTGATGTAGCAAGACCGGTCTTGAAAAACCTGGGCGAGGCCTCTCTGTTTTGGTGAGCTGCTTTGGGGAGGGGAAAAGGAGCCCCGTGGCGCAGAGTGGTAAAGCTGCAGTACTGCAGCCCGAGCTCTCCGCTCACAACCTGAGTTTGATCCTGGCGGAAGCTGGGTTCAGATAGCCGGCCCAAGGTTGACTCATCCTTCCATCCTTCCGAGGTCGGTCAAATGAGTCCCCAGCTTGTTGGGGGAAAAGTGTAGATGACTGGGGAAGGCAATGGCAAACCACCCCGTAAAAAGTCTGCCGTGAAAACATTGTGAAAACAACGTCACCCCAGAGTCGGAAACAACTGGTGCTTGCACCTTTACCTTTTTATGATGGTTAATAGCCCCGTGACGCAGAGTGGTAAAGCTGCAGTACTGCAGTTGGAGCCCTCTGCTCATGACTTGAGTTCGATCCCAGTGGAAGCTGGGTTCAGGGAGCCAGCTCAAGGTTGACTCAGCCTTCCATCCTTCCGAGGTCGGTCAAATGAGTCCCCAGCTTGCTGGGGGGAAAGTGTAGATGACTGGGGAAGGCAATGACAAACCACCCTGTAAAAAGGTCTGCCATGAAAACATTGTGAAAGCAACGTCACCCCAGAGTCGGAAACGACTGGTGCTTGCACAGGGGACTACCTTGACCTTTTTATGATGGTTAATAGCCCCGTGGCGCAGAGTGCTAAAGCTGCAGTACTGCAGTCGGAGCCCTCTGCTCACGACCTGAGTTCGATCCCAGCGGAAGCTGGGTTCAGGGAGCCGGCTCCAGGTTGACTCAGCCTTCCATCCTTCTGAAGTTGGTCATATGAGTCCCCAGCTTGCTGGCGAGGGAGTGTAAAAGACTGGGGAAGGCAATGACAAACCACCCCGTAAAAAGTCTGCCATGAAAACGTTGTGATGCGACGTCGCCCCAGAGTCAGAAACGACTGGTGCTTGCACAGGGGACGACCTGGGGGGGGGGGGGGGCGTGATCTGATGAAAAGCAGCAAACTGTAGTTTGGAAACTGAAGGTAAAAATTCTTCAGGCAGAAGAACGTGTCAGTGCTGTAGGCAGCGAGAAAGAGGAAGCGGAGGAAGAGGAGGAGGAAGAAGAGGAAGAGGACGACTATGACGAAGAGGAGGAGGAGGAAGACGATGACCGGCCCGCCAAGAAACCCAGACACGGAGGCTTTATTTTGGATGAAGCTGGTAAACGGCCTTCCTTCCCACCTCTTGGCCAGCCGTTTCAGAGCTACTTTGGAGGAAGAACCTCCTTGGGGGCCAGGTTTGGTCTGGCGCTGATCCAAGCGGGCCTTTGTTTTCCCCATCAGATGTGGATGACGAGTACGAAGATGAAGACCAATGGGAAGACGGCGCGGAGGACATCTTGGAGAAAGGTAAGACCAGTCCTTCTCGCGTCATCGACATCTGAAACAAATCTGGATGCCTGAGCGGGCTCGGTGCCCGTTGTCATGTTGACCCGCCAACGGATGGGCAGCAAAATGCACAACTATGCAGGCTTTTGAGACCCACGGCGTCCTTCTGCCCGTTACTCCCGAGGATGAGGCGGGCAGATTCTGGCTGGCCGTGTGTTCTCAGACTCAGGACACACCTTGTTTCTGACTTTTTTTGGGGGGGAGGGGGGGTTTGCTATCAAGTGATAGCTGACTTATGGCAACCCCGTAGGGCAGGGCTGGCCAAATTTGCTTAACGTAAGAGCCACAAACAATAAACATCAGATGTTTGAGAGCCACAGACAAGAACATAAGATGTTTGGGAGCTGCAAGACATGATCGAGGTTTACGAGATGATGCACGGGATAGAGAAGGTAGAGAAAGAAGTCCTTTTCTCCCTTTCTCGCAATACGAGAACTCGTGGGCATTCAATGAAATTGCTGAGCAGTCGGGTTAGAATGGATAAAAGGAAGTCCTTCTTCACCCAAAGGGTGATTAACACGTGGAATTCACTGCCACAGGAGGTGGCGGCGGCTACAAGTATAGACAGCTTCAAGAGGGGATTAGATAAAAATATGGAGCAGAGGTCCATCAGTGGCTATTAGCCACAGCGTGTTGGAACTCTCTGTTTGGGGCAGTGATGCTCTGTATTCTTGGTGCTTGGGGGGGCACAGTGGGAGGGCTTCTAGTGTCCTGGCCCCACTGGTGGACCTCCTGATGGCACTTGGTTTTTTTGGCCACTGTGTGACACAGAGTGTTGGACTGGATGGGCCATTGGCCTGATCCAACATGGCTTCTCTTATGTCCTTATGTCTGGGGCAGTGATGCTCTGAATTCTTGGAGGGGCAACAGTGGGAGGGCTTCTAGTGTCCTGGCCCCACTGGTGGACCTCCTGATGGCATCTGGATTTTGGCCACTGTGTGACACAGAGTGTTGAACTGGATGGGCCGTTGGCCTGATCCAACATGGCTTCTCTTATGTTCTTAAGGCAGGCAGGCAAATAGATGGGGAGGGAGAGGTGGAAAGAAAGCAACTTTAAATTTAATTCTCCAAGTGATGTAAAGGCACAAATGCCTTCTCCGAGTCAGCTGATGGGGCAAGGGAGGAAGGAAAGTAGGTAGGGAGGAAAGGAGGGAGGGAGGGGGAAAGGAGGGAGGGAGGAAGGCAAGTAGGGAGGGAGAGAGGGAGGAAAGAAGAGAGGGAGGGAGGAATGGAAGAAGGGAGGGAAGAAGGAAAGTAGGAAGGGAGAAATATGTGTGGAAGAGCCACATGTGGCTCCTGAGCCACCATCTGGCTACCCCTGCTGTAGGGTTTTGGAAGCAAGGGACAATCAGAGGCAGTTTGCCTTTCCCTTCCTCTGTGTAGCAATCCTGGGCTTCCTTGGTGGTCTCCCATCCAAGAACTAATCAGGGCTGATTCTGCTGAGCTTCCGAGATCAGACTTCGCTGGGCCCACCCGGTTGGGGGTACGCCGAGTTAAAGCGGTCCAGCAGTTTAAAGTCTTTGCACTTCCCGAATGTCCTTATTCTTCTTTCGAATCCGTCAGTCCCTTAAGCCTGGAAGATTTTTTAACGAAAAATATTTCAATCGCATTCTTAAGCTTCCGGTGAGAGCTAGAATTTCTTTTCTTTTTTAGCGTTCAAGGCCAAACTCCTTCCCTGCCGCTTTGTCAGAGTGAAAAAAAATGCGTAAGATTTATGGCCACAGCAACAGGTGCAAAGCTTAATATGGAATGGTGTGCGAGTACCCCCTGGTAGCTCTCGAGAAGGGAAAGGCCAGCGGCTAGGTGCTTCTTCTGCCCAGTTGCCCGAGAAGCTGCCCTCGGCTCTTGCTGGCACCTCCCCTGGCCTGGCAGCTTCCCTTTGGAGTGACGTGCATTTCATTCGCTTCTGCTTGTTCCATGCCACATCTTAATTTTGTTCCTTCGCTTTTCTGTCCCTCATTCACCCCCACCCTGTGGTTGGTTTTGATGATATTATTTGGCTCATACTGTCCGCCCACCACCACCACCACCACCTCTTCATGAGCAGAAGAACTCGAAGGTAAGAAAAGGATTTTGGTTTTCCTCCTCTCATTCCAGCTCCTTTCCTCTTCACTGGCTGTGCTGCCTTGCTTCTCTGCTTCCTTTCGGTCTGGTGGGTTCTCTTAAACGGCACGTGCGAGGAGGGGAGGGGTGAGCACGCTCAGCCGCTTGGCTTTGTCCCTGGCAGGATATAGGGCAGGGTGGACCGTCTGGGAGAAGATGGAAAGGAACTTGACCCCCACCTCGGTCACCTGCAGCAGAACTCCCCGGCACGGTCCATCGCCCTTTCAGAAAATCAGAAGAGGCCTGCTGGATCAGACCAAAGGCCCATCCAGTCCAGCATTCTGCGCACACAGTGGCTGACCAGCCACCTCGGGGAAGCTCGCAATTAGGATGGCTGCAACTGCTTCACCCTGCTCCTTAGCAACTTATTCTAAAGTTGTCTTAAAGCAGGGGTGGCCAAACTTGCTTAACTCAAGAGCCACATAGAATAAAACATCAGTTGTTTGAGAGCCACAAGACATGGATGTCAGAAGTTTGAAGGAAGGAAGGAAGGAAGATTGGGGAGGGAGAGGTGGAAAGAAAGCAACTTTAAATGTGTTCTCCAAGCTGCTGGCTGGCTGGCTTAGCTTGGAGAAGTGATTTAAAGAGACAAATGCCTTCTCCAAGCCAGCCAATGGGGCAGAGGACTTCAAGAGCCACACAATATGTGTGAAAGAGCCACATGTCTTAGAGTGTGACTGATTTTGAAGTGTCTGACAGGGAGCTTCTACCCTGAAACTCTTGTTGATCTCTGAGGGCTACTGGACTCAGATCTAAGTCTCCTGTTGCAGGCCGATGTGGCTACCTATACTGATTTTAAAGAGGCATCCTGCCTCCGCTACTGGAGGCAGTAGATGTTCATCATGAGGAGGAGCCATTGATTGCCCAGTCCTTCATGCATTTGCCAGTTACCCTTTTAAAGCCTTCCAAGTTGGCAGCCTTCGCCACATCCTGTGGCAGCAAGTTCTACAGTTTAACCGGGTCCGAGTGGGCAGCTCTGCCTGAGACATTTGGGTCTCAACCAGAGTTCCCTTTAAGCTGAGTGAGTGCGAGCTAGCTCACAGTTTTTCTAGTCCCCGCCTCACACGCTTTTGTCTTCGCTCAGGAAAAATGGCCCCAGGGCAAGTTAATTGATGCAGGAGCTCCCAACTTTCATTCCAGGAGCTCACAAAGTAGAATTTTTGCTCACAAGACTCCGCAGCTTAGAGGGAGCATTGGTCTCAACCCATTTTTAAAGGCTCTGAGCTGGATGCCATTTGTTCTTCTTCCCCTCAGTTCTTTTTTCCCCTCAGTTCTTTTTCCCCTCAGTTCTTTTTCCCTTCAGTTCTTCTTAGTTCTTCTTCCCCTCAGTTCTTCTTCCCTTCAGTTCTTAGTTCTTCTTCCCCTCAGTTCTTCTTCCCTTCAGTTCTTCTTAGTTCTTCTTCCCTTCAGTTCTTTTTTCCCCTCAGTTCTTTTTCCCCTCAGTTCTTCTTTCCTCAGTTTTTCTTCCCTCAGTTCTTTTTTCCCTTCAGCTCTTCTTCCTCTCACTTCTTTTTCCCTTCAGTTCTTCTTAGTTCTTCTTCCCCTCAGTTTTTTTTTCCCTCAGTGAAAGAGGCTTCCTCCTTGGAAGGTGGTGGGCTCTCCTTCCTTGGTGGTTTTTAAGCAGAGGCTAGATGGCCATGTGACAGCAATGAAGATCCTGTGAATTTAGGGGGAGGTGTTTGTGAGTCTCCTGCATTGTGCAGGGGGTTGGACTAGATGACCCTGGAGGTGCCTTCCAACTCTGTGATTCTAGGATTCTATCCTGTGAATTTAGGGGGAGGTGTTTGTGAGTTTCCTGCATTGCGCAGGGGGTTGGACTTGGATGGACCAATGGTCAGATTCAGTATAAGACAGCTTCACCTCTTGAGGCTTGCTATCTAGAAACCGGGGGTTGGACTAGATCACCCTGGGGGCCTCTTCCAACTCTAGGATTCTGTGATTCCATGCTCGCAGTGCCCAGGGAGAACTGGGCTTCAGTTTCTTTCTGGAGCGCTGTTATCAGGAGACTGTTGAAGCTTCTGAGGGGGCTGTGGCTCAGGAGCAGAGCCTGCTTGGCAGCCAGAAGGTCACAAGTTTGATCCCCGGCGTCTCTAGGTAAAAAGAACCAGGCAGTAGGTGATGCGAAAGACCTCCGTCTGAGACCCTGGAGAGCCACTGCCAGTCTGAGTGGGCAATACAGACTTGGATGGCTCAATGGTCAGATTCGGTAGAAGACAGCTTCACCTCTTGAAGCTTGCTCTCTAGAAACAGCAGGGGCTGAGCACGGCTGCGTTCGGGTTACTCGTAATCAGCAGGGTCTGCCCCCCGATTCTCTTAGATGCATCTTTTCTTTCTGTCCTCCTTGCTTTCTTTCTTTCTCTCTCTCTCTCTCTTTCCTCCTGTCTCAATGGGCAAATGCACTGGAATTATTACAGAGTGAAATGGACTTTAGCATTGCAGACAGTTCAGACCCAAACAATGGGTTTGCTGTTCTGAAAGTTCTTGACCGCCCCCACCTCCCCAACAACGGCTTGTCCACATCACCTCCTGGCTTCAGCCCCCCCCCCCTTTCCCTTTTTGTCCTCTGTGTCTCAAACTTCCGTCTCTTTCCCAGCATCTAACATTGACAACGTGGTTCTGGACGAGGATCGCTCCGGGGCACGGAGGCTACAGAACTTATGGAGGTAATCCGTTAGAAAAAAGGAATTATTTATTGATTTGATTTGATTTCTAGCCCACCCTTCCCATAGGACAGGCTCAGGGCGGGTTACATCATAAACAACTATCAACAGTAAAAAGCAATAAAAGACCAAGTTAAAATATATAAAATCTACAGCTACAGAGTGACAACAGAGACTAAAATGGCAGGTTCTGCCTCACAGACATGGCATCTTGTCCAGGTCCAGCAGGTCTTATAGAAGAAGAAGGAAGACTGCAGATTTACACCCCGCCCTTCTCTCTGAATCAGAGACTCAGAGTGGCTCCCAATCTCCCATATCTTCTTCCCCAATGACAGACACCCTGTGAGGTGGGTGGGGCTGAGAGGGCTCTCACAGCAGCTGCCCTTTCAAGGGCAAATCCTGCGAGAGCTATGGCAGACCCAAGGGCATTCCAGCAGCTGCAAGTGGAGGAGGAGAAAAAGAAGACCACAGATTTATACCCCGCCCTCTTCTTTGGATCAGAGACTCAGAGCGGCTTACAATCTCCTTTATCTTCTTCCCCCACAACAAACACCCTGTTGAGGTGGGTGGGGCTGAGAGGGCTCTCACAGCAGCTGCCCTTTCAGGGACAGCTCTGTGAGAGCTATGGCTGACCCAAGGCCATTCCAGCAGCTGCAAGTGGAGGAGTGGGATGGGATAGAATGAAGCACTGGGATGGAATGAATGGGGGAGGCCGGTAACAAGTGACGTCCGCTGCGTCAGCTGAAAGCCTGCCGGAAGAGCTCTGTTTTACAGGCCCTGTGGAATTGGAGCAGATCCCGCAGGGCCCAGACCTCCAGGGGGAGCTCGTTCCACCAGACAGGGGCCAGGGCTGAAAAGATCCTGGCCCTCGTTGAGGCCAGGTGGACGTCTCTGGGGCCGGGTATTACCAAAAGCTGTTGGGTCGCTGATCATAAAGACCTACGGGGTTCATACAGGGAGAGGCGATCCCGAAGGTATGCTGGCCCGTGGCCATATAGGGCTTTAAAGGTAAGCGCCACCACCTTGAACCGGATCCGGTACTCAGTAGGCAGCTGGTGCAGTTCACGCAGCACAGGATGGATCCTTGCCCGTGCAGGCGACGACGTCAACATCTGCGCAGCAGCGTTCTGCACCAGCTGGTTTCTCCGGAGGAGGGTCAAGGGCAGCCCCACGTGGAGAGAGTTACAATAACCTAGCCTGCCCGATTATTAGCTGCCGGATTCGCAGTTCAAGGAGTGGAGTGAGAGAATTGTGAGCCCGCAGATGAGGGCTGGTCTCTGCTCTTTCTCCCTTTTAACTCTTTTAGCATCTCGTTTTCCTATCAGTGTCTTAGCCCCCGTGGGCTGTGGGGAGGGAGGGTCCCATTTGCTCATCTCTTGTCTAGGGCTGCTCCATGAGTCCAGAACCGAGGTGAGGTTCCAATCTGGGACTTCCCCACTTTCAGCCACCAGAGGTGGAGTGAAGGGTTTTGCACTGAGCCCCTGCCACCTCAGTGTTCTTATTCGTCTCTCCCCTCCCTCTGAATTTCTTCAGGGACCAGCGAGAAGAGGAACTGGGGGAGTACTACATGAAGAAATATGCCAAGTCCTCTGTGGGAGAGACGTGAGTATGGGGCTTCTCTCCTGCCCTGCGGGCCATGTGCGTCGGCGCCTTCTCGGTGGCGTCCCCGTCTCCGCCTCAGGTAGCTCAGCGCTCTCCTCTTTGCCCCTTCCAGGGTGTACGGCGGCTCCGACGAGCTCTCCGATGACATCGCGCAGCAGCAGTTGCTTCCCGGTGTCAAGTAAGGACCTCGCGTTGTACGTGTGGTTTTGCGAGCGCGGGAGGCAGTGGTCCTTGAAGACGGTGGGCAGGGTGAGGCAAGGCACTCCAGGCAGGACGGTGGCAAAAGAGGCATGGCTGAGATGCCCTCTGGCCCGTCGCAAGGAAAGGGCGACACCAATTTGGGGGATGACACGCTGACCTGTCCTTTCTTCTCCCGCTATCCAGAGATCCCAATCTGTGGACGGTGAAATGTAAGGTAAGCCACTCACAGGCCGAGGCCGCTCTTAACTTCTCCAGACTCTGCTCCGCAGGGGCGCCTTAGCCTTTGCATCAAGCGGAGCCGTTTGGCTCCTGAGCGTGATTTTTATTCTAAGGAGAGCCAGTTTGGAATGAGAGCCAGTTTGGTGTAGTGGTTAAGTGTGCGGACTCTTATCTGGGAGAACCGGGTTTGATTCCCCCCTCCTCCACTTGCACCTGCTGGAATGGCCTTGGGTCAGCCATAGCTCTGGCAGAGGTTGTCCTTGAAAGGGCAGCTGCTGTGAGAGCTCTCTTAGCCCCACCACAAGAGAGCCAGTTTGGTGTAGTGGTTAAGTGTGCGGACTCTTATGTGGGAGAACTGGGTTTGATTCCCCACTCCTCCACTTGCACCTGCTAGCATGGCCTTGAGTCAGCCATAGCTCTGGCAGAGGTTGTCCTTAAAGGGCAGCTGCTGGGAGAGCCCTCTCAGCCCCACCCACCTCACAGGGTGTCTGTTGTGGGGGAGGAAGGTAAAGGAGATTGTGAGCCGCTCTGAGACTCTTCGGAGTGGAGGGCGGGATATAAATCCAATATCTTCATCTATCTCACAGGGTGTCTGTTGTGGGGGAGGAAGGGAAAGGAGATTGTGAGCCGTTCTGAGACTCTTCGGAGTGGAGGGCAGGATATAAATCCAATATCTTCATCTACCTCACAGGGTGTCTGTTGTGGGGGAGGAAGGGAAAGGAGATTGTGAGCCGCTCTGAGACTCTTCGGAGTGGAGGGCGGGATATAAATCCAATATCTTCATCTACCTCACAGGGCGTCTGTTGTGGGGGAGGAAGGGAAAGGAGATTGTGAGCCGCTCTGAGACTCTTCGGAGTGGAGGGCGGGATATAAATCCAATATCATCTTCTTCTTCTTCTAACACGTTTCTGGCCTTTCCTCTCACCCCAGATCGGAGAGGAGCGGGCCACAGCCATCGCCTTGATGCGGAAGTTCATCGCCTACCAGTTTACAGACACGGTAAGCGGGGGGGAAAGGAAGGATGTCTCGGAGCACGGAAGTCCTTGAGGTGTGCTGTGCTTTTGTTCTTCACAGAGCTGACGAAAACCACGTTGGGCTGGTCCCACGGTAGAGGGCAAGGCAGGGCTGAAATGGTTCAGTGCTCCCCACGGGGGGAAGGGGGAATCCCCGCGCAGAAAACGTGCAGGGCTGCTTCCTGGCAGCCTACAGGGAAGGGGCAGTCATTCCTTCCTAGCCATCCCCTGTGGGGGGGCATAAAATAAATTCAAAGATTTCAGGTTTTCACGGCTGGTAACATCATTAGAGTTTGTAGAATCTTTCGGGATCAAGTGCCGTGTTCTACTGGAGAAAGTTTTCCTTCCAGACGTTTCGTTCTCAGCTGCGGAGAACATCCTCAGTGGCGTTGCAGCCGGAGCAGGCGCTCAGACCTTCTTGGCTGCTGTGCATTGAGTGGGGCCAGGGCTGCTGGAGAGCTGCTATTTGTAGGCTGGAGGGGGTGTGATGAAAGGGCAATTGGTTTGTGGATGTGCCCATTGTTTGGTGGGGCTTCCTGGAAGGGTAGTGATAAGGAAACTGGCTGTTGAATGTGACCATTGTTCCGTGTAAATTGCTGGGAGGGTTGGAAGGGGTTTGAAGATAAGGAAGATGGTTGTTGACTGTGCTGATTGTTCTGTGGAATTTGCTGGTTGTTCTGAGACTTCCTGCAATTTATAGTCTGTAGGGTGTTTTGCAGAGCTGGGTACCAAGATTGGTGGATGAAAATGCCTTCTTCCTTTCTGTTAAAATTGTGCTGGTGTTTGTAAATCTCAATAGCTTCTCTGTTCAGGCGGGTATGATAATGTGAGACCGTAGAAAGGACTTCAGTTCTTTCAAAGTGGATGACGTGGTCTCCTTCTTGAAGTGCATGTTCAGCTACAGCTGATTTTTCTGGCTGAAATAAATAAATAAAATAAATTCCTTTTGCAGCACAATACAATAACCTTTATTTGCCATGATATCGAGCATGACGATGAGCCAGTCCGTCCATCCGGGGGCAATCTGCAAATGCATTAAGCGCCTTCTAGATGCTTAAAATAATTTTTTTTTTTGCAAGTTTCATTTACCAGTCGCTTCCGAGTTGGCAACAGGAAGACAATTCTATATTTGTCGGGCTTCGCTGTTTGCTCACTCAAACGGGGCAACGAGTGAATTCCTTTTGGCGTTTAAGGGCTACCTGTCGTGGGGGACACCCAACTGCAATCCACAACAGTGTAGCCCAGCAGATTGGACTCAGAGAGAACGAGACTCCAAAACTCCCGCTGGGTGTAAACAGAACCCGGAAACGGTTTGTGCAGAATTGTTAAAACTGGCCCTAAGAATCTGTGAAGGAAGTAAGGAAAATGTTTGTGCTTTCCTTACATTGCCGGGCTTTGCGTTTGGTCTTTCCTCTTCTAGACATGGATAGACAGAAGACCCATGCAACCTAATGCGTGGCGGGTGCTCCGGAACCCCATCTGAGCTTGCAGTGTATTTGCAAGCCAATCTTCCCTTTGCTAAAGAGGGAAATTTGCTTTGGCCCAGCCTCCCCCTCTTTTAAATATGGAAACGGGCACCCAACACTGCTTCATGTGGTTTTTCTGCCCTTATGCAAAATCACATTATTATTATTATTATGGGAATTGAAAACAAATCAGCCAGTATCATAATGCCCCTGTATAAATCGATGGTGCGGTCTCATTTGGAATACTGTGTGCAATTCTGGTCACCGCACCTCAAAAAGGATATTATATCATTGGAAAAAGTGCAGAAAAGGGCAACTAGAATGATTACAGGTTTGGAACACTTTCCCTATGAAGAAAGGTTAAAACGCTTAGGGCTCTTTAGCTTGGAGAAACGTCGACTGCGGGGTGACATGATAGAGGTTGACAAGATTATGCATGGGATGGAGAAGGTAGAGAAAGAAGTACTTTTCTCCCTTTCTCACAGTACAAGAACTCGTGGGCATTCGATGAAATTGCTGAGCAGTCGGGTTAGAACAGATAAAAGGAAGTCCTTCTTCACCCAAAGGGTGATTAACACGTGGAATTCACTGCCACAGGAAGTGGTGACAGCCACAAGCATAGCCAGCTTCAAGAGGGGGTTAGATAAAAATATGGAGCAGAGGTCCATCAGTGGCTATTAGCCACAGTGTGTATATATATGTATACACTATATATATAAATTTTTGGCCACTGTGTGACACAGAGTGTTGGACTGGATGGGCCACTGGCCTGATCCAACATGGCTTCTCTTATGTTCACTTCACCTAGCCCTGGAAAGAGGATGTGATCTGCAAAACGAAACATAGCCCAGTGGTCACACCCCTGCCTCAGCAGAAGTTATTAGCATTGTGCAGGAGTTAGCACTAGCTAGAGAACAGGACCAGCCCAGGCCTACTTAGCAGGGTTGAATGTAGCTCAGTGGAAGAGCATCTGCTTTGCACGCAGAAGTCCCCAAGTTCAATCCCTGATATCTCCAGTTGAAAAGGACCAGGTAACAGGTGATGTGAAAGACCTCTGCCTGAAACCCTGGAGAGCCATTTAGAGGACCTGTGGCTCAGTGGAAGAACCTCTGCTTGGCATGCAGAAGGTCCCAGGTTCAATCCCTGGCATCTCCAATTAAAAGATTTAGCAGCAAGTGATGTGAAAGATCTCTGCCTGAGTCCCTGGAGAGGCACTTTCAGTCTGAGAGCCAGTCTGGAGTAGCAGTTAAATGCGCCGACTCTTACCTGGGAGAACTGGGTTTGATTCCCCACTCCTCCACTTGCAGCTGCTGGAATGGCCTTGGGTCAGCCATTAGCTCTGTCAGAGGTTGTCCTTGAAAGGGCAGCTGCTGGGAGAGCCCTCTCAGCCCCACCCATCTCACAGGGAGTCTGTTGTGAGGGGGAGAAGATATAGGAGATTGTAAGCCGCTCTGAGTCTCTGATTCAGAGAGAAGGGCGGGGTATAAATCTGCAGTCTTCTTCCACTTGCAGCTGCTGGAACGGCCTTGGGTCAGCCATAGCTCTGTCTGAGGCTGTCCTTGAAAGGACAGCTGCTGTGAGAGCCCTCTCAGCCCCAGCCACTTCACAGGGTGCCTGTTGTTGGGGGAGAAGATGTAGGAGATTGTAAGCCGCTCTGAGTCTCTGATTCAGAGAGAAGGGTGGGGTATAAATCTGCAGTCGTCATTTTCTTCTTCCAGTAGACAACACTGACTTACATGGACCAAGGGTCTGGTTCAGTAGAAGGCAGCTTCACGTATGTTCCTTGCAGAAGATGAGGCCTTAAGTGCTGAAGTTCCAGGCAGGCCTCTTTACGTTTTCTTTGTTCCAGTTGCTGGCTTTGATAGGCGGGCTGTGGAGCACACAAGGCCGAAAGCTTGCAAGCTGGAATCGCGGTCCTTCCGCCATCCTTCCGGACTCTTGAGACTTCCTCAGGCGTCCTGGTTGGACTCCGCCCCACACCACCCTGCGTCTGGCTTTAACCCTCCCCGGCCCCTTTTGCTCCGCAGCCTTTGCAGATCAAGTCGGTGGTGGCCCCCGAGCACGTGAAAGGCTACATCTACGTGGAGGCCTACAAGCAGACCCACGTGAAGCAGGCCATCGAAGGGGTGGGCAACCTGAGGATGGGCTACTGGAACCAGCAGATGGTGCCCATCAAGGAGATGACGGACGTGCTGAAGGTGGTGAAGGAGGTGACCAACTTGAAGCCCAAGTCCTGGGTGCGTCTCAAGAGGGGCATTTACAAGGACGACATCGCTCAGGTGAGCTGCTCGCTCGGCTTCCTTCCGGAGAGCGAAGCAAAACGGGGTTTTAACTCTTTCCGGGGCTCCTTTTTAATAGCAGGAGCTGCTTTGCATATTAGGCCACACACCCCTTGATGCAGCCAATCCTCCAAGAGTGAAATGTGAAGGTAAGCCACTCACAGGCCGAGGCCGCTCTTAACTTCTCCAGACTCTGCTCCACAGGGGCGCCTTAGCCCAGCATCAAGCCATCGGCCATGCTGGCTGGGGCTGATGGGAGTTGTAGGCAAAAAAAACATCCGGAGAGCTACCGCTGGCCACCCCTGACCTACAGGGTTCTCACTACAGGGCCTATTGTAAGCTCCAGGAGGATTTGTTTCGTCGGGTGTGTGGCCTAATACGCAAAGGAATTCCCGCTGCAAAAAAAAGCGCAAACTCTTTCACAAGGAAATCGAAATGGGAGGGATTAATGATGCACGGAGCAGCTTTCCAGGAATGGTGGTAGGAATCGGGGGTGGGGGAGGGGTGGGAATGACTTAAAGCTGATTGGTTCAGTCTTTGCCATAGGTTTTCTGTGTTACAGAATAACTTTCTAAACTTCCCACATCTCCCTCTACCGTCAATGGCAGGATTTTGGAGGCGCAAACCAACAACCGATTCACATCTCATTTGAGAAAAGCCAGGGAGCTAGCTTTGCTCTGTGTATAATTTTTGTTAAAAAGCGAATGTCTGACATCATATTCCCCTCTAGGCCACCCTGACCTACGTCCCGAAGACCTGTATGCAAAGAACTGGCTAAAAACACAACTGTTGCGACCACTGCCAAGAACGTAACGTTTCAGTGCAGTTGAAAACGCATTTAAGAAGAAAGCAACAGATCGGTCCATTGCAGCCTTGTGGGGAAAAAAATTTCGGCCTCTAGCTTACCTGCTCAGAGGCCTTTCTGCGTTTTTCTGAAGGTTCCCAGTTGAACTGGGCATTGAGGTTGTCCAAACACCACAGACAAGGGCCCGCTCTAAATTTAAACACCACAGACAAGGGCCTGCTCTAAAATTAAACACCACAGGCAAGGGCCCGCTCTAAATTTAAACACCACAGACAAGGGCCCGCTCTAAATTTAAAGACCACAGACAAGGGCCCGCTCTAAATTTAAAGACCACAGGCAAGGGTCCGCTCTAAATTTAAAGACCACAGGCAAGGGTCCGCTCTAAATTTAAAGACCACAGACAAGGGCCCGCTCTAAATTTAAAGACCACAGGCAAGGGTCCGCTCTAAATTTAAACACCACAGACAAGGGCCCGCTCTAAATTTAAAGACCACAGACAAGGGCCCGCTCTAAATTTAAAGACCACAGGCAAGGGTCCGCTCTAAATTTAAACACCACAGACAAGGGCCTGCTCTAAACACCACAGACAAGGGCCCGCTCTAAATTTAAAGACCACAGGCAAGGGCCTGCTCTAAACACCACAGACAAGGGCCCGCTCTAAACACCACAGGCAAGGGCCTGCTCTGAATTTAAACACCACAGGCAAGGGCCCGCTCTAAATTTAAAGACCACAGGCAAGGGCCTGCTCTAAATTTAAAGACCACAGACAAGGGCCTGCTCTGAATTTAAAGACCACAGGCAAGGGCCTGCTCTAAATTTAAAGACCACAGGCAAGGGCCTGCTCTAAATTTAAAGACCACAGGCAAGGGCCTGCTCTAAATTTAAAGACCACAGACAAGGGCCTGCTCTGAATTTAAAGACCACAGGCAAGGGCCTGCGCACTCTAAATTTAAAGACCCCTTTAAAGACCACAGGCAAGGGCCCGCTCTAAATTTAAAGACCACAGGCAAGGGCCTGCGCACTCTAAATTTAAAGACCCCTTTAAAGACCACAGGCAAGGGCCCGCTCTAAATTTAAAGACCACAGGCAAGGGCCTGCGCACTCTAAATTTAAAGACCCCTTTAAAGACCACAGGCAAGGGCCCGCTCTAAATTTAAAGACCACAGGCAAGGGCCTGCGCACTCTAAATTTAAAGACCACTTTAAAGACCACAGGCAAGGGCCCGCTCTAAATTTAAAGACCACTTTAAAGACCACAGGCAAGGGCCCGCTCTAAATTTAAACACCACAGGCAAGGGCCCGCTCCAAATTTAAACACCACAGGCAAGGGCCTGCCCACTCTAAATTTAAAGACTACAGGCAAGGGCCCGCTCTAAATTTAAACACCACAGGCAAGGGCCACCTCTAAATTTAAACCGGCCCTTGTCACCACAGACAAGGGCCGGTTTAAATTATAGACAGAAAGGTGCTGGCTGAATTTTAGAGGAAACATTTTTACAGTAAGGGTTCAGTGCTAGAATTGGCTGCCTCAGGAGATGGTGATCTCCCCCTCACTGGCAGTCTTCAAGCAGCAGCTGGACAAACCCTGGTCAGGGATGCCTTAGGCCGATCCTACATTGAACAAAGGAGAGCCCCGTGGCACAGAGTAGTAAAGCTGCAGTACTGCAGTCCGAGCTCTCTGCTCATGACCTGAGTTCGATCCCAGCAGAAGCTGGGTTCATGTTGCCGGCTCGAGGTTGACTCAGCCTTCTATCCTTTCGAGGTCAGTAAAATGAGTAGTAGGAAAAGTGTAGATGACTGGGGAAGGCAATGGGAAACCACCCCGTAGCAAAAAATCTGCCGAGAAAACGTGAAAGCGACATCACCCCAGAGTCGAAAACGACTGGTGCTTGCACACGGGACTACCTTTACCTTTTTTATGCATTGAATCGGGGCGGGCGGGGTGGGGGGTGAACTAGATGGCCTCTGTGGCCCTCTCCAATTCTAGGGTTCTAGGATATCAAATAATAATTTTAAAATGCTGTTCTTTGTTTGTTCATTCCACCCCTGGCTTTAGGTGGACTACGTGGAACCAAGTCAGAATCAGATCTCGTTGAAGATGATCCCACGCATTGATTTTAAACGCATTGAAGCCCGCAAGAGCGTGGTAGGTTGGCTATCTCCACACCCACCCCAACCCCTGTAATGAAAGATGACATCAGATGTTCACAGGCCTGGCTGTCCCAAGCCTGCCTCTCAGATCAGCCAGGATGGCCTTTGTTTTAATGCATCAGTGTGTTGAAACCACAGTCGGCCGCTCTTCGGAGCACGTTCTGTATGCACCAGTATTCGGTTAACTTTTTTTTTTTATAATTTTTTTTTAATTAATCAGATTTTTATTAACAGATTTTCAGTTTACAGTAAAGAACGCTGTAATCCATCACCTCAAATAATGCAGCCTTAGTGAGGATATAATAAACAAATTTAAAACAAAACAGGAAAAAGAGTAATCCATAAAAGAGAGAACCAAGGAGCAGTCATACAATTATACTGAAGAGCATCCGGTGAAAATGCGTTCTATTGACTGATTCTACTGTAGGAATGCACAAACAACTGTCCCGATATTCTATTAAGAAATCCATTTAATCAAACTCAACTAATTAGAGCTCACCGTTTTTTGTATTCAGACCAGAGGAGAGAAAGGGAGCCCAGAACATATTAGAAATAGAGCACATCATGATAAAAAACGGGGTTTTTTTTGGAGAATATTATGTTTGCTGAGGTATTCCGCTATTGGAACCAGAACACAGTAAATTTTTCTTGAGTACGTCCTGTCAGAGCATCAGCATTATAAATTGAGATTTTACTGAGTAGGAAATAATCCCACAGTCGGGTTCTCCGAGCATGTATTGAAGGCAGAGCCTTGTCTTTGCAGTGTGCAGCAACCTCCCATCGTGCTGCTGCCAGCAAGAGGGCATTCTTGTCTGCAGAAATTCTGTTTGATGGTGCATTGGGCCAGCAGCCTAACAGAACAGTCTCTGGATGAAAGGGGAGAGATTCTCCAGTGATAGTTAACTTTAATAAGGTTCCAGTGATATTCTATTGGAAAGGGGAGGGTCCTTCTCATTGACTCCTCCCTAAAACAGCCCTTCCTGAGTTGTTTTTGGAGAGCGTGGCCAAGGCACCGGGGGGGGGGACTTCCTATTTCTGGTAACGAGCCCCACCTCCTCCTTCCCCCCCCCCCCCCCGCAGAAAGAATGGCGTTCAAAACAGAAGAAGTTCAAGCGTCCCCCACAGCGTCTCTTTGATGCCGAGAAGATCCGGTGAGCGGCCGAATAGGAGGGGCGGGGGGAGACCTGGGCTTTGGCGGCTGAGGCTGTTGGTGGGTGATGAAGAGCCCTGGAGGGGAGTGGGGGTACGGACGGGATTTGGTGAAGCAAAGACGGCTGCAGAGGCTGACCTGTGAGGCATCCCATCCCAACCTGCGAAGTTCCACTTCAGGCTGTGCCAAGCGGGCACTGATTGACCTGACCTTCTGACACAAATGTGGTCGGACCTCTTGTCAGGCCACTGCCTGCTATCCCGCCAGACATCTGAAGGCCCTTTTCCATTTTAGGTAGAGACGGGGGGGGCGGGGAGCTCCGTGGAAGAGCCCCTGCTTGTCACACAGAAGGTCCCAGGTTCAATCCCCAGCAGCTCAAGTTATAAGAACCAGGCACGGAGGGGATGCGAAAGACCTTTCTCTGCCTGAGACCCTGGAGAGCCGCCACCAGTCTGAGTAGACAATAGCGGCCAAGGACCTGAAGCAACTTTATGTGTGCTCATGTTTGGGGAGGGGCTGTACCTCAATGGTAGAGCCTCTGCTCGGCCTGCAGAAAGTCCCAGGTTCAATCCCCGGCATCTCCAGTTAAAAAGACCAGGCAGTAGGCGATGGGAAAGACCTCCGACTGAGACCATGGAGAGCCATGAAGTGGGGCTGTGGCTCATTGGTAGAGCCTCTGCTTGTCATGCAGGATGTCCCAGGTTCAATCCCCAGCATCTCCAGTTAAAAGGACCAGGCAGGAGGTGATGGGAAAGACCTCGGCCTGAGACCCGGAGAGCCATGAAGTGGGGCTGGAGCTCAGTGGTAGAGCTTCTGCTTGGCATGCAGAAGGTCCCAGGTTCAATCCCCAGCATCTCCAGTAAAAAGGACCAGGCAGGAGGTGATGGGAATTCCTCAGTCTGAGACGCTGAGAGAGCCATGAAGTGGGGCTGTGGCTCAGTAGTAGAGCCTCTGCTTGGCATGCAGAAGGTCCCAGGTTCAATCCCCGGCATCTCCAGTTAAAAGGACCAGGCAGGAGGTGATGGGAAAGACCTCGGCCTGAGATCCTGAAGAGCCATGAATTGGGGTTGTGGCTCAGTGGTGGAGCTTCTGCTTGGCATGCAGAAGGTCCCAGGTTCAATCTCTGGCATTTCCAGTTCAAAAGGACCAGGCAGTAGGCGATGGGAAAGACCTCCGACTGAGACCATGGAGAGCCATGAAGTGGGGCTGTGGCTCATTGGTAGAGCCTCTGCTTGTCATGCAGGATGTCCCAGGTTCAATCCCCAGCATCTCCAGTTAAAAAGACCAGGCAGGAGGTGATGGGAAAGACCTCGGCCTGAGACCCGGAGAGCCATGAAGTGGGGCTGGAGCTCAGTGGTAGAGCTTCTGCTTGGCATGCAGAAGGTCCCAGGTTCAATACCTGGCATCTCCAGTAAAAAGGACCAGGCAGGAGGTGATGGGAATTCCTCAGTCTGAGACGCTGAGAGAGCCATGAAGTGGGGCTGTGGCTCAGTAGTAGAGCCTCTGCTTGGCATGCAGAAGGTCCCAGGTTCAATCCCCGGCATCTCCAGTTAAAAGGACCAGGCAGGAGGTGATGGGAAAGACCTCGGCCTGAGATCCTGAAGAGCCATGAAGTGGGGTTGTGGCTCAGTGGTGGAGCTTCTGCTTGGCATGCAGAAGGTCCCAGGTTCAATCTCTGGCATTTCCAGTTCAAAAGGACCAGGCAGGAGGGGATGGGAAAGACCTCTGCCTGAGACCCGGCCTGAATCAATGATACCTCCCTCGATGGACCGACTGATTCAGCCTATTGAATGTGTTCATTCCAGGTCTCTGGGTGGAGACGTCGCCTCAGACGGGGATTTCCTCATCTTTGAAGGGAACCGTTACAGCCGGAAGGGTTTCCTTTTCAAGAGTTTTGCTATGTCTGCTGTGGTGAGTGCAGGGCTCTGGGAGAAGCTGGGGGAAGAATCATGAGATTTGGACGCTGGGAAGGGATTAGCAGGGGCTATGAAGGGCTTGGGCACCTTTTCTTCCCTGAGTCATAGAAACGTTTTCCTGAGCACTTTTCAAACTCCCCCCACCCCCACTAAAACTTACCCTTTACAGCCCTGTTGTCACGCTTGAACATAACCGTCCTCCAACCTCCTGTAAACAAAATCAGTTCTCAGGACTCCCAAGCAACTGGTTTGTTTTAAAAGTTCCAGGCCTTGAGAGTGACCCCAGTCCCTGTCCTGACGTTCACCTGCTAGGCAAAGAGAGAGCCTGAAACTTGGGAGAGCCTTTGGAAACCTCTCCAGGTCTCACATTCGTGAGTCGTCCCATCTCTGGTTCCGAACCCTTCCATCTCCTCCGTGTCCCTTTCTATTCTCTTGCCTTGTTTGAGAGCCAGTTTGGTGTAGTGGTTAAGTGTGCAGACTCTTATCTGGGAGAACCGGGTTTGATTCCCCACTCCTCCACTTGCAGCTGCTGGAATGGCCTTGGGTCGGCCTTAGCTTTCGCTGGAGTTGTCCTTGAAAGAGCAGCTTCTGTCAGAGCTCTCTCAGCCCCACCCACCTCACAGGGTGTCTGTTGTAGGGGGAGAAGATATAGGAGACTGTAAGCTGCCCTAAGTCTCTTGAGATTCAGAGTATAGGGCGGGATATAAATCCAATATCTTCCAATATTTTCTTCTTTGATTCCCCACTCCTCCACTTGCAGCTGCTGAGATGGCCTTGGGTTAGCCATAGCTCTGGCAGGAGTTGTCCTTGAAAGGGCAGCTGCTGTGAGAGCTCTCTCAGCCCCACCCACCTCACAGGGTATCTGTTGTGCGGGGAGAAGACATAGGTGATTGTAAGCCGCTCTGAGTCTCTGATTCAGAGAGGAGGGCGGGATATAAATCCGCAGTCTTCTTCCACTTCTCAGCCCCACCCACCTCACAGGGTGTTTGTTGTGGGGGGAGAAGATACAGGAGATTGTAAGCCCCTCTGAGTCTCCGATTCAGAGAGAAGGGCGGGGTATAAATCTGCAGTCTTCTTCTACTTCTTCTCAGCCCCACCCACCTCACAGGGTGTCGTTGGGGGGAGAAGATACAGGAGATTGTGAGCCCCTCTGAGTCTCCGATTCAGAGAGAAGGGTGGGGTATAAATCTGCAGTCGTCTTCTACTTCTTTTCAGCCCCACCCACCTCACAGGGTATCTGTTGTGGGGGGAGGAAGATATAGGAGATTGTAAGCCCCTCTGAGTCTCTGATTCAGGGAGAAGGGCGGGGTATAAATCTGCAATTCTTCTTCTTTGTGGGCCTCAGATCACGGAAGGTGTGAAGCCTACTCTGTCCGAGCTGGAGAAATTTGAAGACCAGCCAGAAGGCATCGACTTGGAGGTGGTCATAGAAAGCACAGGTAGGCTGCCCCCAAAAGCCCCTTCCGCTGTTCCAGCATATGACGGCATAACTGCACCTGGGTTTCGGGCCTCCAGAAGGCCTCCCCCCTCTCCTGTCTGGAAGTGCCTAACTTGGTGCGTTCTCCCAGTTTCCCTTCTCTCCCTGTCGCTGTAGGCAAGGAGCGGGAGCACAACTTCCAGCCCGGGGACAACGTGGAGGTGTGCGAAGGGGAGCTGATCAACCTGCAGGGCAAGATCCTGAGCGTGGACGGGAACAAGATCACCATCATGCCGAAGCACGAAGACCTCAAGGTGACCCTCCAGCTTCCGTCCCCCCCCCCCCTCTGGCACGAGACTCCCAAGCGAGTGGTCGGATCTCCTCGAGTCCCTCCGCTGCGCGATAACTCTGACGTGTAATGCAGGACTCTGCACTGGCTTCCAATAATATACCGGGTCCGGTACAAGGTGCTGGTCATTACCTTTAAAGCCCTATATGGCCTGGGACCTGCCTACCTGAGGGACCGTCTCTCCCCACACGTTCCCCAGAGAGTACTGAGGTCTGGGACGCAAAACCTTCTCACCATCCCCGGGCCCAAAGAAGTCCGTCTCAAGACAACCAGAGACAGGGCCTTTTCTACAATGGCCCCCACATGGTGGAACCAGCTGCCGGAAGAGGTGAGGGCCCTGCGGGATCTTACTCAGTCCCGCAGGGCCTGTAAAACAAGCCTCTTCCGGCTAGCCTACGCCTGACTAGATTAAGGTAGCTTATCAGACTTTAGTGAAATATACGGTATAGTTTTAATGTTAAGATTTTAAGGTTTTTAAATGCTTTGACTTTTTAATTGTAATAATTTTGCACTTTGTTTATTGTTTTATCGTTTGTTGTGAGCCGCCCTGAGCCATTTTATGGGAAGGGCGGGATATAAGTCATAGAATAAATAAATAAAGGGCGGGATATAAGTCATAGAATAAATAAATAAATAAACAAACAAACAAACAAACAAACCCTTGTCAACGGGTTTTGCGGGCTGCAGAAGAAACCTACCTTTTGCGGATTGCAGAAACCTGCCTTTTGCATCTCGTGGCTAATGGCTCCCTTCTCCATCTATGCAGAAAAGTCTATCAAAATTCCCTTTGTGAGCCAATGTCAGGCCACAGAGGGCTCAAAGGAAAAAAAGATCCTTCCTTCCTTAGCCACACTTCCTCCTTACGGAGCTCATGGTGGCTTACAGTATAAATAAAACAATTTGATTTAGATTAGATTTTTAGGCCGTCCTTCCCTGCAAGCAAGAGCCCCTTGGCGCAGAGTGTTAAAGCCGCAGTACTAAGCTCTGCTCACGACCTGAGTTTGATCCCCGGCGGAAGCTGAGTTTTCAGGTAGCCGGCTCGAGGTTGACTCAGCCTTCCATCCTTCTGAGGTCGGTAAAAGGAGTCCCCAGCTTGCTGGGGGGAAAGTGGAGATGACTGGGGAAGGCAATGGCTGCAGAAGAAACCTACCTTTTGCGGATTGCAGAAACCTGCCTTTTGCATCTCGTGGCTAATGGCTCCCTTCTCCATCTATGCAGAAAAGTCTATCAAAATTCCCTTTGTGTGCCAATGTCAGGCCACAGAGGGCTCAAAGGAAAAAAAGATCCTTCCTTCCTTAGCACACTTCCTCCTTACGGAGCTCATGGTGGCTTACAGTATAAATAAAACAATTTGATTTAGATTAGATTTTTAGGCCGTCCTTCCCTGCAAGCAAGAGCCCCTTGGCGCAGAGTGTTAAAGCCGCAGTACTAAGCTCTGCTCACGACCTGAGTTTGATCCCCGGCGGAAGCTGAGTTTTCAGGTAGCCGGCTCGAGGTTGACTCAGCCTTCCATCCTTCTGAGGTCGGTAAAAGGAGTCCCCAGCTTGCTGGGGGGAAAGTGGAGATGACTGGGGAAGGCAATGGCAAACCACCCCATAAAGAGTCTGCCGTGAAAATGTCGTGATGCGACATCACCCCGGAGTCGGAAATGACTGGTGCTTGCACAGGGGACTACCTTGACCTTTAGAAGAAACCTGCCTTTTGCATCTCGTGGCTAATGGCTCTCTTCCCCATCTATGCAGAAAAGTCTATCAAAATTGCCTCTGTATGCCGGTGTCAGGCCACAGAAGGCTCAAAGGGAAAAAGATCCTTCCTTCCTTAGCCACACTTCCTCCTTACGGAGCTCAAGGTGGCTTACAGTATAAATAAAATAGTTTTCTTTAGATTTTGATTCGATTTTTAGGCTGCCCTTCCCTGCAAGCAGGGCTCAAAGTGCCCAAACAGCAGAAGGAACATACCATAAGCAAGTAAAAGTTAAAATCCTACAATGAAATATACATTGCATAGGTCAATGTCAGTCCATTCCAAGATAGTGAATCAGTTTCAGTTTTACTGTTTCATAATGCTTGCGATCCGCCCTGAGCCCATTATAGGGAAGAGCGGACTATAAATCCACTACATAAATAAATGAAGGTTGGGACGGTCTGTAGTGGCAGCAGTCCCCAACCTTTATGGCACCAGGGACCAGTTTTGTGGAAGACAATTTTTCCAGGGAGTGGGGTGGTGAGGGCAGTGGTTTCGGGATGATACAGTCGTGCACTTTATTTCTATTAGTTTGGCGTGGTGGTGAAGTGTGTGGACTCTTATCTGGGAGAACCGGGTTTGATTCCCCATTCCTCCACTTGCAGCTGTTGGAATGGCCTTGGGTCAGCCATAGCTCTCTTATCTGGGAGAACCGGGTTTGATTCCCCACTCCTCCACTTGCAGCTGCTGGAATGGCCTTGGGTCAGCCAGAGCCCTCTTATCTGGGAGAACCGGGTTTGATTTCCCACTCCTCCACTTGCAGCTGCTGGAATGGCCTTGGGTCAGCTGTAGCTCTGGCAGAGGTTGTCCTTGAAAGGGCAGCTGCTGGGGAGAGCTCTCTCAGCCCCACCCACCTCACAGGGTGTCTGTTGCGGGGGACAGAGATAAAGAAGATTGTGAGCTGCTCTGAGACTGTGATTCAGAGAGAAGGGCAGGGTATAAATCGGCGGTCTTCTTCTGCGGTCTTCTCCAGCACTGTCTTTGACAGGAAGGACAGGTTTCTGAGCCTCTGATAATGGATTTCTCCATTCAGTGGCTCAGTCTGTTGTGGGAGGAGAAGATACAGGAGATTGTAAGCCGCTCTGAGATTCAGAGTGAAGGGTGGGGTATAAATCCAATATCTTCTTCTTAGAGAGCCAGTTTGGTGTAGTGGTGAAGTGCGCGGACTCTTATCTGGGAGAACTAGGTTTGATTCCCCACTCCTCCACTTGCACCTGCTGGGATGGCCTTAGGTCAGCCAGAGCTCTCTTATCTGGGAGAACCGGGTTTGATTCTCCACTCCTCCACTTGCAGCTGCTGGAATGGCCTTGGGTCAGCCATAGCTCTGGCAGAGGTTGTCCTTGAAAGGGCAGCTGCTGTGAGAGCTCTCTCAGCCCCACCACAAGAGAGCCAGTTTGGTGTAGTGGTGAAGTGTGTGGACTCTTATCTGGGAGAGCCGGGTTTGATTCCCCACTCCTCCACTTGCACCTGCTGGAATGGCCTTGGGTCAGCCATAGCTCTGGCAGAGGTTGTCCTTGAAAGGGCAGCTGCTGTGAGAGCTCTCTCAGCCCCACCACAAGAGAGCCAGTTTGGTGTAGTGGTGAAGTGTGTGGACTCTTATCTGGGAGAACCGGGTTTGATTCCCCACTCCTCCACTTGCACCTGCTGGAATGGCCTTGGGTCAGCCATAGCTCTGGCAGAGCTGTCCTTGAAAGGGCAGCTGCTCTGAGAGCCCTCTCCAGGCCCGCCCACCTCACAGGGTGTCTGTTGTGGGGGAGGTAGATAAAGGAGATTATGAGTCACTCTGAGTCTCTGATTCAGAGAGAAGGGAGGGGTATAAATCTGCAATTCTTCCTCCTCCTCCTCCTCCTCCTCCTCCCGTCCGTGCTTCTTTCCTTCTCTCCCTAGGACATGTTGGAGTTCCCTGCTCAGGAGCTGCGCAAATACTTCAAGATGGGGGACCACGTGAAGGTGATCGCAGGCCGCTTTGAGGGCGACACGGGGCTGATTGTGTGCGTGGAAGAGAACTTCGTCGTCCTCTTCTCAGACCTCACGATGCATGAGGTGAGCGGCAGCCGGGCAGAGCGAAAACCTGGGCGGCAACGGGAGAGGCGGAGCCTGGAGAGGGCACGGTGGCACTTAGTCATTTTGTGGCTTGCTCTCTGAAGCGTTCCGGCAATGGAGAACACAGTTTGAGTCCAGTGGGCCCCCTTTAAAGCCAGCAAAGTTGAATCCTGGATACCAGCTTTTGTGCGCACGCAAATGGAAGCCTAGGCCCGGAATTAGTAAGCTTTGTAGGTCTTCAAGGGGCCGCTGACTCAAACTTTGTTCTGCTGTCAAAGATTTCAGGTTTTCACGGCTGGTAACATCATTAGGGTTTGTAGAATCTATCAGGCTCAAGTGCCGTGTTCTACTGGAGAAAGTTTTCCTTCCAGACGTTTCGTTCTCAGCTGCGGAGAACATCCTCAGTGGCGTTGCAGCCGGAGCAGGCGCTCTGACCTTCTTGGCTGCTGTGCATTGAGTGGAGCCAGGGCTGCTGGAGAGCTGCTATTTTAACAGAAAGGAAGAAGGCATTTTCATCCACCAATCTTGGTACCCAGCTCTGCAAAACACCCTACAGACTATAAATTGCAGAAAGTCTCAGAATAACCAACAAATTCCACAGAACAATCAGCACAGTCAACAACCATCTTCCTTATCTTCAAACCCCTTCCAACCCTCCCAGCAATTAACACAGAACAATGGTCACATTCAACAGCCAGTTTCCTTATCACTACCCTTCCAGGAAGCCCCACCAAACAATGGGCACATCCACAAACCAATTGCCCTTTCATCACACCCCCTCCAGCCTAGAAATAGCAGCTCTCCAGCAGCCCTGGCCCCACTCAATGCACAGCAGCCAAGAAGGTCAGAGCGCCTGCTCCGGCTGCAACGCCACTGAGGATGTTCTCCGCAGCTGAGAACGAAACGTCTGGAAGGAAAACTTTCTCCAGTAGAACACAGCACTTGATCCCGAAAGATTCTACAAACCCTAATTTGTTCTGCTGCTTCAGGCCGACATATCTTTACGGCGATATAAAATATAAGCTTGAAGCTGGGTGCTCTCGGTTCCGAGCAGTGCTCCCTTCAAGCTGTGGAGTCTTGTCAACAGAAGTTCTACTTCATGAGCTGCTGGCATTGAAGTTGCGAGTAAGCGATTTGGCTAATTGCTCTGGGGCCATTTTTCTTGAGCAAAGGCAAAAATATGTGAGCCGGAGGCTTAAAAAACCGAGCTGGCTCACATTCGCTCAGTTTAGAGGGAGCGCTGGCTCCAAGAACAGCTCAGCTCCGAGACCTGTTTAAATTAGCAGTTTAACACTTTCCTCCAATTGGGGGTAAACAGTTTTGTGTTATTTTTGTGCCATCTGCTTGTGCGGCGGACAGCTCCCCCACCCTCCCCATCCCCCCAAAGAAACCTCTTGGTGGTAGTTCTTTGATATCCCCACTGTGATCTGAGATGTCAGCAGGCATATTGAAGCATCTGCACAACTGAGGGCTGGAAACTTGCTCTTTTTGTGAGCAGCTGAATTCTGTACGTCATCCTGTGTATTGCTCCTGCAGAAGCACAGTCCTTATCAGGGTTTTTTTTGTTTTTTGGTAGCAGCAGCTCTTCTGCATATTAGGCCATGCCCCCCTGATGTAGCCAATCCTCCAGTAGCTTACAGGGCACTTCTTCCAGGGCCTACTGTAAGCTCCAGGAGGATTGGCTACATCAGGGGGTGTGGCCCAGGGGTGGGATTCTAGCAGGAGCTCCTTTGCATATTAGGCCACAAACCCCTGATGTAGCCAATCCTCCAAGAGCTTACAGGGGACTTCTTCCAGGGCCTACTGTAAGTTGCAGGAGGATTGGCTACATCAAGAGGGTGTGGCCTAATAAGCAAAGGACCTCCTGCTACAAAAAAAAGCCCTGGTCCTTATTATCCAAAAGCAAAAGCCATAAAATACTTTTCATTAATATGAATAATTATTGGTGTTAATATGGTAAATAGAAAGCCAGATTGGTGTAGTGGTTAAGTGTGCGGATTCTTGTCTGGGGGAACTGGGTTTGATTCCCCACTCCTCCACTTACAGCTGCTGGAATGGCCTTGGGTCAGCCATAGCTCTCACAGGAGTTGTCCTTGAAAGGGCAGCTTCTAGAAGAACTCTCTCAGCCCCAGCCCACCTCACATAAGAACATAAGAGAAGCCATGTTGGATCAGACACATAAACACACACACACTGTGGCTAATAGCCACTGATGGACCTCTGCTCCATATTTTTATCCAATCCCCTGTTAAAGCTGGCTATGCTTGTAGCCGCTACCACCTCCTGTGGCAGTGAATTCCACATGTTAATCACCCTTTGGGTGAAGAAGTACTTCCTTTTATCCGTTTTAACCTGACTGCTCAGCAATTTCATCAAATGCCCACAAGTTCTTGTATTGTGAGAAAGGGAGAAAAGGACTTCTTTCTCTATTTTCTCCCATCCCATGCATTATCTTGTAAACCTCTACCATGTCACCCCGCAGTCGACGTTTCTCCAAGCTAAAGAGCCCCAAGCGTTTTAACCTTTCTTCATAGGGAAAATCGCACCATTGATTTACCATGAGTCTCACAGGGTGTCTGTTGTGGAGGAGGAAGGGAAAGGAGATTGTAGGCAGCTCTGAGACTCTGTCCTTGAAAGGGCAGCTGCTGTGAGAGCCCTCTCAGCCCCACCTGCCTCACAGGGTGTCTGTTGTGGGGGGGAGAAGATATAGGAGATTGTAAGCTGCTCCGAGTCTCTGATTCAGAGAAAATGGTGGGGTATAAATCTGATTATCCAATATACCCTATCACAGGGTGCAGGCTTTCGACCTCCAAAGCCCTTCCTTCCATCTAGATGGATGTTTAAAAAAAATGAGATTTACAGTATTTTTTGCACCATAAGACTCACTTTTTCCCCCCAAAAAAGTGGAGGGAAAAGTGTGTGCGTCTTAAGGAGCGAATACTGCAAAAAATTCACACAAATGCCTCTAAATTCACACAAACGGCTCTAAAAACTAGGTGCGTCTTATGCTCAGGTGCGTCTTATGGAGCGAAAAATACGGTACTTGTTTTTTTTTAAAAAGCAGAGATGGGGAAAGGGTTCTACTTCTGAGTTTTGGAAAACTTGAAAAGCTTGCATGCGGTGTTGTAATCGTATTGGTTGCTTTTAACACAAGGGTTTATATGGCTTTTTTTCTTGGATTTCGCTCTTATTTTAGTCTTCGCTGTGTTGCAGTTTGGCTTCTCCCCCCCCCCTTTTTTTTAAATCCCTTGATATGTGAGGCCGTCACCCTGCGCCTCCAACAGCTTTTGCCTGGGTGGCCTGGCTTCATGCCCTTTCCAAATCCTGGCCTGCTGGTTCTCCACTCTGCCTCTTTTTTATGAGATCACTGTGCCCCCAACTGTCCCAGCCTTTCCTTGCCAGGAGCAAAACACTGGCGTTCTCCAGGGAAAGAAGTGACACATTCACAGGGGGTGGCTTCCCAAGAGCTCCGTTCTGTTTACGCAGCCTTGTTTAAACAACCGTTGCAATAAAAGTAGCAGCAGCCGATTGCGTGCTCTCCGGTTTCATGGTTTGCAGTTGTGGACTACGCATGCCCCTGGCCTACCTGCTGCCCGGTCTCGAGCAGAGGCCGGGAGTTCCCAGCAGGAACAACAACAACAACAACAACAAATTTTATTTGTATCCCGCCCTCCCCGCCGGAGCAGGCTCAGGGCGGCTAACAACATGGCTCAGAGCCAGATTATACAGGTGAATAAAACTACATCAAACATCAAACATTTAATTAAAATCTGGTTAGGCTTTAAAATTAAGTTAATTTTTTAAAAGTGCTAGTGCTACATTTACTTTTTCTGATGGCGGTTTCCTTCGTAATTTCCATTTCGATCAGGGAAAGCCAGTCTGAAGAGGAAGGTCTTGCAGGCCCTGCGGAACTGTTCTAGGTCCCGCAGGGCCCGCATTTCCTCTGGAAGTTGGTTCCATAGGCTCGGGGCTACAGAGGAGAAGGCCCGGTTACGGGTGCTTTGCAGCTTCACCTCTCTCGGTCCGGGGACAGTCAGCAGGTTTTTCCCGGCTGACCTCAGTGCTCTCTGGGGTTCATATGAGGAGAGACGGTCCCTAAGGTAGACAGGTCCTCGACCATATAGGGCTTTAAAGGTAATGACCAGCACTTTGTAACGAACCCGGTATGTAACTGGCAGCCAGTGCAGTTCGCGCAGCCCAGGCTGTATGTGCTCCCATTTAGGGAGTCCCAGCAACAGTCTAGCCGCTGCGTTCTGCACCAGTTGCAGCTTCCGGGTTCGGCACAGAGGCAGCCCCATGTAGAGGGCATTACAGTAATCCAGTCTCGAGGTGACCGTTGCATGAAGCACCATTGCCAGATCTTGGCGCTCTAGGAAGGGAGCCAACTGCTTTGCCCGCCTTAGATGGAAAAAGGCTGACTTGGCAGTGGCTGCAATCTGGGCCTCCATTGATAATGCAGGCTCCAGTAAAACTCCCAGGCTCTTAACTCGGTGCGCCGCTTTCAACGGCGCCCCGTCGAAGACCGGGAGAAGTATTTCCCCTCCCCGAGCGCCCCGACCCAGACAAAGGACTTCTGTCTTCGCTGGATTCAGTTTCAGCCCGCTCTTCCTCAACCAGATTGCCAAATCCTGCAGGGCCCGGTCTAAATTCTCTGGGACGCAGTCAGGCCGGCCGTCCATTAGCAGATAGAGTTGGGTGTCATCTGCGTATTGATGGCACCCAAGTCCGTGTCTCCTGGCAATCTGGGCAAGGGGGCGCATGTAGATGTTAAATAACATCGGTGAGAGAACTGCCCCCTGAGGCACTCCGCAATCCAGTGTGCGCCTCTGGGACAGCTCGCCCCCAATTGCCACCCTTTGTCCCCGATCCTCGAGGAAGGAGGCAAGCCATTGTAAGGCAGACCCCCTCACCCCTACATCGGCGAGGCGGCGGGTCAGTAGCCGATGGTCGACCGTGTCGAACGCAGGAAGGGTCTTTTCCAAAGTTAAGAACAAAAGAGAAGCCCTGTTGGATCAGGCCAATGGCCCATCCAGTCCAACACTCTGTGTCACATAACATAAGAGAAGCCGTGTTGGATCAGGCCAATGGCCCATCCAGTCCAACACTCTGTGTCACAGAACATAAGAGAAGCCGTGTTGGATCAGGCCAATGGCCCATCCAGCCCAACACTCTGTGTCACAGAACATAAGAGAAGCCATGTTGGATCAGGCCAATGGCCCATCCAGCCCAACACTCTGTGTCACAGAAGAACATAAGAGAAGCCATGTTGGATCAGGCCAATGGCCCATCCAGTCCAACACTCTGTGTCACAGAAGAACATAAGAGAAGCCATGTTGGATCAGGCCAATGGTCCATCCAGTCCAACACTCTGTCTCACACAATGACCAAAAAACCCAGGCACCATCAGGAGGTCCAACAGTGGGGCCAGGACACTAAAAGCCCTCCCATTGTGCCTCCCCCCAAACACCAAGAATACAGAGCATCACGCCCCCAGACAGAGAGTTCCAACAATAAGCTGTGACTAATAGTCACTGATGGACCTCTGCTCCATATGCTTATCCAATCCCCTCTCTTGAAGCTGTCTATGCTTGTAGCTTCCACCACCTCCTGTGGTAGTGAATTCCATGTGTCAATCACTTTTTTTGTGAAGAAGGACTTCCTTTTATCCGTTCTAACCCAACTGCTCAGCAATTTCATTGAATGCCCACAAGTTCTTGTATTGTAAGAAAGGGAGAAAAACGCTTCTTTACCTCCTCTATCTCGTGCATCATCTTGTAAACTTCTCTCGTGTCATCCCTGCCCTCCTTCCCACGGCCTCTGCTCCTCCCGCAGCTCAAAGTCCTCCCCCGGGACCTGCAGCTCTGCTCGGAGACGGCCTCCGGTGTGGACGTGGGCGGCCAGCACGAGTGGGGGGAGCTGGTGCAGCTGGACCCCCAGACCGTCGGGGTGATCGTCCGTCTGGAGCGGGAGACCTTCCAGGTGGGTGTGCGCCACGCATTCTCTACGGTTGTGGTTTTGAAGGAGAGCGGCTTGCCTCGAGAAGCAGCTCTCTGCCTTGTCCTTTGAGGACACAGCGACCCGCATGTCGGAACACAAAGTTCCAGAAGTGCAGCCGCTTAATCATTTAGTTCAGGGGTGGCCAACAGTAGATCTCCAGATGTTTTTTTGCCTACAACTCCCATCAGCCCCAGCCAGCATAACCAATGGCTGGGGCTGATGGGAGTTGTAGACAAAAAACAACTGGAGAGCTACCGTTGGCCACCCCTGATTTAATTGTCCTTTTTGTAAACAGAAGAGCAGGTCGGGCAGTCAGACAAGCCTCCCAGATCTACTGGTTTAGCCGCAGGGTTTCTTTTTGGGAGTGGAAGCGTCTGCTCTCTAATGCACAGAGATAAAAACAAGCATTTTTGCAAAGGGAAACTGGTGGAGGGGGGCGGAATATTGAAATGGCGTATGTGAGTTGTCGGTGGGTTGGTGCTCAGTGAGGGCTTCAGTAGAAAACACTGACCTCGCCAGAGATAAATTTGGGCTAGAAGAATCCCCCCCCCAAAAAAAAAAAATCCTAAAAAGCTTTGGTGATTCATAATGATAAAATGTTTGAAACAGGCTGTGTGTGACCCTGCCCTGGATAACCCAGGCAAAACTAATCTCGTCAGATCTCTGAACATAAGAGAAGCCATGTTGGATCAGGCCAATGACCCATCCAGTCCAACACTCTGTATCACACAGTGGCCAAAAAAACCCAGGTGCCATCAGGAGGGCCATCAGTGGGGCCAGGACACTAGAAGCCCTCCCACTGTTGCCCTCCAGGTACTAAGAACACAGAGCATCCCTGCCCCAGACATAAGAACATAAGAGGAGCCATGTTGGATCAGGTCAGTGGCTCATCCAATCTAACACTCTGTGTCACACAGTGGCCAAAACCCAGGTGCCATCAGGAGGGCCATCAGTGGTGCCAGGACACTAGAAGTCCTCACACTGTGCCCCCAAGCACCAAGAAGACAGAGCATCACTGCCCCGGACATAAGGACATAAGAGAAGCCATGTTGGATTAGACCAGTGGCCCATCCAGTCCAACACTCTGTGTCACATAAGAACATAAGAGAAGCCATGTTGGATCAGGCCAATGGCCCATCCAGTCCAACATTCTGTGTCACATAAGAACATAAGAGAAGTCATGTTGGATCAGGCCAATGGCCCATCCAGTCCAACACTCTGTGTCACAGAAGAACATAAGAGAAGCCATGTTGGATCAGGCCAATGGCCCATCCAGTCCAACACTCTGTGTCACAGAAGAACATAAGAGAAGCCATGTTGGATCAGGCCAATGGCCCATCCAGTCCAACACTCGGTGTCACATAAGAACATAAGAGAAGCCATGTTGGATCAGGCCAATGGCCCATCCAGTCCAACACTCTGTGTCACAGAAGAACATAAGAGAAGCCATGTTGGATCAGGCCAATGGCCCATCCAGTCCAACACTCTGTGTCACAGAAGAACATAAGAGAAGGCATGTTGGATCAGGCCAATGGCCCATCCAGTCCAACACTCTGTGTCACAGAAGAACATAAGAGAAGCCATGTTGGATCAGACCAGTGGCCCATCCAGCCCAACACTCTGTGTCACACAGTGGCCAAAAAACCCAGGTGCCATCAGGAGGTCCACCAGTGGGGCTAGAAGCCCTCCCACTGTGCCCCGCCCCAAGCACCAAGAATCCAGAGCATCCCTGCCCCAGACAGAGAGTTCCAATGATACGCTGTAGCTAATAGCCACTGATGGACCTCTGCTCCAGATGTTGATCCAATCCCCTCTTGAAGCTGCCTGTGCTTTTAGCCGCCGCCACCTCCAGTGGCAGTGAGTTCCACGTGTTGATCTGGAATTCCATGTGTTAATGTGGAAGCTAAGCAGGGCTAACTCAGGCAAGAACTTAGATGGGAGACCTTCTTGGAATATCAGCAGTCAGGAGGCGGGGGCAGGCTTTATTCAGCCACCTCTCTGAATATCCTTCAGGTCCCCAGGAGAGGTCAGTCACGAGAGGTCACCGTGACTCCCAGGTGCACACAGGCTCCCACAATCCCCCCCCCCCCCCGGACACATGCACATATGAAAAAAGAGACAAACAGGCTGTGTGTGGATGCCGAGGAACGCCATGAATGCTGCCAAAGCAGTTTTTAAAGACGCGCAGCCAATGAAGCCTCCAGTGGCCGATGAGAAGTTTTGCTGGACACAAGCCTTACCTGACTCTTCCCGCTTGGGAGGCACCAGGAAAGCTCTTGGGGGCCACCACGCTGCAGCCCCCTGCTCTACGGGAGACTTGTTTCGTTTGGGCTGGCAGCAGCTCTCTGGGGTCTCAGGCTGAGGCAAGTCTTTCTCGTCACCGGAGGCCGGAGAGACCATTCTTGCATTTGCTTTCAGCCTGCAAAGCAAGAGCTGAGCCAGAGCTCCTACGTTCGGGTCTGGTGCCCCACTCCCTTCCCCACCAGGCGGGGCCTTCCTCCCCCCGCCCTTCGCTCCGATCTTCTTCTCCTTCCCCTCCCCCAAGGTCCTCAACATGTACGGCAAGGTGGTGACGGTGCGGCACCAGGCAGTGAACCGGAAGAAGGACAACCGGTTCGCGGTGGCCCTGGACTCGGAGCAGAACAACATCCACGTGAAGGACATCGTGAAAGTGATTGACGGGCCATACTTGGTGAGGAGGAGGAGGGGCTGAGTGAGCCGGCCTCTGAAGGGCTCTGAGCCTCGCTTGGGCCGCGCAGTGGAGGTAGCCTACCCTGCTGGGGCGTCGCTGTAGCGCTAGGGCCGCCACTTCTCGGGGCATGCCTCTCTGGCAGCACGCGGGCCGTGGACGCTGCCGTGTTCTCATGTCTGCTCAGCTCCAGGGCTGTCCTTTCGGCCCCACGTAAGGCGGGATGGGGGAGGGGAGGCGGCACAACAGGGGTTGGTCTGGTCAGACCTCGGCACTTAGATGGGGGACCGCAAGGGAGGACAATGGCTGCGAAGTCCAGTTCAAGAAATATCGGAGGACTTTCGGGGGCGGAGCCAGGAGACATTGGGGGTGGAGCCCAGGAGCAAGGTTGTAACAAAGACAATTAAGCTCCAAAGGGAGTTCTGCCCGTCGCATTTAAAGGGGCTGCACACCTTTTGGAGGCTGGTCAATTCAACCTCTTTGCCTCCCTGTGGTGTAGTGGTTAAATATGCAGACTCTTATCTGGGAGAACCGGGTCTGATTCCCCACTCCTCCACTTGCACCTGCTGGAATGGCCTTGGGTCAGCCAGAGCTCTCTTATCTGGGAGAACCAGGTTTGATTCCCCACTCCTCCACTTGCACCTGCTGGAATGGCCTTGGGTTAGCCATAGCTCTGGCAGGAGTTTTCCTTGAAAGGGCAGCTGCTGGGAGAGCCCTCTCAGCCCCACCCACCACACAGGGTGTCTGTTGTGGAAGGAGAAGATATGGGAGATTGTAAGCCACTCTGAGACTCTGATTCATAGAGAAGGGCGAAGTATAAAGCTGCAGTTCTTATTCTTTTAAATGCCTTCCATTGGAAATAATGAAGGGTAGGAGCACCTTCTTTTGGGGCTCATAGAACTGGACCCTCTGGTCCAGTCCTTTTGAACCTTGGAGGGTATTTTGGGGAGAGGCACTGGATGCTATGCTGAAAATTTAATGCCTCTGCCTAAAAAAAAGCCCCCCCCAGAGCCCCAGATACCCACGCTCAGTTTTGTTGACTCAACTGGCAGCAGCTCTCCAAGGTCTCAGGCAGAGGTCTTCGCCATCACCTGCAGCCTAGTCCGGGGGTGGCCAAACCTGTTTAATGTAAGAGCCACTTAGAATAAATGTCAGATGTTTGAGAGCAGCAAGATATGAATGTCAGATGTAGGTGGGAAGGAAGGAAGGAAGGAAGGAAGGAAGGAAGGAAGGAAGGAAGGAAGGAAGGAAGGAAGGAAGGAAGGAAAATAGATGGGGAGGAAAATGTGGAAGGAAAACAACTTTAAATGCATGGCTTTTTAAATGCTAGGCAAGCCCCGTGGACCTGAGTTCGATCCCCGGCGGAAGCTGGGTTTTCAGATAGCCAGCTCGAGGTTGACCCAGCCTTCCATCCTTCCGAGGTCGGTCAAATGAGTCCCCAGCTTGCTGGGGGAAAAGTGCAGATGACTGGGGAAGGCAATGGCAAACCACCCCGTTAAAAAAAAGTTTGCTGTGAAAACATTGTGAGAGCAACGTCACCCCAGAGTCGGAAACGCCTGGTGCTTGCACTGGGGACCTTTCCTTTCCTTTCCCTTTTAAATGCTGGCTTGACTTGGAGAAGTGATTTATAGAGAGAAATGCCTTTTCAAAGTCAGCTGACGGGGACAGTGGGATTTTCGAGAGCCACACAGTATGTGTAAAAGAGCCACATGTGGCTTGCGAGCCACAGTCTGGCCACCCCTGGCTTAGTTCTTTATAACTGGAGATGCCAGGAATTGAACCTGGGACCTTCTGCATGCCAAGCAGAGGCTCTACCACTGAGCCACAGCCCCACTTCATGGCTCTCCCAGGTCTCAAGTTAAGGTCTTTCCCATCACCTTCTGCCTGGTCCTTTTAACTGGAGATGCCAGGGATTGAACCTGGGACCTTCCGCATGCCAAGCAGATGTTCTGCCACTGAGCTGTGGCCCCTCTCCATGGCTCTCCAGGGTCTCAAGCTGAAGTCTTTCCCATCACCTCCTGCCTGGTCCTTTTAACTGGAGATGCCAGGGATTGAACCTGGGACCTTTCATTATCCCTTTCCTCCTCTAAGTAGGAAAAGATAGAAAAGCCCGGCATGTCCCGATGACTTGCTCCTTCTCTCCTTGTAGGGGCGCGAGGGGGAGATCCGTCACCTCTTCCGGGGCTTTGCTTTTTTGCACTGCAAGAAGCTGGTGGAAAACGGAGGCATGTTTGTCTGCAGGACGCGCCACTTGGTTCTGGCTGGAGGCTCAAAGGTGAGAGATGCTTTTTGGGGCAGAGCGAGGAGATCCGTACAGAGGGGGGGCGCAAGCACTCGCCGTCCATTGCCTTTTTCGAAATAACCTGCTTTCCCCTCCACTTTCCGCAGCCCCGGGACGTAATAAACTTCACCATCGGCGAGTTCGCCCCGATGAGCCCTCGGATCAACAGCCCCATGCACCCCAGTGGAGGAGGTGGGTCAGAGTACAGTCAGAGGGGACGGGTCGCATGCACTGTTCCCTCTAAGCTGAGTTAGCATGAGGCGGCTCACAGATTTTTAGCCTCCAGCTCACACATTTTTGTCTTAGCTCAGAAAGGATGACCCCAGAGCACACTAATTGATGCAGTAGCTCGCAACTTTAATTGCAGTAGCTCACAAACTAGAATTTTTTTCTCACAAGACTCTGCAGCGTGGGAACATTGGTTGCATGTGGTCTCAGCCTCAGAGCATTGAAGCGTGGGAACATTGGTTGCATGTGGGAACATTGGTTGCATGTGGTCTCAGCCTCAGAGCATTGAAGCGTGGGGACATTAGTTGCATGTGGGAACATTGGTTGCATGTGGTCTCAGCCTCAGAGCATTGAACCGTGGGAATATTGGTTGCATGTGGGAACATTGGTTGCATGTGGTCTCAGCCTCAGAGCATTGAAGCGTGGGAACATTTGGTTGCATGTGGTCTCAGAGCGTTGAAGCGTGGGAACATTGGTTGCATGTGGGAACATTGGTTGCATGTGGGAACATTGGTTGCATGTGGGAACATTGGTTGCATGTGGTCTCAGCCTCAGAGCATTGAAGCGTGGGAACATTGGTTGCATGTGGGAACATTGGTTTCATGTGGTCTCAGCCTCAGAGTATTGAAGCGTGGGAACATTGGTTGCATGTGGGAACATTGGTTGCATGTGGTCTCAGCCTCAGAGCATTGAAGCGTGGGAACATTGGTTGCATGTGGGAACATTGGTTGCATGTGGTCTCAGCCTCAGAGCATTGAAGCGTGGGAACATTGGTTGCATGTGGGAACATTGGTTGCATGTGGTCTCAGCCTCAGAGCATTGAAGCGTGGGAACATTGGTTGCATGTGGGAACATTGGTTGCATGTGGTCTCAGCCTCAGAGTATTGAAGCTGGGAATACTGAGCAGCGGACCTCAGATCTATTAAATTCAGAGTGCATGCCATTCTTCTGAATTACGGTCCCTCCTGGAAGATGCTGGGTGATTGGCGCTCTTGAGATTAAAGGCACTCCTATCAAATTGCACGTCACTCCCCTCTCCCAAAGGGGACACGGCCCACGTGGAGGTTTTCTGCTGCTGCTGGCTGAGAAAGAATATTCCCCACTTGCAGGCTTTCTTGGGGAACTGTGAACAAACACAAAACCGTGGGAAATAACGAAAAACATAAATAACGAAAATATAAATAATCCCTCCGAAGATGCGTTTTAAACGGAAACAGCAGACTTCGAGCAGAGCTGTTGAAAAATACTCAGCGTTGTTAAATACGCAGACAGACTTCACAATATAGCATACGCTAAATACACGTCTTCAGTTATTGGATTGCACAGTTCCTACGGCATTAATAGTCCTTGTCTGTGCACATGTCAGTTTCCAGCTCTGAAAAGCTTCAAAGTCGCTCTGACCGTTGCAAAGCGGTGGATTTAAAGTGCTGGTGCTCACAACGGCTCCGCAGCCATTCAAATTTTAGGCACTTTTGAAATATGAACTTATATGGAACTATGAACTGTTCCTTCAACCAAGCCGAAGTCGAGGCTTTCCATATAAGTTCATATTTTCCAAAGGCTAGTGGGCGCAGAAAGAAGCCTTTGACGGGAACGAGCATATATTAGCGTTTCCCTTTGTCAAAAAGGCCTCTCCCACCTGTCAGCTTGCTCATGGATCACTCACACAGCACTAAGCACGGGAACAGCAGACTGGTGTTCTCTAGAGATGACGATTGGGGTCTTTAGCCTGTGCATCTTGGTGCTCTTTTGGGAGTCAGTGACCGGTTGGATCCAGACCTGTCTTTATTTTCTGCCCCCTCTTCCTCGCCCCTGCAGGGCAACGTGGCGGCTTTGGAGGAGGCGGAATGAGCCGGGGTCGTGGGCGCAGAGACAATGACCTCATTGGGCAGACCGTGCGGATTTCACAAGGGCCCTACAAAGGTGAGGTTGCCTTCTTTGGGGAGAGAGGGGAGTTGGCATCGACCGGGTACCCGGAAGAACCAGGGCAGGGCAGTGCTGACAGATTCCTACTGGGCTCAGAAGTACACTGGGTGACAGGACCTACATTGCTGTGGAGTCGTGCAAATAAAGCGGGCTTGAAGGGAGGAGCCCATACACTGTCCTGAACTCTTTGGAGGAAAGGTGGGAAAACTCTGTAGAAATGGGTTAGAGCAGGGGTGTCGAACATGTAGTTCGGGGGCCGAATCAGGCCCTCGGAGGGCTCCTATCCGGACCCCGAGCAACTGGCTGTCATCTGCTTCCTTCTCCCTCTCTCTTGCTTCCTTCTGCATAACAGCTTGCTTTGTCAGGCTTGCTCAATCGCACAGGAGCTACAGAGCAAAACCTCTTATTTTCTTCATTGGCTGAGGCTCCTCCCTTGGGGAGGAAGGGGGGAGGGAGAGCTTGCTTTGCCAGGCTTTCTCAATCGCACAGCAGAGCTACTGAGCCAATCCTCTCTTTCTTCTATTGGCTGAGGCTCCCCTCCATCCCCTGAGGAAGGAAGGAAAGCCAGAGTTTTCTGGATCCCATGGGAGAAATATAAAGAAACATCTTTAAGGCTAATGAGTGTAACGTTTTAAGCGTGTTTTAAGTTTTTAAAAATATATATATTTGTGTTTGTCTGTGTCCTTTATGAAATTTATATCACTGCTACCTAATCTTAAATACACACATGGCCCAGCCTGACATGGTCTTGAGAGACTCCACATGGTTTAGAGATCTGGTTTCCCAACAGTCCAGCAGAAAGGCTTCTGCTTGCGGGGCCTTCTTCTCCGCCCCTTTTGGTGTCCTGCTGGCTGACCGGCACTCTTGTCTCTCCCAGGCTACATCGGCGTGGTCAAGGATGCCACGGAGTCCACGGCCCGCGTGGAACTGCACTCCACCTGCCAGACGATCTCTGTGGACCGGCAGCGTCTCACCACAGTGTAAGAGCCAGCCTGAAGGCTTGTTGCAGAGCTGGGGTTAGAGATCCACCTCCGGGGGGTGGGGAGGGGGTGGGGGACCTCGAGATCCAGGTTCTGCCCTTGCTTAGTTTTTTATCCTTCTCACCTCACCAAAAATTCCCTGTGGGCACAGGTGTGGCTTGCGGACCTTTCTATGGGGTAACCTGAAGTTCACTTGGTTTTTCAGGGTGGGGAATACCAGCTTTGACCCAGAGCTTCTTTCTCTTTCCACAGCGGCTCCAAGAGGCCAGGTGGCATGACCTCAGCTTACGGGCGCACCTCTATGTACGGCTCTCAGACACCCATGTACGGCTCAGGGTCCCAGACACCAATGTATGGCTCACATACTCCGTTGCATGAAGGTGAGTGAGTGGGGCTCGTGTTTGGTGTGGGGCGGGAAAGGAGTCACTAAATGACCTTCCTGTGGGTCAGCAAGACGGGGTGGAGGAGAAGGTTAGTACTGAGAATCAGAGTTGGAAGGGACCATAAAGGGCATCTAATCCAACCCGCTGCAGAATACAGGATCAGCCTAAAGCATCCCTAATAAGTGTTTGTTCAGCCAATGCACTCTCTCTCTCTCTCTCTCTCTCTCTCTCAAGAGCCAGTTTGGTGTAGTGGTGAAGTGTGCGGACTCTTATCTGGGAGACCCGGGTTTGATTCCCCGCTCCTCCACTTGCACCTGCTGGCATGGCCTTGGGTCAGCCATAGCTCTGGCAGAGGTTGTCCTTGAAAGGGCAGCTGCTGTGAGAACCCTCTCAGCCCCACCCACCTCACAGGGTGTCTGTTGTGGGGGAGGAAGGGAAAAGAGATTGTGAGCCGCTCTGAGACTCTTCGGAGTGGAGGGCGGGATATAAATCCAATACCTTCATCTACCTCACAGGGTGTCTGTTGTGGGGGAGGAAGGGAAAGGAGATTGTGAGCCGCTCTGAGACTCTTCGGAGTGGAGGGCGGGATATAAATCCAGTATCTTCTTCTCTCTCTCTCTCTGTCAACTCCATCCCTTGTGGTGCATAAATTTCCTCCAACACTGTCTTTGACAGGAAGGACAGGTTTCTGAGCCTCTGATAGTGGATTTCTCCGTTCAGTGCCTCAGTCTCTTACTACCCAGAGCCGTACACCCGTTTCAAATCTGTAGGCACACGGGGCATCTTTTTTTTTCCTAATGGGCTGTATTTCACACTGCTCCTCAATAAAAGTTAGCAAAGCACTGAAACGTCTGCAAGCGCAAACCCGCGTTTCAAGGGCTGGGAAGATAATAATAATAATAATAAACTTTTATTTATATCCCGCCCTTCCCGCCAAGGCAGGCTCAGGGCGGCTCACAAGACATGGAGTGTACCATGATTATAATAAATACAATTTATACAATAAAATACAGTTAAAACACAATTAGATAAATAAGTTAAATTAAAACCACTATAAATTGAAGGTGCTTCAGAACAGTACGTATATATCAAGATGCCTAGGTGTCACTTTCAGGATTCCATCTTATAAACCAGTTGAAAGAGGACAGTTTTACAAGCCCTGCGGAACTGATTGAAGTCCTGCAGGGCTCGCACCTCCTCTGGTAGCTGATTCCTCGATTGGGGAGCCATTATTGAGAAGGCCTGCTCCCTCGTTGTTTTCAGTTTGGCCTCCTTTGGTCCAGGGATTTTTAGAAGATTTTGAGAACTAGATCTCAGTGCTCTCTGGGGGATATACATATTAACGATGCCCTCTTCCTCCAGGCAACCGGACTCCTCACTACGGCTCTCGTACGCCCTTGCATGACGGCAGCCGGACCCCCGCACAGAGCGGGGCTTGGGACCCCAATAACCCCAACACCCCCTCCAGGTGGGTGCCGCTCAGTGGAAGGAGGGGTGCGGCAAAGGAGCTCAAGGTCGACGCAGTCGTTGATGGGAGGAAAGGTGGCCGCGCGTCGCCCGAGATCTTTTGTCTCCTGGGAGTGAGGCAGCCGGCTTGGCGTAGCGGTGGAGAGTGGCAGATTCTAATATGGAAGATTTGAGTTTGATTCCCCACGCCTCCTCCACGTGCAGCTGCTGGAGTGACCTTGTGTCTGTCCCAGTTCTCTCAGAGCTGTTCTCTCAAGAGAAGTTCTCTCAGAGCTCTCTCAGCCCCACCTGCCTCACAGGGTGCCTGTTGTGGGGAGAGGAGAGGAGACTGCAAGCCACTCTGAGAGTCCGAGTGAAGGACGGGGTATGAATCCAATCTCTTCCTTGTCCTGCCTCTTCCACAGAGCCGAAGAAGATTTCGACTACGGCTTTGACGACGAGCCCACCCCTTCTCCACAAGGCTATGGGGGAACACCCAACCCACAGACTCCGGGCTATCCTGATCCATCTTCCCCGCAGGTTAACCCGCCGTACAACCCTCAGACGCCCGGCACCCCTGCCATGTGAGTGTGTACCGTAGTTGAAAGGGATTCGGGCCTGGGCAGAGCTCCTCGCTTGTGTTTCTTCAAATGGGACGGTGCCGCTGTCGTGCTCAAGAGTGCTGTGCTGGTTGTCGTTCCCTGGGAGGCCCCACTTCAAAAGCCTGCTCTGGCGTGGCAGCTCGCTGAGCCCCACTCCCTCAGCCTGACTGGTGTAGTGCAGGGGTGGGGAACCCCCGTCCCGAGGGCCGTATGCAGCCCTCGAGGTCACTTGGTGTGACCCCCGGGGATTGCTGGGCCGAACCGAGCCATGTGGCAGCCTCCCTGGGGCCTGGCTGGCCAGCGAGGATCGGGGGGACCAGCTGCGCTGTGCAGCAGCCTCCCCGGGGCCAGGCAGGGATCGCAGGGCCCAGATGTACTGTGCAGCAGCCTCCCGGGGCCTGGCTGGCCGACCAGAATTGCTGCAGGGCCTGGAAAAGTTACTGTCCCAGTTCAGTTTGCCCGATTCTGCCGTGGCAGCTCGCTGGGTGACGTTAGGCCAGTCACTCTCTCTCAGCCCAACCTACCTCTCAAGATTGTTGTTGAGGATAACATGGAGGAGAGGAGAAGGAGGGAAGCCAGTTCGGACCTTCCACTGGGGAGGAAAGCGAGATATAAATAAAGAACGTCACCATCATAGTGGTGTACAGAAAACAAGGATATAAGATCAACCCTCCCCACCCCCCAAAAAAGATGAAAGAACAAAGATTGGTGCTTGGGGGGGGGGGCAAAGTGGAAGGACTTCTAGCCCCACCTGTGAGCTTCCTCATGGCACTTGGGGGGGTTTTTTGGCCCCTGTATGACACAGAGTCTTGGACTGGATGGGCCATTGGCCTGATCCAACATGGCTTCTCTTATGTCTTGGGCATTGATCTTCTGTATTCTTGGTGCTGGGGGGGGGCGGGCAACAGTGGGAGGGCTTCTAGTGTCCTGGCCCCACTGGTGGACCTCCTGATGGCACCTGGGGTTTTTGGCTACCGTGTGACAGTGTTGGATTGGATGGGCCATTGGCCTGATCCAACATGCTTATGTTCTTATGATTGAGTCCAGTGGCACCTTTATGACCAACAAAGTTTAATTCTGGGTAGAAGCTTTTGTGTGCGTGCCCGCTTTTGATACACGTGTTATTTGTATGAGCTGTTGAGAAAAGGATTCTTTTTTCAGACATTCAGAGAGCCAGTTTGGTGTATTGGTTAAGCGTGCGGACTCTTATCTGGGAGAACCGGGTTTGATTCCCCGCTCCTCCACTTGCACCTGCTGGAATGGCCTTGGGTCACTCATAGCTCTAATAGGAGTTGTCCTTGAAAGGGCAGCTTTGGTGAGAGCCCTCTCAGCCCCACCCACCTCACAGGGTGTCTGTTGTAGGAGAAGAAGATAAAGGAGATTGTGAGCCACTCTGAGACTCTATGGTTGTCATAATCTTCTTCTTTCTTCTTCTTCCTTTCTTCTTCTTCTTCTGGCCTGTAGATGTTTAGGGATTTGTTTTTGTAATTAGAAGTATCAGAACCATAGATGATTAGCATACATTTTGTTGTTGCACTAGTAACATTGTTGTGAGGAAATATTTGACGGGTCAGCTAGCTTTATTTAAATCTGACAAGAACCCAGCCTTAGGATGAATTTGGAAAGCTCACTGAGTACAGAGCCGTACCACCTAGTGGTCAAAACTATGGGGTTTCACTTTCTTACAGTCTGTTCAGTTACCAGTGTCATGAATTTGAAATGGTCAGTGTTTGAGTTCAGGGGCACCTTTAAGACCAACAAAGTTTAATTCTGGATAGAAGCTTTCGTGTGCATTCAGGTATCTGAAGAAGTGTGCATGGCACATGAAAGCTTTTACCCAGAATTAAACTTTGTTGCTCTTAAAGGACTCAGACCAACATGGCTACCCACCAGTGTTCCCTCTATGCTGAGTTAGCGTGAGCTAGCTCACAGATTTTTAGCCTCCAGCTCACAATTTTTGTCTTAGCTCAGGAAGGATAACCCCAGAGCACACTAATCCATTCAATAGCTCACAACTTTTATGCCAGTAGCTCACAAAACACAATTTTTGCTCACAAGACCCTGTGAACGTTGCTACCCACATGGATCTATCTTCATGGATCTAAACAGGTATTTTTAGGAGAAACAGACTTTTACATTTCTTCTGCTGAATCCGGGTTGCTCCGCTGTTGGCACCACTCCTTTGTCTGCTGAATGGTTTTGCTTCTCTCTCTTCCCCACTGCAGGTACAACACAGACCAGTTTTCTCCCTACGCTGTCCCGTCCCCGCAGGGCTCCTACCAGCCCAGCCCAAGTCCTCAGAGTTTCCATCAAGTGGCGCCCAGTCCCGTTGGCTACCAGAACACCCACTCGCCGGCCAGTTACCACCCAACACCGTCACCTATGGCCTACCAGGTATGGCTGGGAAACTTGATGCTCAAAGGGGGTGGTGATACAACTTGAAAGTAAGAAACCCTGCATGACCAACCAGTTCCTCTGGAGGGGCAACAACAGGGCAGAGAGGCCTTCCCCTGAGAAGAACATCAGAAGAGCCCTGCTGGGTCAGACCAGGCGCCCATCTACTCCAGCATCCTGTCTCTTACAGTGGACAACCACATTTTCTAGAGGAACAACCACAGGGCATAGAGGCTGAGGGCTTGTCCTGATGACCCCTGATGTTGCCTCCTGGAACTGGGATTCAGAGATTTTACTTCCTCTGAATGTGATGGTTTCCTTTAGTCTAGTATTCACTGCTAGACCACTCCATGAATCTATCTGATGCTCCTTTAAAGCCATCTCTGCCTGTGTCCGTCACTGCATCCTCCAACAGCAGATCCCACATTTCCCCCTCCCTGCCCGTCTTTCCGGTCAGTGAGGCGAGGTCTAAATATACCTTTGAGGTTCTAAAACAGCAGCCTCGTGATCAGTGAGTTCACTCGCTGGTTTGAAATGTCACAAGGACCCTGCTCGTTCATCAGTTTTCTGCAATCATCCTGCTCTGTTGGGCTTGAAAGCTGCCGGGCTTAACCAGCTATGGGCCGTTTTGACCTTTCCCCTGCCGGCTCTTCCGCTCTCTCATTCTCTTCTGCCTTTCCCCCCTGCTGCAGGCAAGCCCCAGCCCCAGCCCCGTGGGCTACAGCCCCATGACCCCCGGGGCTCCCTCTCCAGGCGGCTACAATCCTCACACCCCCGGCTCCGGCATCGAGCAGAGCTCTAGCGACTGGGTCACCACCGACATCCAGGTCATCGTCCGAGACACATACTTGGACAGCCAGGTCGTGGGGCAGACGGGAGTCATCCGAAGCGTGACCGTGAGTAGACACAGGGTCATAAGAACATAAGAGAAGCCATGTTGGATCAGGCCAACGGCCCATCAAGTCCAACACTCTGTGTCACACAGTGGCAAAAAATGTTATATACACACATACACTGTGGCTAATAGCCACTGATGGACCTGTGCTCCATATTTTTATCTAAACCCCTCTTGAAGGTGGCTATACTTGTGGCCGCCACCACCTCCTGTGGCAGTGAATTCCACATGTTAATCACCCTTTGGGTGAAGAAGTACTTCCTTTTATCCGTTTTAACCTGTCTGCTCAGCAATTTCATCGAATGCCCCCGAGTTCTTGTATTGTGAGAAAGGGAGAAAAGTACTTCTTTCTCTACTTTCTCCATTCCATGCATTATCTTGTAAACCTCTATCATGTCACCCCGCAGTCGACGTTTCTCCAAGCTAAAGAGTCCCAAGCGTTTCAACTTTTCTTCATAGGGAAAGTGCTCCAGCCCTTTAATCATTCTAGTTGCCCTTCTCTGCACCTTCTCTAAAGCTATAATATCCTTTTTGAGGTGCGGCGACCAGAACTGCACACAGTACTCCAAATGAGACCGCACCATCGATTTATACAGGGGCATTATGATACTGGCTGATTTGTTTTCAATTCCCTTCCTAATAAGACGGTAGATGTGGGTTGGCTGGAAAGGGGGGAGAGGACATCGATTGGCAGCAGTGATAGCCTGTAAGAGTGAGGCCTGCCTCTCTTGGGAGTTGCATAAGGTTTGCAGAGTAAATAAGCCAAGAGCTGACACTGTGTTTGAGCTTTAAAAGAAACGTACAGTCTTTATCAGACCAGGGGCCCATCTACTCCAGCATCCTGTCTCCTACAGTGGACAAGCACATTTTCTAGAGGAACAACCACAGGGCATGGGGCAGAGGGCTTCTCCTGATGGCCCCTGATGTTGCCTCCTGGAACTGGGATTCAGAGGTTTTACTGCCTCTGAATGTAACGGTTTCCGTTGGTCTAGTATTCACTGATAGACCTCTCCTCCATGAATCTATCTGATGCAATCCATGAATCTTTTGTGTGTGCAACAGAGTGAGCCAGTTTGGTGTAGTGGTGAAGAGCGCGGACTCTTATCTGGGAGAACCGGGTTTGATTCCCCACTCCTCCGCTTGCAGCTGCTGGAATGGCCTTGGGTCAGTCATAGCTCTGGCAGAGGTTGTCCTTGAAAGGGCAGCTGCTGTGAGAGCCCTCTCCAGCCCCACCCACCTCACAGGGTGTCTGTTGTGGGGGAGGAAGGTATAGGAGGTTGGATTGCACCAAACCATTCCGGGACCCGGGCACTTTTCCCCCAACGCAAGGGGCTTTCCTTGATGTATATCGGGAACTGGCCTTCTGCAGCCTTTTCAGCATCTTGGCAGCTTGTGTCTCCTCTACCCTCACGACTCTAGCATTGGTGGGGGCAAACAGAAGGCAGGGACAGTCCCAAAACAGCTCAGGGAGGAGTTTTTCCCCTGCCTCCAGAAGCAGCCCAGAGCCCCCGTCATTTGCAGCTGACTAATCCCGTCGCCTCCTCTCCGCTCCCCAGGGTGGGATGTGCTCTGTCTACCTGAAGGACAGCGAGAAGGTGGTCAGCATCTCGAGCGAGCACCTGGAGCCGGTCACACCCACCAAGAACAATAAGGTACGTCGAAAGCTCTGGCGAGAAGTGCCACCTGTAGGTGATACGCTGCTGCAGTGCTGGCATGGGAAATGGTCTCATTTGCCCCCAAAGTCAGAATCCGTATCGCTCCGTGAGGGTTTTCTCTCATTAGCTTAACACATCTAGAAAATCCCAGTTAGATATGTCTAAAATGAACCCTCCAAGAGAGACTTCTCGTACAGCACAATGAGGATATTAAGGGGTCTCTGCAGAGGCTGGTTTGCCAGCTAAAATGAGAACATTGCATCTAGCGATTTTCCTTAAAGTAAAGCATGGCTCTTTTTATTAGGTAAGAAGTTGCTAAGGGGATACGGGTGCTAGCTAGTCCTACGATTACAGGGGGGAAGCGTGCAACGGAAATCAGATCTAACGTTTCTCCAGCTGAGCTGAATACATAAATTTATGGCAAATCAGGTTTTAATTGGCTGGATGAATGCTGTCTGAAGTTTTGATGCCCTGCACATAAATACCTTCTGTGACTGGAACTCACCAGCAGAAAACCAGGTCTTTTGCTGAGCAGGAACGCACCAGAATGTGGCTCCGGCTGGCTTGGCATCAGGGGGTGTGGCCTAATATGCAAATGAGTTCCTGCTGGGCTTTTTCATATTAAAAAAAAACCGCCCCGGCTGTAACACAATTTTAATAGAGAAAGTAACTCTTTTAAGAACAGAAATAACCAGGAGTCGTTTTGTAGGAAGATAGGTGGTGGAGCTCTCATTTGCATAACTCATTAACATATACCTCCCCACCCCCCAGCCAAAAGCAGCCTGCTGTAAAAAAGGAGAACCCCGGGCGAGCAAGGCCTGGTAGAGATCCAGCCAGCCCAAGCAGGCCTTTCCCACCTGGGGCTCTCCTGGGCCGCCCCCTCCCCCAGTTAAAAGGCCAGCAAGCCACCTGCCGCCTAAAATCACGTAAAAAGTGGAGAAAGGGTGGTGTGGGCTTCTCCAGGGGTGAATGAGGGCTGCTGCGGGTGTGGCAAAGCCCCTGGTGGCTGGCTGCCCGCTCTCCTAATCAAGGGATTGTTATGCAGCTGCACCTACTATTCCATGGACAAGGCAGGTAGGTGGGGAGGAAAAGGGGGAGCTGTCAGAAAGGTTCAGGAGCTGTGCTCCTGTGAGCTCCTGCTGAATCTGAGGCCTGTTTCTAGCAAAGATCTTCTCTGCATTCTCATCAGTCTTGTAAGTTCCAGTTTCTTGGGGGGGGGGGGGGTTGTTTCATCCTGCCTGGTGTTTTACTCCCCCTAGTGTTCAATTTGATATTCAATTTCTCCTTAGCCCTTAAAACCGGCAATTCCTATGGCTGCCACTACGCCCTCGCGGCTTCTCTTTTTGGGGGGATCCGTCGCTCAGCTTTCCCCTCTCCCTGCAGGTGAAGGTCATCTTGGGAGAGGACCGGGAGGCCACGGGCGTCTTGCTGAGCATCGACGGCGAGGACGGCATCGTCCGGATGGACCTCGACGACCAGCTCAAGATCCTCAACCTCCGTTTCCTCGGCAAGCTGCTGGAGGCGTAGGGAGGGGACAGGGAAGGACTTGGTCCGTGCATCTTGCGGGTTTTATTTTTGTGAGCGCGTCGCCTCCAGACTTGACGCGACCTGCCCTTGTACGGAGGGGCCCCTGACCGCACTGTGTCCCTCCAATCCCCGTTTATTTCTCTCCCTTCCCCGTTACAGGAAATTTGTGGGTTTTAGGGAACGGGAACAGCCTTTTCCCCCTTTTGCATCACGAGTCCAGGGGCCTCCGCAAAAACGGGCAGAGAATGTAGAGGGTTCGGAGGCCGTTGTTTCTTTCTTACAGTGCTTCGCGTCCTCCTGTGAGACGGAACCAACTAGCGTGTCGCTTGCTGCAATAAAAATCTTCTCATGCACTTGCTGTGTTTGCCTGGGGTAAAGAAACTCCCCACCTCTGGGCCTCCTCCTTTGGGACAGAATCTCCAGTTAAATGTTTCCACGCTGAAGAAGTGAGCCACGACTCATGGAAGCTCCTAACCTGCCACAGATTTGGTTAGTTTTTAAGTCGCTGCTGGGCTCTTCTCTGCTGCTACAGACAGACTAACCTGGCCACCCTTCAATATACTGCACAGATGAAATACCAGTCTGGCTTCAGATATATTATTTGTATTACTTTGTTCATGCTCTCTCCATCATTCTAGTCTCCATTTTATCCTCCCGACACCCTTGTGAAAACGAAGACCGTAGATTTATATCCTGTCCTTCTCTCTGAATCAGAGCCTCAGAGGGGCTCCCAATCTCCTTTATCTTCTTCCCCCACAACAGGCACCCTGTGAAGTGGGTGGGGCTGAGAGAGCACTCCCAGAAGCTCCCCTTTCAAGGACAACCTCTGCCAGAGCTATGGCTGACCCAAGGCCATTCCAGCAGCTGCAAGTGGAGGAGTGGGGAATCAAACCCGGTTCTCCCAGAGAATAGTCCACGAACTTCATCACTACACCAAACTGGCTCCCTAATATGTCTTAATATATCTGATAGGCCCAAGCTTCCATGGCCAACTGAGGATTTGAACCTGGATCTCTCAGACCAGCACCCTTACCATGACCCCATGTGATGGTTTCATGCCTTCACTTTGGCCCACATGAGCCCCCCCCCAAAATACCTAGAGTGTAAATGACAGTTCTGTGAAAATGGGGTCCTTAAGTTTCAAATCAGTCTCACCTGTGTATCTGGACTTCATCAGATGAAGCCCTTTAAAGTCTGACCAGATGTCTGGTTTGGTTTTTATTTTGTGAGGAAAAGAAGAAAAAAGTGGAATCTCTAAATGCCATCCATAGGATCCCAGAGTTGGGAGGGGGCCCTAGAGGCCATCTAGTCCAACCCCCCTGCTCAATGCAGGATCAGCCCTAGAGCATCCCTGACAAGGGTTTGTCCAGCTGCTCCTTGAAGGCTGCCAGGGAGGGGAAACTCACCCCCACCCTAGGCAGCCCATTCCACTGTGGAACCACTCTGACTGTAAGACTAGAGATTCCCCTAATAGCTAACTGGTACCTTCCTGCCTTTAATTTCAACCCACTATTGTGAGTCCTCTCCTCTGCTGCTAGCGGGAACAGCTCCCTGCCCTCCTCTAAGTGACGCCTCTTCAAAGACTTTAAGAGAGCCCTCCTTCCCCCCCACTTCAATCTCCCCCTCTCCAGACTGAACATCTCAAGTCCCTCAACCTTTCCTCGTTCCTTAATCTCCTTATTCCGAAAGGCAAGAGTGAACTGAAAATGTCAGAATCCTAGAGTCGGAAGGGACCTCCCGAGTCATCTAGTTCAACCCCCTGCACAAGGCAGGAAACTCACAAACACCTCTCCCTAAATTCACAGGATCTTCATTGCTGTCAGATGGCCATCTAGCCTTTGTTGAAAAACCTCCAAGGAAGGAGAGCCCACCACCTCCCAAGGAGGAAGCCTGTTCCACTGAGGAATCGCTCTAATGGTCAGGAAGTTCATAGAATCATAGAGTTGGAAGGGACCTCCAGGGTCATCTAGTCCAACCCTCTGCACAACGCAGGAGACTCACAAACACCTCCCCCTAAATTCACAGGATAGAATCCTAGAATCACAGAGCTGGAAGGGACCTCCATCTAGTCCAACCCTCTGCACAAACACTTCCCCCTAAATTCACAGGATCTTCATTGCTGTCAGATGGCCATCTAGCCTCTGTTTAAAAACCTCCAAGGAAGGAGAGCCCACCACCTCCCAAGGAAGCCTGTTCCACTGAGGAACCGCTCTAATGGTCAGGAAGTTCATAGAATCACAGAGGTGGAAGGAACCTCCAGGTTCATCTAGTCCAATCCCCTACACAACGCAGGAGACTCACAAACACCTCCCCCTAAATTCACAGGATAGAATCCTAGAATCACAGAGCTGGAAGGGACCTCCAGGGTCATCTAGTCCAACCCCCTGCACAATGCAGGAGACTCACAAACACCTCCCCCTAAATTCACAGGGTGGAATCCTAGAACCACAGAGTTGGAAGGGACCTCCAGGGTCATCTAGTCCAACCCCCTGCACAATGCAGGAGACTCACAAACGCCTCCCCCTAAATTCACAGGATCTTCATTGCTGTCAGAGGGCCATCTAGCCTCTGTTTAAAAACCTCCAAGGAAGGAGAGCCCACCACCTCCCAAGGAAGCCTGTTCCACTGAGGAACCGCTCTAATGGTCAGGAAGTTCATAGAATCACAGAGGTGGAAGGAACCTCCAGGTTCATCTAGTCCAATCCCCTACACAACGCAGGAGACTCACAAACACCTCCCCCTAAATTCACAGGATAGAATCCTAGAATCACAGAGCTGGAAGGGACCTCCAGGGTCATCTAGTCCAACCCCCTGCACAATGCAGGAAACCCACAAACACTTCCCCCTAAATTCACAGGATCTTCATTGCTGTCAGATGGTCATCTAGCCTCTGTTGAAAAACCTCCAAGGAAGGAGAGCCCACCACCTCCCAAGGAGGAAGCCTGTTCCACTGAGGGACTGCTCTAATGATCAGGAATTATAGAGTTGGAAGGGACCTCTAGAGTCATCTAGTCCAACCCCCTGCACAATGCAGGAAACCCACAAACGCCTCTCCCTAAATTCACAGGATCTTCATTGCTGACAGATGGCCATCTAGCCTCTGTTTAAAAACCTCCAAGTGTTAAGAGCTGTAGCCTAAGTAGGGGATGATTGCAGGCATGTTGGCTGTCTGAATACTGACTCAATACCAACTGCTTTTTTGGAAGGGGATGAAGCTGTTTTGCAAAATGTCAGCTGTAGTTACTTGGGGGGGGGGAGTGGCTTACCAAAAGCATTCAGTACTGCAACCCAAAGCGACGATTTGCAAGTTATGATGACCCAACAGTGACAGTTTATGCTGGCTGGACCAGCACTTCCCAAGGTTTTCAGTATGGTGGCCCGCAAGTACATACTTTCTTGGTACGGTGACCCCTCCAAGGTTTTGGGGGTTTTTTGGCAGCCAAGGCAAACTACGAAGTGCAGCCTTGCATGTTCTGCAGTGGTCATCCAGATATTGAGAATCACACAGCCTTTGCGCAAAGAGTGCAGCTTTCCCGAGCCTGTGGCATTCCACTTTCCTCTCGGCTTCCGTATTTCAAGAGGAATTGGAATTCTGACATAGAACCCTCACCACTCTCTTGCCTAAACCACCGGAAGCTACAAGCCTTCCAATTCTTTTGGCGAGTGGGGTTTTGGCGCGCCTAAATTTCAACTGGCTTTGCCACGCGTCCTAAGTTCAAAACACCCTGCTTTCCAAAAGCAGTTAGAGGGACCACGCTTGAACTCCTCTTGGCCAGCGGGGGTGATGCCGTTTGGGATTCAGGCAGGGGAAGCCTCTGGTCCCTCCCACAAAAAGCGCTGAAACAGACCACCCTGTAAATGCTCTTTGCAAGCGGCATTGCCAAAAGCGCTAGGAGGTTTGTCTGTCTAATGCAGGGGGCGGGGCCTAACTTGCTTAAAATAAAATAATACAGGGGTGGCCAATGATAGCTCTCCAGATGTTTTTTGCCTACAACTCCCATTAGCCCCAGCCAGCATGGCCAATGGCTGGGGCTGATGGGAGTTATAGGCAAAAAGCATCTGGAGAGCTGCCATTGGCCACCCCTGAAATAATACATAAAAATTTCAGATGTTTGAAAGCCACAAGACATAAACATCAGATGTTTGAGAGCCACGAGACGTGGACATCAGATGTTTGAGAGCCACGAGATGTGGACATCAGATGTTTGAGAGCTGGAAGGAAGGAAATGGGGGGAGGTGGAAAGAAAGCAACTTTAAATGTATTCTCCAAGCTGGCCAACATGTTGGTGGGGGCTTCATGATATGTTTGAAAGAGCCAGGTATGGCTCCTGAGCCACAGTTTGGCCACCCCTGGTCTAATGCTTTAGGCTAGGATGGGGGGAGGATTTGGCGCTGGGTTAGGGGACCTGAAGAGGGGACTTGCCAAATGCTGGAGGTGTTGGTGGGGAGGCGAGGGTTTGGCGCGCCTGACTTCAGCTGGGAATTCTGCATGGCACCAGCGGTCAATACCTGGGGTTGGCGACCTCCAGGCAGGGCCTGGAGATCCAGAGTTCCCACTGGTCTTCAGGTGATAGATCAGTTTCTTAGAACAAGAAGCTTTGCAGGGCGGGCTCCATGGCTTTATGCCCTGCTGAAGCCCCACCCCAAACCCTGCCCTCTCCAGGCCCCAACCAAAGTCTCCCGGAACCTCCCGGACGAGAGTTGGTAACCCTGGTCATTCTCGAGTGGACCGCGTTTTTCTTCTTGCTGGGCAGTGGAAAGTCGCTTCGGCAGAGCCAATCAGGGACGAGACCATTGGCCACGCCTCCTTCCCTCTCCCTATTGGACAGCGCGCTTCCGTACGTCAGAGCGGCCGCCTCGTGCATTGAATGGGCGACCAATGAACTGCCCGCTTGCCCCCTCCCCTTCACTTGTACAGGGCAGGAGGAAGTTTCGCAACCTGATTGACAGCCCTGGAGAGGCTTCCCGCCTCGCGATTGGGCAAGCGTCCACGAGTGGGCGTGGCCGAGCGGCGAGAACTCCCCGCCGGGGCGAAGGGAAAAGACTCGGAAGCTTCCCACTCCGGTCTCCGCGCGGCGCATGCGTCCCTCTCCCTGCCTCCTGATTGGCCGAGCCGCTTGCCGCCTCCCTCGGCGCATGCGTGGTGGCTAGCCTGGCGGGCCAAGATGGCGGCGGCTGTGGCGGGCGTTCGCGCCTTGTCCCTGGCCGTGCTGAGGGGAGGCGGCGGCGGCGCGACCCTCGCTAGCTGCTGCTGCCGGCGGTGGAGGCGGCTCCTGAGCACGGGCGCTCCCCCTCAGGTGGTGGGGGCGGGGCTGACGGAGGCCGTGCTGAGGGAGGCCGTCAAGCAGAAGCAGGTGAGGCCGGGGGATTGGGGCAGGGGGCTGTCAATCACACTCCGGCCCCGCCTTTCCTCTCAAGGGGAGGGGCTCTCTTGATTGGGGCAGGGGGCTGTCAATTACACTCTGGCCCCGCCTTTCCTCTAGGGGAGGGGCTCTCTTGATTGGGGCAGGGGGCTGTCAATTGCACTCTGGCCCTGCCTTTCCTCTCAAGGGGAGGGGCTCTCTTGATTGGGGCAGGGGGCTGTCAATTGTACTCTGGCCCCGCCTTTCCACTCAAGGGGAGGGGCTCTCTTGATTGGGGCAGGGGGCTGTCAATTGCACTCTGGCCCCGCCTTTCCTCTCAAGGGGAGGGGCTCTCTTGATTGGGGCAGGGGGCTGTCAATTGTACTCTGGCCCCGCTTTTCCTTTCAAGGGGAGGGGCTTTCTCTCGATTGGGGCAGGGGGCTTTCAGTCGCACTCTGGCCCCCTTTTCCTTTCAAGGGGAGGGACTCTCTTAATTGAGGCAGGGTGCTGTCAATTGTACCCTGGCCCCGCCTTTCCTCTCAAGGGGAGGGGCTGCCTCTCGATTGGGGCAGGGGGCTGTCAATTGCACTCTGGCTCCATCTTTCCTCTCAAGAGACCCCCAGGAGCCCTCCTCAGCTCCTGGCTACAGCCCTGCTAGGTAGGCCAGGCTGGAAGCAACTGGTCCAAAAGGCCACTCTCGTGGCACAAGGAGAATTTGAACTCAGGTCTGTGGGGGGGCGTGTCGTCTCTATTGGGGTAGGGGGGAGCTGTCAATCACACTCTTGCCCTGCCTTTCCTTTAAAGCAGTGGTGTAATTGTTATTGGCCTTAAAGGAGCCCTGCAAGGTAGCTCAGGCAAAAGGTGAGCAGCCCAAAGGCAAAGTGAGGATTTGAACTCAGGTCCACGTGTAGTTCTGAAGAGAAACCAGGTCCAGGTGTAGAGGTGGTGGACTCTCTTTATTGGGGTAGAGGGGAGCTGTCAATCACACTCCTGCCCTGCCTTTCCTTTCCTTTAAAGCGGTGGTGCAGTTGTTATTGGCCTTACAGCAGCCCTGCAAGGCAGGTCAGGCAAAAAGTGAGCAGTCCAAAGGCCGCCTTCATGGCACAGTGCGGATTTGAACTCTGGCCTGTGTGTAGGGGTGGTGGTCTCTCTTGACTGGGGTTGGGAGGAGCTGTCAGTAACACTCTTGTCCTGCCTCCCTTTTAAAGTGGGGGTGGTGCAATTCTTATTGCCAGTGAGCAGTCTAATAAGACTGGTGGTAGAAAGTGAGGTAGGTCAGGTTGAGAGTGCTTGTTCCGGAGGCTGATTTCATGGCACGGGAAGTTTTGAAATCAGGTCTGTTGCCGGGGGGGGGGGGGGTCTCTCTTGGGCTAGAAAGGATCTGTCAATCATTCTCTTCCTGCCTTTATTTAACAGTGGAGATGCTGTTGTTATGGCACAGGGAAGATTTGAATGCAGCCTGACAGGGAGAATGTGGCTTTTCTCCTTGCTGTTCTTACATCTCAGCCCCACTGCATGATGGTGTTTTATTTTATATGTAGTCTGCAATTTGCGGGGGGGGGGGGGGGTAACACAGTGGAAGTCAATGCAGTCCCCAGGATGGAACATCCAACAGGCAGTGTAATCGGACTGGTGGTAGAAAGTGCCATTACAGCCAGCAAGAGACATTCAGATGTGGTTTGCCGTTGGCGGCCTCTGCATCGCAGTCTGGGACTTTCTTGGAGATCTCCCATCCAGGCCTTGAATTCAGCAGGCGCTCCCCTTCTTCCTTCCCACTTACCCTGTCCATTGAATAGTAGGTGCAGCTGCATAACAACCCTTGGATGAGGAGAGCGGCCGGCCAGCCAGCCAGCAGGGGCTTTGCCACACCCCCAGTGTCATGGGTGCTGGGGACCCTGCAGAAGAAACCGAGCCTGCAGAGCCTGCAGAAGGACCAGTGCCCCTGCCTCCTGCTGAAGAAGATCCAAGCCCCCCTGCCTCGCCCTCTCTGGTGGGTCGTGTGCGTGACCGCCTTCGTCAGGACCTCAGGGATCGGAGGAGGGCGGCACGCTCACAAGCAAGACGCTCCCTGAGCCCTGAGTGGTGAAAGGATTCTGGCCCTTCTAAGTGTGAGGATGCTTAAGTTTCGGCAGGATCCTGGCTGCTGCTCTGAGACAGCAATTAGCCCAAATGAGCAACAGGCAGCAGAGGGCTATATAGCTGTGGGCTTTGGGAGGAGGCTTTGTGGAAGCAACTAGTCACATACCTGACATCCTAGCATCCACTCCGGCTCTTGACTTTGGCTTTTGGATTCCTGACTTTGGCTTGGACCTCTGGACCCCCTGACTTCGGCTTCTGAACCTCTGACCGGTGATACCTGGATTGCGATTCTGTTTTGGCGCCTTGGACCCACCTTGCTCACGAGTTGCCGACCTTGGACTGCCCCTGGACTTTGCCTGACTCAGCCCCAGCTCGTGACACCCAGCAGCCCTCATTCACCCCTGGAGAAGCCCACACCACCCTTTCTCCACTTCTGATGTGATTTTGGGTGGTGGGCGGCTTGCTGGCCTTTCGACTGTGGCGGCAGGGGTAAGGAGAGCCCCCGGTGAGTGAGACCTGCTTGGGTGGCTGGATCTCTAGCCAGCCCAAGCAGGCCTCGCTCACCTGGGCCTGTCCTTTCTTGCGCCGGGTTGCTGGTGGAGGGGGTGGCATATGCTAATGAGCTCCACCACCTTTTTTTTTTTTTTTTTACAAAACAACCTCTGCTCCCATCCAAATACTCACCATAACTGATCCTGCTTAACTTCTGAGATCTGACAAGATTGGGTTAGCTATCCAGGTCAGAGTGTAATAGGATTAAGATTGTAGAAGTTAAAACCAAGTAAAAGAAATTGGGAGCAGAGTTGAAACAAAGCAGTAATAGTGACATAACATATTAAATGATGCATAAGGTAGGATAATGCTAGGAGTCATTGCTGTTAGGCTTAAATATTACTGTGTTTTGTAACCCGCTTGCTGATTTACTTTTTAGTTTTACTACGAATCTCTGCTCTTAGGCTCAATTAAAATGTTCAAATATTATTGTTCAAATGTTGTGCTTTGCAGTGGGCTTACGGATCAAATGCATAATTCTGTTGCATTTGTTTGCACTCCAGAAAGGCAGACTATAGATGACATGAAAATATAGAAAAAAATAGTCTTTTGCTTGAAGCACTAAACCGTTCTGGCTTTTGTTGCATCCCTTTATGCCTGTTGATGTAGAGAATTCAGAGGAAAGGAAAGAATCCGTGGATTTGAGTCATGTCTGATCCGAGCCCTTCTGTCTCCTTTCCTGTGTAGGCAACAGACGGGGGAGATGGGAAAAGCTCTGGCTCTGATGAGCAGCAAGAGAAGAAGCAGAAGGAAAATACCGCCTACGCGAAGAAGGTGGTGCTCAGGATAGCAGGGCTCATGGGTGCTGGCAGTGGAGTGGCCATTATCTATATCTTTGGTAAGTTTGCTGCCGTCCACATCACACCCATCAAATGCGATTGCTACATCCGCGCTCACTGGCTTTCCTTACAGAAAACATGTGTCGTGTGGGCCAAGGTTTCGTGAACGTTGAAAGCAGAGGTCTCCAGTATATATGGACATATGAAGCTGCCTTATATTCCATCAAAGTCAGTATTGTCTACTCAGACTGGCAGCAGCTCTCCAGGGTCTCAAGCTAAGGTTTTTCACGCCTCCTTGCCTGGACCTTTTTTAGTGGAGTTGCCAGGGATTGAACCTGGAACCTTCTACTTACCAAGCAGGTGCTCTACCACTGAGCCACCGTCCCTCCCCATAGTTGAACCTATGAACATATGAAGCTACCTTCTACTGAATCAGACTCTCGGTCCATCAAAGTCAGTCTTGTCTACTCAGACTGGCAGCTGTTTTCCAGGGTCTCCAGCTGAGGTTTTTCACGCCTACTTGCCTGGACCCTTTTTTAGTGGAGTTGCCAGGGATTGAACCTGGGACCTTCTGCTTCCCAAGCAGATGCTCTACCCCTGAGCCACTGTCCCAGGGATGCGATGACTCCCGCTGACACCGTTTTTAGACACTGGGTGATGCCAGGTGGCCCTTTTGCCCAGCAGGGCTTCTGAATAGCTATTAGAGATTTGATTGGCTATGCAGATTTTTCCGAATGTTGCTTTGCCAAGCAGCTGCCACCACAGCATGAGACTCTTCACTGTGGAGCTGAAGGTGAGCTGCGGCAACAGTTTTGTGGCTGGCCCTGCCTCCCGCAGCGGCCGTTTCTGTGGCAGCCGTTTTGCGGCTGTGCCTATTCTACTGTGTCAGAATTCCGAAATCTCCCACAAGCTCAGATAGGTTGGGGACCCACGATTGAAAGGAATGTGAATGTTGCCGTTCCATTACAAACATATGAAGCTGCTTTAGAGGCAGAGACTAGCTAGGTCAGCATAGTCTTCTCCAGGGGTGTTGAATTCATTTATTATGGGGGCCGGATCTGACATAAACGAGACCTTGTTGGGCCGGGCCATGTCAGGTTGGGCCAAGCCATGTGTGTACCTATTTAAGATTAGGTAGCGGAGATATAAATGCTATAAAGAACACAGGCAAGCACATATATATATATATATATATATATATAATGCTTAAAGAGTTAGCACTCATTGGTTTTAAAGATTCTTGCTTTGTTCCATGGGATCCAGGGAACTGGGCAAAGGAAGCTCTGGCTCTTTCCTGCCTTCCCCAGGGGACCGGGAGGGGGAGGAGCCTCAGCCAATAGAAGGAAAAGAAGCTTGGCTCAGTAGCTCTGCTGCGCAACCGAGAGAGGCCGGCAAAGCAAGCTGTCCTTCCCAAGGGAGGAGCCTCAGCCAATGGAGAAAAGAGAGATTTTGCTCTGTAGCTCCTGTGCGATTGAGCAAGCCTGGCAAAGCAAGCTGTGATGTAGAAGGAAGCAAATCAGAGGGAGAAGGAAGCAGATGACAGCCGGTTTCTCGAGGGCCTGATAGGAGCCCTCCAGGGGCCTGATTCGGCCCCCAAACCGCATGTTTGACACCCCTGGTCTACTCTTTACGGGCAGCAGCTCTCCAGGGCCTCAGCTATAGAGGCTCCTTCTTGGCATCTGCTGCCTAGATCCTTTAGCTTGGGATGCCTGGGACCTTCTCTCTGCAAACCAGGTTCTCACCCTTGAGCCAGGGCTGTTCCCTTTGTCTGTGGGCGCCCTGGATCAGTCAAGAACTTTCCATGGAATTTCCTCTGCTGTTTCCTCAGGTTTAATCCACATTTGGAGACAGGATCGCTCCTCTAGCTGGTATGTGGAAGGCCATATGATCACCATCCTCCAGCTAGTGAAAAAAGGAGAATTGTGGTGGCCAGTGTAGTGGTTAAGTGTGCGGACTCTTATCTGGGAGAACCAGGTTTGATTCCCCACTCCTCCGCTTGCACCTGCTGGAATGGCCTTGGGTCAACCAGAGCTCTCGCAGAGCTGTCCTTTAAAGGGCAGCTTCCGTCAGAGCTCTCTCAGTCCCACACCTCACAGGGTGTTTGTTGTGGGGGAGGAAGATAAAGGAGATTTGTGAGCCGCTCTGAGACTCTCGAGTGGAGGACGGAATGTAAATCCAATGTCGTCTTCTTCTTCCCTCTAAGCTGCAGAGTCTCATGAGCAAAAATTCTCCTTTGTGAGCTACTGGCGTTAAAGCTGTGCGCTACGTCAATGTAGTGTGTGCTAAATCAATGTGATGTACTGTGCGCTACATAAGTGACTGTGCACGAGGGTTATCCTTCCTGAGCTAAGACAAAAATGTGTAAGCTGGAGGCTAAAAATCTGTGAGCTAGCTCACCCTAACTCAACTGAGAGGGAACACTGGTGGTGACTGAGCATATAGCTGCTCTTCTGAAACTGAAATTGTAAGAGCTGTCTCAGGCGCTCTTGATCTCAGTGGCGCTCCATGTCCTTCTGCGTTACAGAAACATGGAGCTGGAAGGAGCCCAAAGGCCATCTAGTCCACCCCCTCGCACAATGCTGGGAAATCACAGTTACTTCCCCCAGTGACCCCTGCTCTATGTATGCCCAGAGGAAGGCAAAAAACCCCCAAAACCTCCAGGACCTCTGGCCAATTCGGCCCGGAGGAAGATTCCTTCCTGACCCCAGAGTGGCAGTCGGCATTAAGGCAAGTGCTACGCAGTCTTCGTTAACGACCAGCTCTGTGTTTGTTTAATCACAGAAAGCTGTATTCATTTAACGAAGCCGTTTCAGGCAAGACTTGGTAGAACTGGAGAGCCACGGTTAAACTTTCAGATACATAGGTTGGTTCAGACCAGGGATGGCCAAGCATACCATATAAAATAAATGTCAGATGTTTGAGAGCCGCAAGACATGAATGTCAGATGTTTGAGAGCAGGCAGGCAAACAGGAAGGAAAATAGATGGTAAGAGGGAGGGAGAGGTGGAAAGAAAGCCACTTTAACATTAAATGCATTCTTCAAGCTGCTGGCTGGCTTGGTTTGGAGAAGTGATTTAAAGACACAAATGCCTTCTGCAAGACAACCAACGGGGCAGTGGGGGCTTTGAGAGCCACACAATATGTGTGAAAGAGCCACATGTGGCTCCCGAGCCACAGTTTGGCCACTCTTGGTTCAGACCGTTAGTTCATTTGAGTAAAAAGCGCCTTTTTTTCTACCAGTGAAGTAGCACTCCCTGCCCACTTTTCATTGCAGTTACAACTAGCTGCAGACAGTGATTAACCCCTTTTTCATTCCAGTTACAGCTAGCCCCAGACAGCGATAGTCTCTGAGAGTACAACCTTGAATGCCTAAGCGTACCAAATACCTCAGGGTGAGAAAAAAGATACTTATAAGTTAAAAAAAAAAAAAAGTAAAGGTAGTCCCCTGCACAAACACCAGTCATTTTCAGCTCTGGGATGATGTTGCTTTCACAACATTTTCATGGCAGACTTTTTACGGGGTGGTTTGCCCTTGCGTTCCCCAGTCATCTACCCTTTCCCCCCAGCAAGCCAGGTACTCTTTTTACCAACCTCGGAAGGATGGAAGGCTGAGTCAACCTTCGGCCGGCTACCTGAACCCAGCTTCCACCGGAATCGAACTCAGATCATGAGCAGAGAGCTTGAACTGCAGTACTGCAGCTTTACCACTCTGCACCACAGGGCTCCTCACTTATAAGTTACACAGACAAAATATATGCGCTATTAGCCAGCTGTCTGTACCTACAAGCACAACAGCCAATTGTTACTGTAGCAGGAAGACCCCGCACTACAACCGTTCAATTGTAACCCCGCACTACAATTGAACCGGTTACAACTGAACCAACATGGAAGTACTTATGGCAAGGAAACACCTTGACACATTACCCTGAGCGTATAAGAAAGAGCCACTAGAGCTGAGCACTGGTGCTTTAAGTGAAACTTATAAATAGGCTCTTTATCGCTTTTAGAATCTTCTTTGCTGTGCGATGCTACAAACTGTTTTCTCTCTCTCTCTCTCTTTCTTTGGGGCAGGTAGCAATTCAGTGGATGAACATGGTGTTAAGGTAAGCCCATGGTTTTCAGAGCATTTTTTAAATCTGAAGCTTGCTGTGGAGAGCTGCCACCAGGGGTCACCGTCTGCTTGAATTGGCCCCGCTGTTGAAGGAGGAAGAATGCTGTGTTCCCTTTTTCTCACCTCTTCTGAGATGGGGTGAAGTTTAAATCTGGAGGGCGGTTAACATTTGTTAGCTCAAAGGACACAGCGGAAGGACAGAGATAAATAGCAGAGAGGTTGCGAAGCTATAAACTATTACATTATATTATAACTGAGTAAAGGAGAAAAGATAAAATAAACTTGCAGAGCATTCAGCATTCACGGAAGCTCATTGCTCCGTCGCCACCTTCTTCTCCAGGCCCCCGTAAATTTGTTAGGTGATAAAGTCCTGAGGGCAAAAGAAAAGCAACAAAATGCTTTTGGGATCGAGCTGATGGCCACGTTCCCTTTGTGTAGGACAAGTGTAGTTTGTATACATTCTCCATGTATGATGACTGTAGGGATTCTGGCAGTTCTGTAGCAGTTACAGTCCTCATGTCTTTGTATTCTGTCAGCGATGTTGTGAGGTAGATTATTTAGTTTACTTCTACTGCGCCGTTCTTCCCACTGGGAGCCCAAAGCAGCTTCCATCACACTCCTCTTTTCCATTTTAAGCTTACAACAATCCTGTGAGGTAGGTTAGGCTGAGAGTGTGGCTGGCCCAGGGTCACTTAGCAAGTTTCTGTGGCATGAGTGGGAATTCGAACCCGACTCTCCCAAGTAGTAGTCTGATACTCTTAACCAGTGCATTGGCTTTCAAGCTGAGAGTGAGTTTTTAAGAATGGCTTTTGTGAGATCCTGGAAGAGCCCCGTGGCGCAGAGTGTTAAAGCTGCAGTACTGCAGTCCAAGCTCTGCTCACGACCTGAGTTCAATCCCGGCGGAAGCTGGGTTCAGGTAGCCAGCTCCAGGTTGACTCAGCCTTCCATCCTTCCGAGGTTGGTCAAATGAGTAACCAGCTTGCTGGGGGGGAAGTGTAGATGACTGGGGAAGGCAGTGGCAAACCACCCCGTAAAAAGTCTGCCATGAAAACATTGTGGTGCGACGTCACCCCAGAACCAGAAATGACTGATACTTGCACAGGGGACTACCTTTTTGTACCCCCCCCCCTTTTTTTTGTGAGATCCACGAAATAACTTTGTAGCTTAACAGAAATTTGAACCCAGGTTTCTGGGTCTGCACTCAGCATTCTGTCCACTGCGGCAAGCAACAAAGTGGTAGAGACTCTTCCAGTTTGAAAATCATTTAATGGGGGGGGGGGGGGAAGAAACCCTCTCCTTGGTAATACTGGCTAACCTTGACACTTGCCAACACTTTGGAATACTGTGTACAATTCTGCTCACTGTACCTCAAAAAAGATTTCTAGCTTTGGAAAAAGTGCACAAAAGGGCATCTAGAATGATAACGGGTGGAACACCCTCCCCATGAAGAAGGTTTAGGGTTGACAATTGAGGGATTGCATGATAGAGGTTTGCAGAATTATGCATGAGATAAAGGAAACAGAGAAAGAAGTACTTTTCTCCCTTTCTTAAAGCGCAAGAGCTCTTGGGCACTCAGTGAAATTAATGCGCAGGTAACTTAGAACAAATCAAAGGGATTCCCGCTTCGCCCAAAGAGTAATTGATTCATGGAATTCACTGCCACAGGTACAGGTTCAAGAGGGGACTGTATAAGCATATGGAGCAGAGGTCCATCAGTGGCCCTTAGCCACAAGGTATAGCACTCTGTCTGGGGCAGAGATGGTCTGTCTTCTTGGTACTTGGGGGGCAGCAGTGGGAGGGCTTCTGGAGTCCTGGCCCTGCTTGTGGACCTCCTGATGGCCCCTGGGTTTTGGCCACTGTGTGACACAGAGTGCTGAACTGGCGGGGCCATTTGCCTGATCCAACATGGCTTCTCTTATGTTCTTCTGTGACACAGAGTGCTGAACTGGATGGGCCACTGGCCTGATCCAACATGGCTTCTCTTATGTTCTTCTGTGACACAGAGTGTTGGACTGGATGGGCCACTGGCCTGATCCAACATGGCTTCTCTTATGTTCTTCTGTGACACAGAGTGTTGGACTGGATGGGCCATTTGCCTGATCCAACATGGCTTCTCTTATGTTCTTATGTGACACAGAGTGTTGGACTCGATGGGCCACTGGCCTGATCCAACAGGGCTTCTCTTATGTTCTTCTTTGACACAGAGTGTTGGACTGGATGGGCCACTGGCCTGATCCAACAGGGCTTCTCTTATGTTCTTATGTGACACAGAGTGCTGGACTGGATGGGCCACTGGCCTGATCCAACAGGGCTTCTCTTATGTTCTTATGTGACACAGAGTGTTGGACTGGATGGGCCACTGGCCTGATCCAACAGGGCTTCTCTTATGTTCTTATGTGACACAGAGTGCTGGACTGGATGGGCCACTGGCCTGATCCAACAGGGCTTCTCTTATGTTCTTATGTGACACAGAGTGTTGGACTGGATGGGCCACTGGCCTGATCCAATAGGGCTTCTCTTATGTTCTTATGTGACACAGAGTGCTGGACTGGCGGGGCCATTGGCCTGATCCAACATGGCGTCTCCTATGTTCTTAACGCTGAAGTGTTTAAAAGAAGGAGCGTCATCTGACAGTACTTTTAGGGAGGCACAGAACAGAGGTTAAGCATTCCTTCCACCCTCTCCTGGCATCATCGATCTGTTCTTTAAAACTGGTTACCAACCGTTAGGGCTCTGATTCAAACACATATTTTTACGATGGCGTTGCTCCCGCTGCTGTACTGGTGCATCAGAACGCATGGAGCCAGCTGCCTGTACAACAGTGCTCACAGGAGATTTTGTAGCCCGTGTGGTGTATCTTTTTACCTTTCCTTTCTTCTGCCTTCCTCGTCACCTGTGAGCTGCCTTTTATGCCTCCTTTACCCCAGACAGTCAAGCCTCTAAATTTCCCCTGCCCCACTCTGCAGTTTCTAGTTCTGAATAAAGTGCACAAGTAATACAGGATTACAGACAACATTAAAAAAAAAAAACCCAGTCTTTATGGCATCCACCCACAGGTATTCCCCCCCGCCCGCCCCCCCGTAGGCAAAACCAGCCTAGCCAACATTCAGGGTTTTCCAAATCCCTGTTTTGCCATTTAAAAAAAAAGGGCTTGGGTGGCCCATTCCGTGACTAAAAAGGGGGCCATGAGAAAGGCTTGGCGCAAAGTTCCCATGGCATCTCGTGGTCCTCATTACAACAGGCACGTGTTGCCACGGATGTGTGAATGGGCCATGTTGGTGGCAGGCTGATGTGCTCATTGCCAACAGCTCCTCCCTGTCCTTTGCAGCCTCCGCGTTTCCATCTCGGGCGAGTTTTATTTCCTCCCTTGGCTGTTCCTCTTGAAGAGCTGCCCATCAACGTGGCTTAGAGTCGCCTCCGGTATCACTTTCGAGACCAACAGGAGATTCAGGGTATGGGCTTTCGAGTGTCCCAAGTTCCTTTGATCAGACGCAGACACATTAGCAGCGCTTGTCCTCTCGCTTAAGATGAGAGTAAAAGCCTTCACGTCAGAGACCCATTTGTGGGGTTATTTAGGGACTCTCTTTGGGGAGTCTGTGATAAAAGCGAGTCAGAGCGGAGTCGTAGAAATTGCGTGCATCGCTCCATCTGTTATGGGAATTTCGATGGGGAAATCCCTTTTCTTTTTTGCACGAGGCACCAATTGCAGTCTGCAGTCTCCTAGCATATTGAACTGAGTGAAGCGGCATTGTGGGTAGACCTGGGGATGAGGAAGCTGCAAGAGTTTTCGTGGTGGGAAGTATCTATTTGTTTAAAATGTTAAGTGTTTATTCGTACATTTATGTCTCAGTTTTCCTCGTGATTCCGAGTTCGTCTCCTTGGACTCAAGGTAGCCAGCAGAAGCTGAAGACACCCATGTGCACAAATAACACAACTGTGACTAAGCACGCAAGGCTTACCCTTGCGTCAGCCTTCCTGCTGCCGTGGGCGACTCAGGGTCATTCAGGATCTGTTCTGTCTCCCCGCCACCACCGCTGTTTTTTGTCTTTGCTTCATGGTGACTAGTAACTTGGTGGATCTGAACACGTGTATTTAAATATAGCCACGATATATAGAGCAAAGTTTGAATCCAGTGGCACCTTTAAGAAACCAACAAACTTTAATTCTAGATGTAACCTTTGCTGTGGATGTGGGGAGCTTTGACTCGCAACAGCTTAAATGCTGAAACTCTTGTTGCTGCTGCTGCTGACCAACAGTGCTGCTGGTATAGTCAAGCAAGAAGTTCACACCATTTCCGCGACTTGCCATAATATCAGTCCTTTATGTATTTATTCAAACACTTAGGCCTTTCCACCTAACTCAAGGAGGCTCATAGATAGAGTAGCCCAGTCTTTTGTTCTGTACTCAAAAGGAAGCCCTCGTGATTAATTATGCCTCAGAGGAGAGTCTAGATCTGACTTGTCCAAATCTGTTAAACGTTGCATCGTGGAGTTCCGAGAATGGATTGTTGTCTCCCATTTTTCAGTTGCTTTTGAAAGTGTTTTGGCAGTTAAGGTGAGGCATGGAGGGGGGGAGGCGTCAGGTTGCCAGATCCAGGTGGGAAGACTCCTGGAAATTATGGGATGGAACCTGGGGAGAACAGGGACTTCCAAGTGGTGGGGTACCGTGCCACACAGCCCACCCTTCAAAGCATCTCTTTTCTCCAGGTGAACGGTTCTTCGGGGATGAGCTGTAATTTAAGGAGAACCTCAAGTCCCACCTGGAGGCTGGCATTCCTAATTTGGCCCTCGGTTCCTAGAGAGGTGCTTTCTATGTTACCCATGTGAAAAACATGTCTCCTTTTCCCCTTCTTTTTTCACCTGTGCCCTTCTGTGCCCATTACAAGAATGCTGTCTTTCTTTCATTCGTTCGTTCGTTCCTTCCTTTTTTTGTTCTTTCTTTCTCTCTCTCTCTCTCTCTCTCTTTGGTGTAGTGGTGAAGTGTGCGGCCTCTTACCTGGGAGAATCAGGTTTGATTCCCCACTCCTCCACCTGCTGGAATGGCCTTGGGTCAGCCCATAGCTCTCTCACAGCTGTCCTTGAAAGGGCAGCTTCTGGGAAGGCTCTCTCAACCCCACCCACCTCACAGGGTGTCTGTTGTGGGGGAGGAAGATAAAGGAGATTCTGAGAATCGGAGTGGAGGGCGGGATATAAATCCAATATCTTCTTTCTCTCTCTTTCTCTTTGGTGTAGTGATGAAGTGTGCGGAGTCTTATCTGGGAGAACCGGGTTTGATTCCCCACTCCTCCACCTGCTGGAATGGCCTTGGGTCAGCCCATAGCTCTCTCACAGCTGTCCTTGAAAGGGCAGCTTCTGGGAGGGCTCTCTCAACCCCACCCACCTCACAGGGTGTCGTGGGGGAGGAAGATAAAGGAGATTCTGAGATTCGGAGTGGAGGGCGGGATATAAATCCAATATCTTCTTCTTTCTCTCTCTCTCTCTTTGGTGTAGTGATGAAGTGTGCGGAGTCTTATCTGGGAGAACCGGGTTTGATTCCCCACTCCTCCACTTGCAGCCGCTGGGATGGCCTTGGGTTAGCCATAGCCCTGGCAGGGGTTGTCCTTGAAAGGGCAGCTTCTGGGAGGGCTCTCTCAGCCCCACCCACCTCACAGGGTGTCTGTTGTGGGGGAGGAAGGTAAAGGAGATTCTGAGACATCTTCTTCTTTCTCTCTCTTTCTCTCCCTTTCTTTCATATGCAGCAGAAGCCTTGAGGAAATGAGGTGTGAATTGCTGCAGTGGCCTCAAGGAGTTTTGAACAGAGGCCAGACCTCTCCTCCCTTCTTCTCTTCCCCCCCCTTTTCCCCCTTTGTTTTGAAGTGTCCCCCCCACTTCCTGACTGCCCTTGCTATTAGTGGGCAGCTTTTGATGTTGTCAGCCGAAGTTGTCATTCCTCACTATGCTGCAAACAGCACTTATATTGTCTCGGGAGGTGAGGAAGTTGTCTTGCCCTGTTCCTTGGAGTTTCGCCTCAGGTGAATTGTCCTTCCTTTCCTCCCCCCACTCCAGTTATTGCCCACACTCTCTTTTCGTGCTTCTGTGAATTGCTTCTCGCCTTTACGGGCAGCGGGTCGGCTTATTGGTGGCACATGCCAGTCAGCCTCTGATCCCGTTTGCGCTGATGAGTCCCTTTGTGCTAACGAGGCCCTTCTGACACAGTTGGTTTCTTTCCGAGAAGGGCGTGCCATAAGGAAGCCAGAGGTTTGTGCACGCTGTCTGTTGTCTTTCCTTAACAGAGAAATAACCTGCTCTATTTGCACGAAGTAGCCTAGCGAGATTTTCAGGGGACACGCTGTCAAAAGTCAGAACGTTCCTGATAAAAGGAGCTTGGGCTCTTGCAAGGCTGTTATTGGGCCTCCCAAGATGGGGGCACATTCAGCCGGGTCTTCGGACTCTGCACTGGCTTCCAGTAATATACCGAGTTCGGTACAAGGTGCTGGTCATCACCTTTAAAGCCCTATATGGCCTGGGACCTGCCTACCTGAAGAATCTTGCTCGAATCTAACTCTTCTGCTTTGAAGATTTAACTTTTAATTTTCAAAGATCTCTTCTGAAAGGAGAGACTGGTTTTGTGGAGGACAGATGTGTAACCTAAACGGATGAGGGGTCTGGAGACCAAGTCCTATGAAGAAGGGTTGAAGGAGCTGGGCATGCTTAGCCTGGAGAGGAGGCGGCTGAGAGGTGATAGGATCACCATCTTCAAGGACTCGAAGGGCTGTCCTATAGAGGATGGGGTGGAATTGTTTCTGTGGCCCCAGAAGGCAGGACCAGAACCAGTGGGTTGAAATTAAATCAAAAGTTTCCCACTCAACGTTAGGAAGAACTTCCTGACCGCTAGAGCAGTTCTTCAGTGGTACAGGCTTCCTCCTTGGAAGGTGGTGGGCTCTCCTTCTTGAAAGTTTTTAAGCAGAGGCTAGATGCCCATCTGACAGCAATGAGGGTCCTATGAACTTAGGGGGAGGTATTTCTGAGTTTCCTGCATCATGCAGGGGGTTGGACTAGGTGATCCCGGAGGTCCCTTCCAATGATGTGATTCCGTGACTGCGGCCAAGAACTCAGAAGGAGATGGAGGCTGGGAGGGCATCCGTGAAGGAGGCAGAAAAGATTCTTAAGGGTCAGGATGTGTCGCTGGCGACACAGATGAAGGAAACTCCTGATGGAGTATTCCTCGTTGCTGTGTATGAGTGTGAAAATTGGACAGTGAACAAAGGCGAGAGGAGGAAAGCTGGTCCATCTGAAATGTGGTCTTGGAGGAGAGTTTTACTAATACCATAGACTGCCAAAAAGACAAAGAAGTGGGTTCTAGATCAGATCAGCCCTGACCCGGAGAGCCTAGACCAGGGGTGGCCAAACTTGCTTAACGTAAGAGCTGCATAGAATAAACATCAGATGTTTGAGAGCCGCAAGGCATGAATGTCAGATGTTTGAGAGCTGCAAGACAAGGAAGGAAGGAGGCAAATAGATTGGGGAGAGGTGAAAATAAAGTAACTTTAACTTCAGATGCATTCTCCAAGCTGCCAGCTGGCTTGGCTTGGTGATTTAAAGAGAGAACTGCCTTCCCCAAGCCAGCCGATGGGACAATGGGAGCTTTGAAGAGCCACACAGGATGCGTGAAAGAGCCACATGCGGCTCCCGAGCCACAGTTTGGCCACCTCTGGCCTAGGCCGTCCAATCTCATCGAATCTCAGACGCTAAGCAGGGTCAGCCGTGGTTAGCATTTCGATGGGAGACCACCCAGGAAGGCCAGGGCCGCCGTGCAAAGGCAGGCAAGGAGGGCAAACCACCTCTGAACATCCTTGAAAACCCTCTGGGGGTCGCTAGAAGTTGGCTGCAACTTGAAGGGGGTGGGGGGGGGAGGAGAGATTAAGCCTGAATTCTCCCTAGAACCAACCCCCGGGCCATGGACCGGTTCCAGTCCGTGGCCTGTTAGCAACCGGGCCGTGGAGTGATGCAGACGAAAGAGGCGGAGGAGCGTCACTCCGAAGCACTACCTCTTCCATTCGCGGGTCCAGGTCCCGGGTGGGTCGAAGGGGCAGCGTGGCAGTGACCTTCACCTGCCCCTCATTTAAAGACCCCCATGGGGAGGAGTAGGAATGGGGTGTGGGGGCAGCCTGGGGCAGCCAAAACCCCAGCACTCCCACCCCCGCTGGCCCCTGGGGAAAATTGGCTTCCACAAAACCGGTCCCTGGTGCCAAAAAAGGTGGGGGGGGGCACTGCCCTAGAATGCTGCGGCTGTTGCACTTCAAGACAAGACTCGCTGGAAAAAACAATCATGCTGGGGCAAAGGAAGAGGCGGCAGGGAAAGAAGAAGACCCGACAAGAGACGGATGGACTCCAATCCAGGAATCCAGGGCCCTCCGTTTGCTAGGCGTGACCAAGGCTGTTAAGAGCAGAACACTTATTCGTAGGGTTGCCCTAAGCGGGCAGGGATTTGGTGGCACGTAGCACAACATGGAGACAGTCATGGGGTCTTTTAGGTAACAGGCGGCCCCGTGACGCAGAATGGTAAAGCTGCAGTACTGTGGTCTGAACTCTCTGCTCAAGACCTGAGTTCAATTCCGGCGGAAGCTGGATTCAGGTACCGGCCCGAGGTTGACTCAGCCTTCCATCCTTCCGAGGTCGGTCAAATGAGTCCCCAGCTTGCTGGGAGGAAAGTGTAAAAGACTGGGGAAGGCAATGGCAAAACCACCCCGTAAAAAAGTCTGCCATACAAACGTCGTGAAAGCTACGTCACCCCAGAGTCGGAAACGACCGGTGCTTGCACAGGGGACCTTTCCTTTCCTAATGCAATATAGCGGCCCCGTAGCGCAGAGTGGTAAAGCCGCAGTACTGCAGTACTGTGGGACTGAACTCTCTGCTCACGACCTGAGTTCGATTCTGGTGGAAGCTGGATTCAGGTAGCCGGCTCAAGGTTGACTCAGCCTTCCACCCTTCCGAGGTCGGTAAAATGAGTCCCCAGCTTGCTGGGGGGAAAGTGTAGATGACTGGGAAGGCAAGGGCAAACCACCCCATCAAAAGTCTGCCGTGAAAACATTGTGAAAGCAACGTCACCCAGAGTCGGAAACGACCGGTGCTTGCACAGGGGACCTTTCCTTTCCTTTACAGATCCTTATTTAATTAATTAATTTATATTCTGCCCTCTCCACCGAAGGCAGGCTCAGAGCAGCTCACAGACCAAGCGTCGACCCAAGCACATCCGTGTGACCGACAAGATAAGCAGCAATAAAACATAAAACATAGAAACAGTTTTAAAATATCTGCATGTGCTACAATCGGGATTTCAGGCAGCGATTGAACTCTGGTGGTTAGCCGTACTCGGAGGTCTCCGGATCGCCACAGCGTGGCAAGGTCAGGCATGGGTGGTGTTCTTATGGGCCAGTCCCGTTGCCGCAGATGTGACCATCTTGTAAATGCCTGGCGGAAGAGTGCCGTTTTGCAGGCCCACGGAACTGTGGAAGCTCTCGCAGGGCCCTAACCTCCTCCGGCAACTCGTTCCACCAGCTAGGGGCAGCAACGGAAAAGGCCCTGGCTCTTGTTGTTTTGAGCCTCACTTCTCTGGTGCTGGGGACTGTCGACAGGTTTTGAGACCCGGACCGAAGTGCTCGCTGGGGTGTATGTAGGGAAAGGCGGTCCCTAAGGTATGCAGGACCCTGGCCATATAGGGCTTTAAAGGTAATGACCAGCACCTTGATCCAAATCCGGTACCCTACCAGTAGCCAGTGCAGCGCTTTCAGCACAGGCTGAATGTGTTCCCGTAGGAGGAACTCCCCTTAGCAGCCTGGCTGCAGCGTTCTGCACTAGCTGAAGTCGCCGGATTTGGGACAAGGGCAGCCCCACGTAGAGAGCATTACAGTAATCCAGCCTCAAGGTAACCATCTCATGAATTGCCATTGCCAAGTCGTCGCGTTCGAGAAAGGGGACTGACTGCTTCGCCATCCGCAGATGGTAAAGAACCGACTTACAGAGCGATCCTAAGCAGGTTTATTCCGGATTCTACTATGGCCTATTCAGTGGAGCTTACTCCCAGGAAAGTGTCTTTAGGATTGCGGTGTTAGCAGGGGCAGCAACTACCTTTGAGAGACCAGATGTGTCTACCTTGATTCTTTCAAAAGCTTCTCTCTACAGAGAGGTTTCCTGAGAGTGCGTTTTGAACCACTACTGGACTAGAGGAAGCCAAAGATGTACGTTGCTTGCATTTAAAAAACACCACTTTGAGGGCTGGGTGGAAACGGGGTAAGGCAATCTCAAGTCAGTCCATGGGGGGGGGGGATGGGGTGGAGTTGAGCCTTTTCACATTGGGATTCGCTGCGGAGAAGGTGGAGAATCTCTCTGCTTTGTAGTGGCTGCCTTCCCCTCTACCTCAAAGCTATTCCTCCCATGTGCCCTTTTCCGCCTTTCCCGGAGCCGTCATAAAGTCCCTTTGGTTTTGTTAATGACCCCCATCGCATGAATGCGAATGGCCACAGAGGCGTGGAACAGAGCAGATGCGCCCTGGTCCAAAGGCCTCGGCACACTTTGCAGCTTCCTGTGAGTCGCATGGCATCACCGTGGCTCAAGAGGGGGGGGAGGTGCTTGACCTGTCTGGACTTCTCCGGGCCTCAGTGTCCGTAAAGCAGCCTTTGATGTGCCTCCCTGCCCCCCTTTCCCACACTCCTTTGGCAGTTCTCTCTTCTTTGGGGCGTGTGGGTGGCTGAGAGAGTTCTTGTTCTTTTTTTTTATTACAGGTTACCTTTTCGTTGCTGCTTTGTTGGGCTGTCCTTTGTGCATCTTCCAGCTGGTCAACCCGTGTGTTTGTGTGTGTGTGTGTGTGTCCAGGTGGGCAGCAGTGTAGGTTTGAAGCAATAGAACAAAGTCGGAGTCCAAGTAGCACCTTTAAGAAGAGCCCCGTGGCGCAGAGTGGTAAAGCTGCAGTCTGAACTCTCTGCTCACGACCTGAGTTCGATCCCGGCGGAAGCTGGGTTCAGGTAGCCAGCTCCAGGTTGGCTCAGCCTTCCGTTCTTCCGAAGTCGGTCAAATGAGTCCCCAGCTTGCTGGGGGGGAAGCGGAAATGACTGGGGAAGGCAACAGCAAACCACCCCGTAAAAAGTCTGCCATGAAAACGTTGTGAAAGCAACGTCATCCCAGAGTCGGAAACGACTGGTGCTTGCACAGGGGACTACCTTGACCTTTTAGCACCTTTAAGACCAGGAGTGGCCAAACGTGCTTAACATAAGAGCCACACAGAATAAATGTCAGTTGTTTGAGAGCCACAAGACATGAACGCAAGGGGAAGGAAGGAAGGAAGGAAAAATAGATTGCAGGAGGGGAGATGTGGAAAGAAAGCAACTTTAAATGCGTTTTCCAAGCTGCTGGCTGGCTTGGCTCAGAGAAATTGTTTAAAGAGACAAATGCCTTCTCCAAGCCAGCTGATGGGGCGGTGGGGGCTTTGAGAGCCACACAATATGTGCGAAAGAGCCACATGTGGCTCCCGAGCCACAGTTTGGCCACCCCTGTTTAAGACCAACAAAGTTTTATTCAGAATGTAAGCTTTCATGTGCATGCACACTTCATCAGACGTGTGTGTATGAGAGAGAGAATGCAGTGGAATCAATAAACCCTCCCTCCCACACGCATACACACCCAATCTTGAATTCATTTGCACACCTCTTGACTCGGAACTAGAATTCTCTCCTTGGTTCTTAGTGCCTGGAAGTTTGGTGGGCACCTAGGAGCTTGGGACCGCTAGGTTCCAGTCCAGTAGCCCCTTAGAGACCAACAAGGTTTTCTGGGTATTCGTTTGCAAGACTCAAAGCTCCCTCTGTTAGATATGGGCTGTTGTACTTCTGCATCCTGAGTGCCTTCTTTGTGATGCTCTTCCCCCTTCACACACTTAAGACTAGAATCTCTCGGCTTGACTTCGCGAACGAAGATTTAAGAAGGGTGCAGTAGTCCACGTCTGCTGCAGGCTCGCTGGTGGCTGACAAGACCAATGCGGGACAGGCAGATCCAGCCACAGTGGCTGCAGGGAAAAGTCTGGTTTGTGGTTGGGGCTGTAGCAGTGCGATTCTTCCTCAATCTCCTTTTGTCCTCAAGACCAGCTATGCGTGCGTTCTCAAAGGAAGAGACAGCCTGGTGGATGGTGTGCCTCCATGCTTTGCGATCTGAGGCTAGGTCAGACCACTGGTGATGGTTGATGCGACAGGTGCCAAGGGACTAGAATAGAAGGACTCGAATTGCCATTCTGACTTGTGTCTGATGAAGGAAGCTTTGGCTCGATTGCTCATACCTTGAAAGTTTTGTTGGTCCTAAAGGTGTCCTATTGCACACCGGCATGGCCATTCTCTGAAACTTATCTTCAGTGGAGTTTGGAGTAATTCCTTCCGTTCGTGCTGGGCGTTAGCGTTTTAATCCTGGTTCTTAAGCATTTTGCACTTCAGTTTTTTCCCAGCCTTGTCCTGGGGACTCGAGCATGGAAAGAAGGTTGTTTGATTCACAAGCAGTAATGGTATGTATTTGTTTAGCTGTAGCCCCCTTTTCTCTCTTGGGCTCCAGGCAAATTACCCAGCGTTAGTCAATACAATCCATGAGTGGGACGTTCCGTCAACAGAGTGATAGGAATTAGGGTTGTGGAACCAAAATAGAAATCTAAAATCAGAACTGCAGCATAAGTATTAAGGTGACATATTAAGGGCATTAGAGAAGCCATGTCCGATCAGGCCAACCGTCCATGTAGTCCAGTGCTCTGTATGATGCGGTGGCCAAAACCCAGGTGCCATCAGGAGGTTTACCAGCGAGCCTGGAGCTCCAGAAGCCTTTTCACTGTGGCCCCCCCAAGCACCAAGAAAGCAGAGCATCTGTGTCCCTGACAAAGCGTTCTATCTATCCCTTGTGGCTAACAGGCTCTGATGGACCTCTGCTCCATATGTTACCTGATCCCCTCTTGAAGCTGTCTATGCTTGTAGCTGTCACCACTTGTGGCAGTGAATTCCACAGGCTAATTTCTTTTTGGGTGAAGAAAGACTTTCTTTTATCCGTTTTAAGCCTGCTGCTCATTAATTTCACAGAGTGCCTTGGAGTTCTTGTATTATGAAAAAGAGAGGAAACTTCTTTCTCTGCCTTTCTCTATCCCATGCATAATTTTGCAAACCTCTTATCACGTCACTTCTCGGTTGTCATTTCTCCCAGCCAAACCTGTTTAACCTCTCTTTCATAGCGAAAGGTGTTCCATCCCCTTAATCGTTTTAGTTGCCCTTTTCTACTCCTTTTCCAGTGCTATGTCTTCTTTGACTCACGGTGACACGTCTACTGGTTCATCCTTGACCAGTTCCACACTAGACCTTTAATCCTGGTTCAGCTCTGTCCCCAAACTGACATTCTACGCTCCAACCATGGAATCATATAAATCATACAAAGGTTAAAACGCTTGCGGCTCTTTAGCTTGGAGAAACGTCGACTGCGGGGTGACATGATAGAGGTTGACAAGATTATGCATGGGATGGAGAAAGTAGACAAAGAAGTCCTTTTCTCCCTTTCTCACAATACAAGAACTCGTGGGCATTCGATGAAATTGCTGAGCAGACAGGTTAAAACGGATAAAAGGAAGTCCTTCTTCACCCAAAGAGTGATTAACATGTGGAATTCACTGCCACAGGAGGTGGTGGCGGCTACAAGCATAGACAGCTTTAAGAGGGGATTGGATAAAAATATGGAGCAGAGGTTCATCAGTGGCTGTTAGCCACAGTATGTATATGTGTGTGTGTGTATACACACACACATATATTGGCCACTGTGTGACATAGAGTGTTGGACTGGATGGACCATTGGCCTGATCCAGCAGGGCTTCTCTTATGTTCTTAACTCTAGGAGTTTATGATTCTAGTGTAGAAAATCAGTTTGGGGACAGGGCTGGACCAGGATTAAAGGTCTAGTGCGGATGCAGGATTCATAACTTGCCCACCCCAGAAACAAGCAGCAGCTGACCATCTCCAGAAGGTACTAAGGTGAATTCAGCACCAGCTGCCAAGAATAGGTGTCTGGAAGCAGCAAGCAATGCTGCTGAGCCCAGGTTTCAGTAGTTGACCATGATTTTTAAGCTGCATGCCTTTCCAGGTCAGTCCCTCAGGGTGGCACTATTGAGATTCAAAACTGAACTTTTTGTTCAAGATGTGCAACTAGTTAAGACCCATGACTCCGAGCTATCGAAATCTTTTTGAATGCAGTGTTGTACTTTGGTATTTGTCTCGGTCCTGGGACAAGTGAGTCGACATAAGAAAAGAGAAGCCATGTTGGATCAGGCCAATGGCCCCTCCAGTTCAACACTCTGTGTCACAGAAGAACATAAGAGAAGCCATGTTGGATCAGGCCAGTAGCCCATCCGGTCTAACACTCTGTGTCACAGAAGAACATAAGAGAAGCCATGTTGGATCAGGCCAATGGCCCCTCCAATCCAACACTCTGTGTCACAGAAGAACATAAGAGAAGCCATGTTGGATCAGGCCAATGGCCCCTCCAGTCCAACACTCTGTGTCACAGAAGAACATAAGAGAAGCCCTGTTGGATCAGGCCAATGGCCCATCCAGTCCAACACTCTGTGTTGCACAGTGGCCAAAAAACCAGGTACCACCGGAAGGTCCATCAGTGGGTCCAGACGCTAGAAGCCCTCCCACAGTGCCCCCCAAGCACCAAGATCACAGAGCATCACTTGCCCCAGACAGAGAGTTCCAACAATACGCTAATAGCCACTAATGGATCTCTGCTCCAGATGTTTATCCAATCCCCTCTTGAAGCTGTCCATGCTTGCAGCCGCCACCACCTCCTGTGGCAGTGAATTCCACATGTTAATCACCCTTTGGGTGAAGAAGGACTTCCTTTTATCCGTTCTAACCTAACTGCTCAGCAATTTCATTGAATGCCCACGAGTTCTCGTATTGTGAGAAAGGGAGAAAAGTACTTCTTTTTCTACCTCCTCCATCCCATGCATAATCTTGTAAACCTCTATCATGTCACCCTGCAGTCGACGTTTCTCCAAGCTCAAGAGCCCCGAGCGTTTTAACCTTTCTTCGCAGGGAAAGTGTTCAGCATTCTGTCAATGACAGATATTGCGCCTAGAGCAACTGTCAGCATGGAAAACAGCATCCTTGCATGGAGCAGAGGTTGTTCCTAGGCCTTTGCTGAAAAATGGAGAATGACAACAGGAGCTCATAAGCTGGGCTAGCTAGACTTGAGTCTAGTAACATCTTAAGAGACCAATAAGCATTTCAGATATAAGCTTCCGAGACTCAGGTTTCCCCTGATCAGGTCTGTGTCCTTCAGAAGGGATCCCCTTGCCTTGAGGGCCAGTTTGGTGTAGTGGTTAAATGCGTGGACTCTTATCTGGGAGAACTGGGTTTGATTCCCCACTCCTCCCCTTGCAGCTGCTGGAATGGCCTTGGGTCAGCCATAGTGGTAAGTGGGTGGACTCTTATCTGGGAGAACCGGGTTTGATTCCCCACTCCTCCCCTTGCAGCTGCTGGAATGGCCTTGGGTCAGCCATAGTGGTAAGTGGGTGGACTCTTATCTGGGAGAACTGGGTTTGATTACCCACTCCTCCACTTGCAGCTGCTGGAATGGCCTTGGGTCAGCCATAGTGGTAAGTGGGTGGACTCTTATCTGGGAGAACTGGGTTTGATTCCCCACTCCTCCCCTTGCAGCTGCTGGAATGGCCTTGGCCAGCCATAGTGGTAAGTGGGTGGACTCTTATCTGGGAGAACCGGGGTTGATTCCCCACTCCTCCCCTTGCAGCTGCTGGAATGGCCTTGGGTCAGCCATAGTGGTAAGTGGGTGGACTCTTATCTGGGAGAACCGGGTTTGATTCCCCACTCCTCCCCTTGCAGCTGCTGGAATGGCCTTGGGTCAGCCATAGTGGTAAGTGGGTGGACTCTTATCTGGGAGAACTGGGTTTGATTCCCCACTCCTCCCCTTGCAGCTGCTGAAATGGCCTTGGGTCAGCCATAGTGGTAAGTGGGTGGACTCTTATCTGGGAGAACTGGGTTTGATTCCCCACTCCTCCCCTTGCAGCTGCTGGAATGGCCTTGGGTCAGCCATAGTGGTAAGTGGGTGGACTCTTATCTGGGAGAACTGGGTTTGATTCCCCACTCCTCCCCTTGCAGCTGCTGGAATGGCCTTGGGCGAGCAATAGCTCTGGCAGAGGTTGTCCTTGAAAGGGCAGCTGCTGTGAAAGCCCTCTCAGTCCCACCCACCTCACAGGGTGTTTGTTGTGGGGGGATAAGAGATTGTAAGCCGCTCTGAGTCTCTGATCCAGAGAGAAGGGCAGGGTATAAATCTGCAATTCTTCTTCTTCTTGTGAGGCGTAACTGATTTTAAAAGCGCTCCCAGCCAGAAGCGGAGCTGGATCTAGAAGCCGCCTCCGTTCTACAGTGTCCGTGGAGGAAATTTCTGCAATGAAATGTGGTGCTCCATGTCAGTAGGACCGGACATTCCTGCATTTATGCCTTTGGACTCATGCCTGGCTGTACAGTCACTCCAGGGTTCGGTGACGCCCTGTTCCTTGTTTGCTTGGCGCCTGCGATAAACAGTGCAACCGTAAGAAAGTAAGAAGAGCCCTGCTGGATCAGACCGCTAGTCCCATCTAGTCCAGCATCCTGTTCGCACAGCGGACAACCAGAAAAGAGCAAGTGTCCAGGAGCACTTGAAAGACTTAACAGAATTTGTGTCTGGGTATGAGCATCATCAACGACTTCAGATACGCAAATGACACCGCTCTAATGGCAGAAAGTGAGGAGGACATAAAGAACCTCTTGTTGAGGGTGAAAGAGGAGAGCACAAAAGTAGGCTTGAAACTCAACATCAGAAAAACTTAGATCATGGCCTCCGGCTCCATCACACCTTGACAAATAGAAGGGGAAGCCATGGAAGTAGTGACAGACTTCACATTTCTGGGATCCAAGATCACTGCAGATGGTGACTGTAGCCAAAGATGTTTGCTCCTTGGGAGGACAGCTATGGCGAACCTGGGTGGTATAATAAAAAGTAGAGACATCACCCTGCCCACAAAAGTCGGTATTGTCAAAGCAATGGTATTCCCAGTAGTAATGTATGGCTGTGAGAGCTGGACCATAAGGAAGGCCGAGCACAGAAGAATAGATGCTTTTGAGCTGCGGTGCTGGAGAAGACTCTTGAGAGTCCCTTGGACTGCAAGAAGAACCAATCAGTCAGTCCTAAGGGAAATCAACCCCGACTGTTCCCTGGAAGGTCAGATGCTGAAGCTGAAGCTCCAATCCTTTGGCCACCCAATGAGAAGGGAGCATTCACTGGAGAAGACCCTGATGCTGGGAAAGACAGAAGGCAAAAGAAGAAGGGGACGGCAAAAGAGGAGATGGCTGGACAGCGTTACTGATGTAACAAACACGAATTTGGGCAGCCGCCCTGAGCCTGCCTCGGCGGGGAGGGCGGGGTATAAATAAAATTTTATTGTTATTATTATTATGGTGGAAGACAGGAGGGCCTGGCATGACTTTGTCCATGGGGTCGCAAAGAGTCAGACTCGACTGTGCGACTGAACAACAAATGAGCATGAGCAGTGACTCGTGGAAGCTCATACTCTGCCACGCCTTTTGTTAGTCCTTAGGGTGCTTCTGCTGCTACAAGCAACTAACACGGCCACCCATCTTGATCTGTCAGTGACCAACAACAGGGCATAGAAGCCAAGGCCTTCTCCTAATGTTGCCTCGTGGCTCTGGGATTCAGAGGTTTAAAAAGGTAAAGGTAGGCCCCTGTGCAAGCACCAGTCGTTTCCGACTCTGGGGTGACATTGTATCATGACGTTTTCACGGCAGACTTTTTTACGGGGTGGTTTGCCCTCGCCTTCCCCAGTCATCTACACTTTCCCCCCAGCAAGCTGGGGACTCATTTTACCGACCTCAGAAAGATGGAAGGCTGAGTCAACCTGGAGCCAGCTACCTGAACCCAGCTTCCGCCAGGACCGAACTCAGGTTGTGAGCAGAGGGCTCGGAGTGCAGTACTTAAACTGAGATGCTTAAAGTGAGAGAGAGCTGCCACCGGACATCAGCTAGAGTTGCCGGTGACCGACTGTCTGAAAAGCAGAACCGCCGACATAGTAATGGTACAGCACCGTGGAATAGTTTTTAAATGTTAATTGTATTAACGTTTTATAGATTTTATTGACTTATTGTTTTAAATCGTGCAAACGACTGCTGTAAGCCGCCCTGAGTCCGCTTGCAGAGAGGGCGGGATAAAAGTCTAATGTAAATAAATAAATAAAATAAAAATACTGCAGCTTTACCACGCCACTGAGGATGTTCTCCGCAGCCGAGAACGAAACGTCTGGAAGAAAAACTTTCCCCAGTAGAACACGGCACTTGAGCCCGAAAGATTCTACAAACCCTAATGGTGTTACCAGCCGTGAAAACCTGAAATCTTTACCGCTCTGTTCTTCTGAATGTGGAGGTCCCCCTCTGTCTCGTTCTCAGTAGCCAATAGCCATTGATGGACTTGCCTCTGTCATCTAATGAGCAATGTTTTTAACAAAAGCAGCCACTGCAGGTGGAGGTAGCGTTAAAGGTATTTTTCTTTTTCCTTTATTTCCTTGTTTTTATGATGAAATGAGAGAATGCTCTTTGACCAGTGCAGTAATTGGACCAGCAAAAGAGGAATAGGCTTTTATACCCTGAGTCTCAGACTGGCTTCCAATCACCTTTCTCTTCCTCTCACCGCAATATAGCTTCAGGTGGGCGGCCGTGTTGGTGGAAAGCAGCAGAACCAAGTTTGAGCCTGGCGGTGCCTTTAAGGCCAATAATGTCTAATTCAAGGGATAAGGTTTTGTTTTGCGAGGACACTTCCTGAGAAGCAGACGTCTTGCGAGGTTGATGGGGCTGAGAGAGTTCGGAGAGAACCAGGACTGGCCCAAAGACACCCAGCAGGCTTCACGTGGAGGAGAAGTGGGCAGTCACACCCAGCTCTCTGGATTAGAGTCTTACCGCTCTTAACCACTACACCACGCTGGCCTTCGGTGACTTCCCGTTTGCGGTCTCAGGAACCCCTTGGGTCTTCCAGAGGCTTTCAGCGTCGCTGATTGAGAAGATCGGTTCTGGCAGATGGACTTCTCCAAAAGAAAGCTTTTTCTCACCTAGTGCTGGTCTTCTGGAATGTGCAGATGCAGGGAGGTGGTATGCTTGGTGAAAGAAGGAAGTACTATTCTCCCTTTCCCACAATACGAGAACTCGTGAACATTCAATGAAATTGCTGAGCAGTCGGGTTAGAACGGATAAAAGGAAGTCCTTCTTCACCCAAAGAGTGATTAACATGTGGAATTCACTGCCACAGGAGGTGGCGGCGGCTACAAGCATAGCCAGCTTCAAGAGGGGATTGGATAAAAATATGGAGCAGAGGTCCATCAGTGGCTATTAGCCACAGCGTATTGATGGAACTCTCTTTCTGGGGCAGGGATGTTCTGTATTCTTGGTGCTTTGGGGGGGGGCACAGTGGGAGGGTTTCTAGTGTCCTGGCCCCACCTGATGGCGCCTTTTGGCCATCTGTGACACTGAGTGTTGGACTGGAGGGACCACTGGCCTGATCCAACATGGCTTTTCTTATGTTCTTATGAAAAGCACTGCTTTGTATGAGCTGAATCTGCACCCTGAAATAAGAACATAAGAGAAGCCATGTTGGATCAGGCCAATGGCCCATACAGTCCAACACTCAGTGTCACACAGTGGCCAAAAGAATTATATACACACACATATACACACTGTGTCTAATAGCCACTGATGGACCTCTGCTCCATATTTTTATCTAACCCCCTCTTGAAGCTGGCTATGCTTGTAGCCACCACCACCTCCTATGGCAGTGAATTCCACGTGTTAATCACCCTTTGGGTGAAGAAGGACTTCCTTTTATCCGTTTTAGCCTGACTGCTAAGCAATTTCATTGAATGCCCACGAGTTCTTGTATTGTGAGAAAGGGAGAAAAGTACTTCTTTCTCTACTTTCTCCATCCCATGCATTATCTTGTAAACCTCTACCATGTCACCCCGCAGTCGACGTTTCTCCAAGCGAAAGAGCCCCAAGCGTTTTAACCTTTCTTCATAGGGAAAGTGTTCCAACCCTTTAAGCATTCTAGTTGGACTTTTCTGAAATATATCCCAGACTCTTGTGTAACGCAGAGACAAATCGGTTTGGAAAACGTTCCCTAAAGTTAAGAAGTTTTGGGAACCCGTAGACTTAACCCGTGCTCAGAGATCACGGAATACCCCCACCCCACCCCACCCCGCCCGCGTGCGCCTTCGTTTCTTTTTTGTACGTACTTCCAGGTTTTTTGGTATCTTCCTCAGGCTGTAAACAACCTTTAAAAACCCCGGCAAGCGACAGAAGTTTCCCTTGGAGATGAGACCTGAATCAGTGAGCTTTCTAAAGTCGGTTAACAAGTGATGTACTTAATTATTTGCATAATTGGGCGACTCGGTAGCAATGATTGTGTTTGGTTAAGTTAAGAAAAGGCTGTGTTTGAGTACAAGGGAGAAGTGGGGAGTGGGGGGGGGGAAGGCGGGCGCGAAGAGAACGGACATCTGACAGCTGCCAGTGTGTCCGGCAGCCTTTTCTGCCTCTGATTGTCTGTGCCGGTTTCCTACCCTGCCAAGCTAATGTTCCAGCGTCCCGAACAAAAGAGAGTCGAGGATTAAACATTGGATTAAAACTTCGGTGTCTTAAAGTCCTTCGTTCCCTGCCGCCTTCCACTTATTTTACATAATCCCAAACTCCGGAGGAAGGAGAGAGAGAGAAACAAAGCCGCGATTCATAAAACTTTTTGCGTGCGTGCGTGTGTGCAAAGGGTGTGTGTGTGTGGAAATCGATTGGATTAGTTTCTGCTTGGGGGAACTTAAAAATAAAACCGCTTGAAGTTAGAGGTTGCCTCTGCTGCCTGTGCGAAGTTGTCCCCGCAGGTTTTGTCCTGAAGAGCCCCGCGCAGGAGACTTTTGTGGAATTGTGTTACAATTGTGCATCGCGTTTGACCAGAGGACCTTGGAGCGTGTTAGCATTTGCTCCAAAGGTCCTCTCTGCTTTGGGCTCGCAGCCGCTCTGTGCTTGCACCTGTGTCTGCGAACAATAGATGCTCGCTTGCGGCTCTGTGTGTGTGTGTGCGATTGGACTGGGGGTTGCCTCTTCTTAAAATGCATTACCATCTTTTGTTGCTTTGCCAGGAGGATTCTTTGGTGGTAAAACAGCTGGTCCATTATTATGGATGCTTTCTGAGCAGGCAGCTTGTCCAGCGTCTAAACAAAAGTTGTGCAGCTGAGTTTCTCTCGAGTGCTCCTGAGTGTTCGGCATCAGTGACATCGGAGCTTAATTTACCGCCCCCCCTCCCCAGAAAACTTTTTGCAACCTGGAAAGAGCCTTTCTGCCACCCAGCCTGCCCTCTATGCCAAGGTCTGTTGATTTAAGGAAACTCTCCACTTTGATTTCCCCCCTCCCACAATGCGGTGGTGACTGTGGGCACCTGCTGGAGTGTTTTTAGGAAATATGTGGGATCAAGCAGGGCATTTGCCCAGCAGGGCTTCTGATTGACCATTACAGATCTGCCTGGCTGTGTAGATTTTTCAAAATGTTGTCGCGGCTGCTGATGCTACCGCAGCACAAGAATCTACGCTGTTACTCAGGTTAAGCAGTGGCCACCGTTTTGTGGCTGGCTCCGCCTCCTGTGGCCACCGTTTTGTGGCTGGCTCCACCTCCTGTGGTCACCGTTTTGTGGCTGGCTCCGCCTCCTGTGGCCACCGTTTTGTGGCTGGCTCCGCCTCCTGTGGCCACCGTTTTGTGGCTGGCTCCGCCTCCTGTGGCCACCGTTTTGTGGCTAGCTCCGCCTCCTGTGGCCATTGTTTTGTGGGTGGCTCCGCCTCCTGTGGCTGCCATTTTGTGGGTGGCTCCGCCTCCTGTGGCCGCCATTTTATGGTAGTTATTTTGTTGTTGTTCCAGATTAGCCTGCAGGCTCAAAAAAGGTTGGGGACCCCTGATGTAAATCCAGTATTTTGATATGACATTAGATCTCTTTCTTAATTGTAGGGGAGGGGAATGGCACAATAAAGCAGTTGTGGGTGAGCAGGGCAGGGGTGGAATAAGACATTTAAAGACTTCAAACTCAGTAGGAAAATCCTCAAAACTAAGGACACCTAGACCAGGAACCATAAGGACATGTTGGATCAGGCCAATGGCCCCTCCAGTCCAACACTCTGTGTCACACAGGGGCCAAAAAGCCCAGGTACTATCAGGAGGTGCATCAGTGGGGCCAGGACACTAGAAACCCTCTCACTGTGGGCCCTCCCCCAAGCACCAAGAATACAGAGCATACCTTGATGCTCTGTATTCTCAGTGTTTGGGAGGGCACAGTGGGAGGGCTTCTAGCCTCACTGGTGGGCCTCCTGATGGCACTTGCTTGTTTGTTTGTTTTTTGGCCACTGTGTGACATAGAGTGTTGGACTGGATGGGCCATTGGCCTGATCCAACAGGGCTTCTCTTATGTTCTTATGTGACACAGAGTGTTGGACTGGATGGGCCACTGGCCTGATCCAACATGGCTTCTCTTATGTTCTTCTGTGAGATAGAGTGTTGGGCTGGATGGGCCTTTGGCCTGATCCAACATGGCTTCTCTTATGTTCTTATGTGACACAGAGTGTTGGACTGGATGGGCCACTGGCCTGATCCAACATGGCTTCTCTTATGTTCTTCTGTGAGATAGAGTGTTGGACTGGATGGGCCTTTGGCCTGATCCAACATGGCTTCTGTTATGTTCTTATTTGACACAGAGTGTTGGACTGGATGGGCCACTGGCCTGATCCAACATGGCTTCTCTTATGTTCTTCTGTGACACAGAGTGTTGGACTGGATGGGCCATTGGCCTGATCCAACATGGCTTCTCTTATGTTCTTCTGTGACGCTGAGTGTTGGACTGGATGGGCCATTGGCCTGATCCAACATGGCCTCTTTTATGTTCTTCTGTGACACAGAGTGTTGGACTGGATGGGCCATTGGCCTGATCCAACAGGGCTTCTCTTATGTTCTTCTATGACGCAGAGTGTTGGACTGGATGGACCATTGGCCTGATCCAACATGGCCTCTCTTATGTTCTTCTGTGACACAGAGTGTTGGACTGGATGGGCCATTGGCCTGATCCAACATGGCTTCTCTTATGTTCTTCTGTGACGCAGAGTGTTGGACTGGATGGACCATTGGCCTGATCCAATATGGCTTCTCTTATGTTCTTCTATGACGCAGAGTGTTGGACTGGATGGGCCATTGGCCTGATCCAACAGGGCTTCTCTTATGTTCTTCTATGACGCAGAGTGTTGGACTGGATGGGCCATTGGCCTGATCCAACAGGGCTTCTCTTATGTTCTTATGTGACACAGAGTGTTGGACTGGATGGGCCATTGGCCTGATCCAACATGGCTTCTCTTATGTTCTTCTGTGACGCTGAGTGTTGGACTGGATGGGCCATTGGCCTGATCCAACAGGGCTTCTCTTATGTTCTTCTGTGAGATAGAGTGTTGGACTGGATGGGCCTTTGGCCTGATCCAACATGGCTTCTCTTATGTTCTTATGTGACACAGAGTGTTGGACTGGATGGGCCATTGGCCTGATCCAACATGGCTTCTCTTATGTTCTTCTGTGATGCTGAGTGTTGGACTGGATGGGCCATTGGCCTGTTCCAACATGGCTTCTCTTAGGTTCTTATGATAAAAATCACATGCTTTATTATCCAAAGTGTGCTGCTTGAAGTGGAACACAACAACACAAGCACCATTTGGCCTGCATGGAGCGTCTCTGGCTTCCCAGCTAGGGTCCCTTCTCTCTCGCCTGGGTTGGACTTCAGTTTGGTAAGCATCCAGCTGTGGTTAAATGACACGGAGAATCAAATCCAGGGCTAGGAAAACGCTGCAGGCTATGAAGAGCCAGCAACAGATCTCTTAGCAGGGAGGTGTTTAATGAGTAGAGCGTAAAATGTTTTTGAACACAGAAACCAGGTTGTGCCTGTTTTGCATCATGTTTGTTTATCTCCTTCGCTGGCTTTCAGCGAACCTGTGCTTGGGGGGGGGGGGGGCACCCGTGTCAAGAGCAACTTCACAAAACCCGCAAGAATAACCTGGTTTGTTTTCTCTTCTCCGCAGATTCCTGACGAATTCGACAATGGTAAGTACACTGTGTTGTTGTTCGCGTTGTTTTCATTGTGGCCTCGATGTGCTGGACTCAGGAGAGACGTGGTGGGTAGAATGCGGAGGAGGAAGAGCACTGGAAAGTTGTTTGGTGTCCTGAAAGCCAGAAATGCCAAAGCAGATACACAACACAAGGAAGGCCAGTAACTAGGGTTGCCAATTCCAGTTTGGGAAAAACATGAAGATCCAGGGGATGGAGCCCAGGTGGAATTTGGGAGAAAAGAGACTTCGCAGGGTATATTGCTCTTGACTCCACCCTCCAAGCCGCCATTTTCTTCTGAGAAACCGATCTCTATCTTGTGGGAATCAGTTGTGATTCCAGGAGATCTCCCGGCTCCAGTGTTTCATTGGATGCTCTTGAGTTCTAGCATTTTGGGAGAGGGAGAAAACTTTCTCTTGCTTTCTCTTTCTCCGCCCTGTGCGTCATTTTATAAACCTCTATCTTGTCCCGCCTTTGAGAGCCAGTTTGGTGTCATGGTTAAGTGCGTGGACTCTTATCAGGGAGAACTGGGTTTGATTCCCCACTCCCCCACTTACAGCTGCTGGAATGGCCTTGGGACAGCCATAGCTCTCTTATCTGGGAGAACCGGGTTTGATTCCCCACTCCTCCACTTGCAGCTGCTGGAATGGCCTTGGGTCAGCCTTAGCTCTCTTATCTGGGAGAACCGGGTTTGATTCCCCACTCCTCCACTTGCAGCTGCTGGAATGGCCTTGGATCAGCCATAGCTCTCTTATCTGGGAGAACCGGGTTTGATTCCCCACTCCTCCACTTGCAGCTGCTGGAATGGCCTTGGGTCAGCCAGAGCTCTCTTATCTGGGAGAAATGGGTTTGATTCCCCACTCCTCCACTTGCACCTACTGGAATGGCCTTGGGTCAGCCAGAGCTCTCTTATCTGGGAGAAATGGGTTTGATTCCCCACTCCTCCACTTGCACCTGCTGGAATGGCCTTGGGTCAGCCAGAGCTCTCTTATCTGGGAGAAATGGGTTTGATTCCCCACTCCTCCACTTGCACCTGCTGGAATGGCCTTGGGTCAGCCAAAGCTCTCTTATCTGGGAGAAATGGGTTTGATTCCCCACTCCTCCACTTGCACCTGCTGGAATGGCCTTGGGTCAGCCATAGATCTCTTATCTGGGAGAACCGGGTTTGATTCCCCACTCCTCCACTTGCAGCTGCTGGAATGGCCTTGGGTCAGCCATAGCTCTGGCACAGGTTGTCCTTGAAAGGGCAGCTGCTGTGAGAGCCCTCTCCAGCTCCACCACCTCACAGGGTGTCTGTTGTGGGGGGAGGAAGGTAAAGGAGATTGTAAGCCGCTCTGAGTCTCTGATTCAGAGAGAAAGGCGGGGTATAAATCTGCAATTCTTCTTCATCATCATCTTCTTCTTCTTCTTCTTCTGGAGCTGCAACCCCCTCTTCGTCTTCCTTGCCCTCCTCTGGACTTTCCCCAGCTCTGACTGCAATGTCCTTTGGGAGATCTGGTGACCAGAACTGTACACAGCATACCAGATGAGGCCACGCCACAGATCTATACAGGGACGTTACAATATCGGCCCGTTTGATTCGCAGTCCCTTTTCCTAACACAGAGGCTTCCTGAGAGTGGCTATTAAAGGTCAAGGTAGTGCCCTGTGCAAGCACCAGTCGACTCTGGGGTGACATTGCTTTCACGACGTTTTCATGGCAGACTTTTTGTTACGGGGTGGTTTGCCATTGCCTTCCCCAGTCACCTACATTTCCTCCACCCCCAGCAAGCTGGAGACTCCTTTTACCGACCTCGGAAAGATGGAAGGCTGAGTCAACCTGGAGCCGGCTACCTGGAGCCAGCTTCCACCAGGATCGAACTCAGGTCATGAGCAGAGAGTTCAGACTGCAGTACTGCAGCTTTACCACTCTGTGCCACAGGGCTCTATCAGTGGCTGTTAGCCACAGCTTATTGTTGGAACTCTTTGTCTGGGGCAAGTGATGCTCTGTATTCTGGTGCTTGGGTGGGGGCAGTGGGAGGGCTTCTAGCCTCACTGTTGGACCTCCTGATGGGGTTTTTTGGCCTCTTGTGTGACACAGAGTGTTGGACTGGATGGGCCACTGGCCTGATCCAACAGGGCTTCTCTTATGTTCTTCTGTGACACAGTGTTGGACTGGATGGGCCATTGGCCTGATCCAACATGGCTTCTCTTATGTTCTTCTGTGACACAGAGTGTTGGACTGGATGGGCCGTTGGCCTTTTCTAACATGGCTTCTCTTATGTTCTTCTGTGACAGAGTGTTGGACTGGAGGGGCCATTGGCCTGATCCAACATGGCTTCTCTTATGTTCTTCTGTGACACAGAGTGTTGGACTGGATGGGCCATTGGCCTGATCCAACATGGCTTCTCTTATGTTCTTAGAGCAGTTCGGCAATGAGAGTTCCTCTGTGAAACTGGTGGGAAATTGTGGTGTATGTTTTTTTCACACCAAACTACACTGATGTGCCCTGCACAGACCTCTAGACCAGGGGTCCGCAATCCCCAGGCTGTGGACCGGTTCCAGACCGTGGCCTGTTAGTAACCAGGCTGTGAGTTGTATAATTATTTCATTATATATCACCATGTAGTAAGAAGAAGATGACGACATTGGATTTATATCCTGCCCTCCACTCCAGATTTCACACCTTCTGAGCAGCTCACAATCTCCTTTCCCTTCCTCCCGCACAACAGATACCCTGTGAGGTGGGTGGGACTGAGAGGGCTCTCACAGCAGCTGCCCTTTCAAGGACAGAGTCTCAGAGCGGCCTACAATCTCCTTTCCCTTCCTCCCCCACAACAGACACCCTGTGAGGTGGGTGGGGCTGAGAGAGCTCTCCCAGAAGCTGCCCTTTCAAGGACAACCCCTGCAAGACCATTCCAACAACTGCAAGTGGAGGAGTGAGGAATCAAACCCGGTTCTCCCTGATAAGAGTCCTCACACTTCACCACCACACTGAACACTTTAGAAATAAAGTGCACAATTGTATCATCCCGAAACAATTCCCCCACTCCTGGGGCCTGTGGAAAAATTGTCTTCCCCAAATCTGGTCCCAGGTGCCAAAAAGGTTGGGGACCAGTGCTCGAGGCCCATCTTGCAAAACTGCAAGTTTATTCATTTGTGCCCCTCAGCTCCGGAGCCTTTGGCATACAACAGGGGAGCGGAATTCTGGATGCCAGGCAGGAAGAGTGGAAACCGGGAATGTTATTTCCTTGATTTGTTAAAATCGCATAGTGAGGGAATGGCAGACAGTCAAAAGTGGAGGGGTGGGGGGTGGCTGAGGCAGAAACTCGGGGGATAACCAGAGCAGATGTCCCGGTGCATCCCCCTTGCAAAGAACAGAAGGTCAGGCCGTGCTTGTGTCAGGACGGAGAGCTTAACAATGCTCCTCGGCTCCCCAGACATGCGTCCCTGGGTGTAGCTGGAGGCGAAAGGCAGTGGCCGGCGGTACGGTGGTAATGAATGGAAAGCTGAGGGGCCTTTGGTGGGGAGAGAGGCCTCCGCGTGTCCCTGGGGGAAGCGAGTCATAGGCATTCCAGATGTCCTCCGTCGCTATTCTGCTTTCAAAGAGAGAGGCAGGTGGGGCGGCAGATTTCAGGGCGGGAGGGGAGGGGAGAGTCGGGCTCTGAAGGCATCTTGATACGCCCCACGCTACACGGCGCTTTCGGCATCGCCTTGTTCCGTCCTCCTCTATTGTTGCTTCGTTGGCCGCAACGGCATACTGCCTGGGTTTGCGCCTGTCTCAAATCCAAGCCCAAACTGGGCCCGTTACTTACAGCATATGTTTGTCGCCAGCTTTGACCAAGTGAGCCGTGTTCCCTCTAAGCTGGGTTAGTGTGAGCTAGCTCAAAGTTTTTTAAACTTTTATCTGGGAGAACCGGGCTCGATTCCCCACTCCTCCGCTTGCAGCTGCTGGAACGGTCTCCCAGAGTTGTCCTCGAAGTCAAAACCTCACTTGCTTAACCTGGCTTACTTGCATCCGCAGTAAAGAATCTCTGTCAAGTTCACACTGGCCGAGGCAGGCCCTTTTTGTCTTAGCGCAGGGAAAAGGGCCCCAGAGCAAGCTAATTGAGGCAGTAGCCAAATCACCCGCTCTCAACTTTAATGCTAGAAGCTCACAATGTAGAATTTGTGCTCACAAGACTCTACACTTTAGAGGGAGTATTGCAGGTGATCCAGTAGATTATTAATCTGTAGATCTGAGTATAGCAGAGTCCTCACCAGGCGCTTTTGAATTCTTTTAGCAAGGCCATAAATGTGGTGTGTGCGTGTTCTGTTTTTTTTTTTTAAGGATGCCTTTTAGAAGTTTAATGGCCCCGTGGCGCAGAGCGTTAAAGCTGCAGTACTGCCGTCCAAGCTCTCTGCTCACGACCTGAGTTCGATCCCCGGCGGAAGCTGGGTTTTCAAGTAGCCGGCTCGAGGTTGACTCAGCCTTCCATCCTTCCGAGGTTGGTAAAATGAGTCCCCAGCTTGCTGGGGGGAAAGCGGAGATGACTGGGGAAGGCAATGGCAAACCACTCCGCAAAAAGTCTGCTGTGAAAACGTTGTGAAAGCAACGTCACCCCAGAGTCGAAAACGACCGGTGCTTGCACAGGGGACCTTTCCTTTCCTTTAGAAGTTCAGGGCCAAGAGTCCACCCTTGGAATTCTGCGCTTCGAAGGGACAGATGGAATGTTGCACGCTCTGCTTTCAAAAAAAGCAGATTGTCCAGTTAGTAAAACTTTTTTTTGGGGGGGGGGATATAGAAAACAATGGGGGGGGAGAGAGAACAGCTTTGGATGGAGGGCTTCGGGAGGGTTTTTGCCTGGGATAGGAAGCGCCTTTCACCAGCTCTTTTCAGCTGGCCTGGCATATGCTCTCGACAGATTAAAAGCCATTCTCCCCGCACGGGCTCATTGTTAGCCACAATAGATTTATTCTTCCTCCCCCCAGACCCCATCTTGGCCTCCCTCCTCCTTTCCTTTCCTTCCAGATTTTCAGCTCAACTCTTCAAGCCCGTCGCCCTTTGATGTCAGGCCATACAGATCGCTGTTAACACGCTTTGTTTAACTGCAAGGCACCAGGCCTCAGGTCCGTGCGTGCCGAAGAAAACAGTTCTTCTTTCAGTATTTTCTTTCCCCTGTGCTCGCTTGTTTAACTGGATCTACTTGCATTGATAGCAAAGAATCTCAGACCTTGGGGAAAGTTTTTAAAAGGAGGTTCAAGGTAAAGGTAGTCTTCTGTGCAAGCACCAGTCGTGTCCGACTCTGGGGTGATGTCGCATCACGGCGTTTTCACGGGGGACTTTTTTTACAGGGTGGTTTGCCATTGCCCCTTGGCGCAGAGTCTTAAAGCTGCAGTACTGCAGTCCTAAGCTCTGCTCACGACCTGAGTTCGATCCCCGGCAGAAGCTGGGTTTTCAGGTAGCCGGCTTGAGGTTGACTCGGCCTTCCATCCTTCCAAGGTCAGTAAAATGAGTACCCAGCTTGCCGGGGTGGGGGGGGGGAGTGTAGATGACTGGAGAAAGCAATGGCAAACCACCCCGTAAAAAAGTCTGCCGTGAAAACGTTGTGAAAGCAACGTCACCCCAGAGTCAGAAATGACTGGTGCTTGCACAGGGGACCTTTCCTTTTTTCCTTGCCATTGTCTTCCCCGGTCATCTACACTTTCCCCCCAGCAAGCTGGGTACTCGTTTTACCAACTTCATAAGGATGGAAGGCTGAGTCAACCTTGAGCCGGCTACCTGAACCCAGCTTCTGCCGGGATCAAACTCAGGTCGTGAGCAGAGAGTTCAGACTGCAGGGCTGCAGCTTTACCACTCTGCGCCATGGGGCTCCTTAAAATGAGGTTACCTTATCGTAAATCAGGCCCCTGATCCATCAAAGTCAGTATTATCTACTCCGACCAGCTTTGGCTCTCCAGGGGCTCAGGCTGAGGTCTTCCCCATCACCTAAAACCTGATCCGTACTGGAGATGGGGATTGAACCTGGGACCTTCTGCATGTCAAGGAGATGGTCTACCACTAAGCCATGGCCCCCACCTAGCTTTTATTGGGGGAGGATTTTCATTCTTTCATTAAACTTATCCTTGAATAGCAACTCTGTCCCTGTTACCTGCTTACCATTACTGAAGATGGCAAGTCGATTCTCTTCTTGGTTGTGGCTCAAAGGATATTAGATACTGCCCGACAAACTGACTTAAATAACTCCCAAAAATGGCGCACCTTTATGGAGCCGTTTCTTAGGTTATCTCCCGTGCCCTATTTGTTTCACCTAGAAAACAATGAATACAGAAGAGTATTCTCCCTTGCGAGGTGGGGCGCCCTCCCTTCTGCAGTTACGGAGGGTAGATACAGGAAAATCCCCTATGAAGCTCGTATATGCCCTTGCTGTAACGATGGCAGAGAGTCATTAGTTCATATGACTGCAAGGTGTACAGGAAGCACCAGGAATCCCGCCTGCCTTCCATGGTTACTCCCCCTTTTTGTTGTTGTTGTTGTTCAGTCGCACAGCCGAGTCCGACTCTTTGCGACCCCATGGGCCAAGTCACGCCAGGCCCTCCAGTCTTCCACCATCCTCCAAAGTCTGCTCAAATTCGTGTTCGTTACATCAGTAACACTGTCCAGCCATCTCTTTTGCCGTCCCCTTCTTCTTTTGCCTTCTGTCTTTCCCAGCAATAGGGTCTTCTCCAGTGAATGCTCCCTTCTCATTGGGTAGCCAAAGTATTTGAGCTTCAGCTTCAGCATCTGACCTTCCAGGGAACAGTCTGGGTTGATTTCCCTTAGGATGGACTGATTGGATCTCCTTGCAGTCCAAGGGACTCTCAAGAGTCTTCTCCAGTGAGTGCTCCCTTCTCATTGGGTGGCCAAAGTATTTGAGCTCCAGCTTCAGCATCTGAGCTTCCAGGGAACAGTCTGGGTTGATTTCCCTGTGGACTGACTGATTGGATCTTCTTGCAGTCCAAGGGGCTCTCAAGAAAAAAATACGCCAACTTAAAGAACTCTTGGAGGGCAAATATCCTGCAGTTACTCTTAAAATAGCTAAATTTGGTTGGTTTGCCTTTAGGACGAGAAAATTACTAGTAGCTTAAAATGCCAGAATGCATTTGTTTTAATAGCCATTTCTGTATATTTTTCAATTCTAATAATGTTATAATACTTTTATCATGTTGTACAGATATGGATATGTACAGTTATCCCTTTTGTTTAAGTTGTGGGCTTTTGCCATAAATAAAATCTATCTATCTATCTTGTAAGTGGACAGAAAAATTCAAAAGTTCTTTTGTTGCACTTTACACATGTGTGCAACTCACAGGAGAGAAAGCAAACAGCAGTGAAGCAAGAGTACGCATTCGAAGCAAAGTGACTTTTTTGTTGCTTCCAAAATCCTCGATCAGATGTTATCCCAAAGTAGTTCTCTGGTGACATTTGGGAAGGCTGTTTTTTTAAAAATGATGTTCCATGCATAAAGCTTGGAAGTGCACTTCCATAAATCTTTATGCCTAGTTCAGCCAATTGGCAAAAAAATAAAGTTCTAGCTGCGAGTCTCTCCGGCCAAATTCCACCAAATAAGCCTCTGGTTGACACCTGAATCCCCCTCTCTGCGTGGGGGGGGGGGTGCCAGTCCTCCACCCCAGCTGCTCCGCTCGGATTATCATAACAATCACCCCCCAAATTACGCCCTATTCAGCGCACCCGCCTTTGATTGATTAACTTACAGTTTGTGTTTGAATAACCCTGGCCGCTAAAACGCCAGCGCTGTAATCTCAGAGGGATACTTAACAGGGCTGGCGTGGGGACCCTGGTCTCGCTCACACGCTCTTTCTTCTTCCGTCTGACCCCTGCCTAAGCAAGCTGGTAATTGAAGAATCCATTAGTATTCTTTTGGAAGGGCTGCGGAGGGCTCTGCATATGTTCAGGCTGCCTCAGATGGCTGGGAGGGTTGTGGGGGGGGGGGGGGAGATGATACGGGTCCCCGTGCTGGAACTGCCAACCCCCCCCCCCTTAATACTTGTTTTTGCATGCACATTTTTTCGCAGAGTGGTAAAACAGCAGTACCGCAGTACTGTGATCTGAACTCTCTGCTCACGACCTGAGTTCTATCCCAGTGGAAGCTGGTTCAGGTAGTTGGCCCAAAGTTGACTCAGCCTTCCATCCTTCCGAGGTCGGTCAAATGAGTCCCCAGCTTGCTGGGGGGAAAGTGGAGATGACTGGGGAAGGCAAGGGCAAACCACCCCGTAAAAAGTCTGCCGTGAAAACTTTGTGAAAGCAGCGTCGCCCCAGAGTTGGAAACGACTGGTGCTTGCACAGGGGACCTTTAGCTTTTCCTTTTTGATCCTTCATCACACTTCTGCTTTCTGTCTGCTGCAGTATTAAAACAAATGTCGCTGTTGCCGCTGCCTGATTTGTAAAGCGCTGATGTTTTGTAAGAATGCATGGACCGTTTCGGAACATGCGTTACTGGAACAATTCCTCTCTCCCCCGCCCCCCCAAAACTCTGGAGAGGATCACTGTTAGTTTGGAGATGAAGATGAAACTCCTTGCCTAGGGCCTTCTCGCCTTCACAGGGTTAAAGTCCCCAAGCTATCTTGTGTTGGTTTACAGTAGAACATCTTAGAGACCAACAACATTTTGGGGGAGGGGGGTGTGAGCTTTTGAGAGTCTTAAGGTGAGCTGGTTTCTGAGGACTCGAATCGAGCAGTTCCCACGCTGCTTCGGCCCAGCGAAAGCCACGACGGTTAGAACAACTTAAATGCCTTGCGCCTTTTGAATGTGAAACCTGCGGGGTAGGTTGTGAATGCCTTCTGCGGAAAAAGATAATAATCACAATGCTTGAGATGCCTCCCAAGCCCATCCCCATTCTTATTTCCAAAAAGGTTAAAACGCTTGGGGCTCTTTCGCTTGGAGAAACGTCAACTGCGGGGTGACGTGATAGAGGTTGACAAGATGATGCATGGGATGGAGAAAGTAGAGAAAGAAGTCCTTTTCTCCCTTTCTCACAGTACAAGAACTCGTGGGCATTCAATGAAATTGCTGAGCAGTCAGGTTAAAAACGGATAAAAGGAAGTCCTTCTTCACCCAAAGAGTGATTAACAGGTGGAATTCACTGCCACAGGAGGTAGTGGCGGCTACAAGCATAGCCAGCTTCAAGAGGGGATTGGATCAACATCTGGAGCAGAGGTCCATCAGTGGCTCTTAGCCACAGCTTATCATTGGAACTCTCTGTCTGGGGCAGTGATGCCTGTGGGGCATCCAGAGGGCTTCCAGTGTCCTGGCACCACTAGTGGACTTCCTGATGTGTCCTGGTTTTTCTGGACCATTGTGTGACACAAAGTGTTGGACTAGATGGATCATTGGCCTGATCCAGCATGACTTCTCTAATGTTCTTATATCTGGGGCAGTGATGCTCTGTATTCTTGGTGCTCATGGGGGGGGGGTACAGTGGGAGGGCTTCCAGTATCCTGGCCCCACTGGTGGACCTCCTGATGGCATTTGGGTTTTTTGGCCACTGTGTGACACAGAGTGTTGGATGGGCCATTGGCCTGATCCAACATGGCTCCTCTTATGTTCTTATGCTAGCCCAGGTGTGACCTCTCCTGTCCTTTGGCTTTCAGATCCAGTGGTGATCCAACAGCTCCGAAGGGCGTACAAATACTTCAAAGATTACAGGCAGGTGAGTGAGCGTTCTTCTCACCGTTCTTTGAGTTTAAAGCCTCTCTTTCTTCTTTTGGCTGAGGCTCTTCCCCCTCCTGGTCCCCTGGGGAAGGAAGGAAAAAGCTAGACCTTCCTTTGCCCAGTTCCCTAGATCTCATAGGAGACATACAAAGAAAACACCTTTAAGAGTGCTAATGTTTTAAGCACGTTTTATTTTAAGTTAAAAAGAAAACTTTAATTGTGTTTGTCTGTGTCCTCTATAAAGTTTATATATCTGCTACCTGATCTTAAATAGGTACACATACGGCCCAGCCCAACATGGCTCAGCCCAGCAAGGTCTCATTTATGTCAGATCCGGCCCTCATCACAAATGAGTTTGACACCCCTGCTCTAGTCAGCTGCCTTATGCTGAATGGACCCCCCCCCCATCTCCAAGGTCAGTATTGTCTGCTCAAACTGGCAGGAGGTCTCAGGCGAAACGGGTCTTTCCCATCACCTACTGCCCGATGCTGGGGATTGAACCTGGGACCTTCTGCACGCAAAGCATAGCAGATGCTCTGCTTCCAAGCCGCGGCCCCTCCTTGAACCTGCTGTTAAAAACAAGTTTAGGGCTGTGGAACAGGAAATCCCCCCCCCCTCCAAGAAAAAGTTTCTGCCGCTTTATCATCGGAAGTGCCACAGCTAGTTGGAAACATCAGTTTTACTTTGGCTTGTTGAAAAACACCCTGTTTACCAACTTAAGCCTTTCTTTAAAAAAAGTTCTGTCTCCCATTTCAGCCCACGGGTGGCCACGAGAGCTGGGGTTTCCATGGGCACTGTGGGCACGGAGAGTCAGGGGGGGTCTTGGTTTCTCAGTGGGGTGGCTGAACTTGGAGGATTTAGGCCACGTTTTTAAATCGTGCGGCCGCTTATTCGTGATTTCAGAACCACTTTGAGTTTTTCTTGTCTCGTTGCCCCCTGCCCCCAGTTTTTAAACATTTTTCTTAAAATAACACTCCCCAAAGATCAGACTCTAAGCTTTTTCAGGAGCAGTTCTTTAGCATGGCCAACGCCATGCTGGGAATTATTAGGAAGGGAATTGAAAACAAATCAGCCAGTATCATAGTAGCCCCTGTATAAATCAACGGCGCGACCTCATTTGGAGTACTGTGTACAATTCTGGTCACCGCACCTCAAAGAAGATATTATAGCACTGGAAAAAGTCCAGAAAAGGGCAACTAGAATGATTAAAGGGTTGGAACACTTCTCCTGTGAAGAAAGGTTAAAACGCTTGGGGCTCTTTCGCTTGGAGAAATGTCAACTGAGGGATGACATGATAGAAGTTTACAAGATGATGCATGGGATGGAGAAAGTAGAGAAAGAAGTACTTTCCTCCCTTTCTCACAATACGAGAACTCGTAGACATTCAATAAAATTGCTGAGCAGTCAGGTTAAAACGGATAAAAGGAAGTACTTCTTCACCCAAAGGGTGATTAACACATGGAATTCACTGTCACAGGAGGTGGTGGCGGCCACAAGCATAGACAGCTTCAAGAGAGGGGATTGGATAAGCAGATGGAGCAGAGGTCCATCAGTGACTTATTAGTCACAGCTTATCATTGGAACTCTCTGTCTGAGGCAGTGATGCTCTGTATTCTGGGTGCTTGGGGGGGCACAGTGGGAGGGCTTCTAGCCCCACTGATGGACCTCCTGATGGCACCTGGGGTTTTCTGGCCATTGTGTGACACAGAGTGTTGGACTGGATGGGCCATTGGCCTGATCCAACATGGCTTCTCTTATGTTCTTAATTGGGTCAGCTTGGAGGGTGGGGGGGGGGGGAGAAAAGAAAGTCAGTTTTGCAAATTACCCAGCTGCCTCAGAGTATGTTGGGAGCCAAGCCAAGCAAACTAAGTTGTCAGTTTTCTGGCTGGCAGAGAAACACTGGAGCTGATCTGTTGGGCTGGCTTGGCCTTCCCCGTTTCCCTCGGAGGACAAGTTCTTCTTGCCGGGGTTCCTGGCTGACGCGAGGAGGCCCTGGGCGGCCTGGCCAGGAGCTCACAGTGTGCCCGTTGCGGCAGCGCCACTCCACATCCCCCGTCAGCTGTCAGGGTGATAAACTCACACGCCTGACCTCTGACCCTCTGCAGCGCAAGCTGTTTTCGGTCAGAGCTCGCATTCCTGTTAATGCACGCCCAGCATGGTGGCGGTCCCGCCCGCCCCCAGCGAAGCAACGATGGGGAGGGGGGGGGAGGTCCCTTCTCAAAAGACGCTGCTCCCCGTCCTCCTTCCGCAGCTGCAGGGTGGACGGCACCTTCGGTTTTGTGTCTGTGCGGCCAGCTGGAAGCAAACTTTGGAAAGGGTTTTTTTTTTGGGGGGGGGGGGTTGTTGGCAAATAAACCTCCCATGCCACTTTCTCCTTTCGCAGCTTCTTTGGTTTTTTTAAAGCCAACTTGGTCATAAATCCACCCCAGCTTCACTTCTGTAAAACAGGAGTATCTGTTGAGCCTAAGGTGGCCAGGTTCCACACACACACACCAGTCCACTGGCGGAGGATATGGATGAGGTTGCCAGCTCTGTGTGAGAATATGAATGGAGATTTGGGGTTGGAGCCTGGGAAAGACACAGACCTCATGGGGCACAATGCCCTAGCGCCCCCCCCCCACCGTGAAGCACCCCGTTTCTCCAGGGGCTGGCCCTGTGTTGCGATCCATCTCTGCTGTAACATTAACTCTATTTACTGTTCTAGACTCTTAGTATATATTACAGGGCTGGCCAAACTGTGACTCTTTCACATGTATTGTGTGGCTTTCGAAGCCTTCACCGCCCTGTCGGCCGGCTAGGAGAAGGCATTTGTCTCTTGAAATCACTTCTCCAAGCCAAGACTGCTATCAGCGTGACTGCATATAAAGTTGCTTTCTTTGCACCTCTCTCTCCCCCAGTTTCCTCCCTCCCTCCCTCGAACCTCTGACGTTCATGTCCTGTAGCTTTCAGACATCTGACGTTTATTCTATGTGGCTCTTACATTAAGTCAGTTTGGCCACCCCTGATATATATTATACTAGCCCAATTGAGCCGCCTCTTATACCTTCTTATGATTTGTTAAATGGTATTGCTTGACTTGGTTTTTAACTGTTGTTTTATCCTCTTTTTTTAGAACGTTGTCGTCCGCCCTGAGCCCATTTTTGGGAAAGGGCGGACTAAAAATTGCCTAAATAAAATAAATAAGTAATAAAACCGATCCCTGTCGATCTGGGGATGGGATGAACTTCCAGGGGATCCCCAGTTTCCACCTGTAGGCTGGCGTCCCTAGTTGAGTCCAAGTCAAAGAAGCTTCTTTTCTTCTCCCCTCCCTCCCTGTGTTGGAAGTTCAGAGCGATAGAGGGCTGGGGGGGGTGTAGATACCCCCCCCCCCACAGGAGGCATGCACAGTTTTTAAGTCAATAAGAGAAAAACACCAGAAGTAGGCCTTGGAGTGCGACTTTCCCCTTTGTTGCAGGCAACCTGTCTCACACAGAGGCTCCGTGACTCTGTTGTAAAATTTTTATTAAATTTCCATTATGGGGAGGGGAATGGGGAACATAAAAGGGGAATTGAAGGGGGAGAGGGAAAAGGGGATCGTTGGGGGAGAGCACGTATCTTTTCCATTTACCTTTTCCTTTCATCTTATCGATTGACATTTGCTATTATTTCGTAATCTTTATAGCATTAGAATCCTAGAGTTGGAAGGGACCTCTAGGGTCATCTAGTCCAACCCCCTGCACAATGCAGGAAACTCACAAACACCTCCCCCTAAATTAACATTTATATTTACTCTTTCAATTCATCTCTTACATCATCCAAACATTTTTCCATACTTCTTCGTAGTTCACATTTTTATCTTTCTTACAATTACATCTTACAAGTCACTACTATCGCAATGTATCCTGCTGACCTCTTATCTAGTATACATGTGTCACATTGTATACATCTTATATACCAGGGGTGGCCGACGGTAGCTCTCCAGATGTTTTTTGCCTACAACTCCCGTCAGCCCCAGCCATTGGCCATGCTGGCTGGGGCTGATGGAAGTTGTAAGCAAAAAAAATCTGGAGAGCTACCGTTGACCACCCGTTATATACATTAACTTATTATTATCTCTGTGATTTTAAAGATTGTAGAAAATTTATTTTATACCCTATATTTTCATGTATTACTTAACCAATCCTATAATGGTTGCCAGGTCTTTTTATTGGCTCGTATATTGCCATCTTTTAATTTAATAGGAAGTTTGTCCGTGGCGCAGAGTGTTAAAGCTGCAGTACTGCAGTCCTAAGTTCTGCTCACGATCTGAGTTCGATCGCGGCCAAAGCTGGGTTTTCAGGTAGACGGCTCCAGGTTGGCTCAGCCTTTCATCCTTCCGAGGCGGGTAAAATGAGTAGATGACTGGGAGAGGCAATGGCAAATCACCCCGTTAAAAAGTCTGCCGTGAAAACGTTATGAAAGCATTGTCACCCCAGAGTCGGAAACGACTGGTGCTTGCACAGGGGACTACCTTTACCTTTTTATGATGGTTAATAGCCCCGTGGCACAGAGTGGTAAAGCTGCAGTACTGCAGTCGGAACCCTCTGCTCACGAACTGAGTTCGATCCCAGCGGAAGCTGGTTCAGGTAGCCAACTCCAGGTTGACTCAGCCTTCCATCCTTCTGAGGTCGGTCAAATGAGTCCCCAGCTTGCTGGGGGGAAAGTGTAAAAGACTGTGGAAGGCAGTGGCAAACCGCCCCGTAAAAAGTCTGCCGTGAAAACGTTGTGAAAGCAATGTCACCCCAGAGTCAGAAACGACTGGTGCTTGCACAGGGGACTACCTTTCCCTTTACCTTTTTATGTCCATTTCTGCAGTTTCTAGGAGCGTTTGAATAAATTCTTCTTGCTTAGGTACTAGTAAATTTCCACTGTCTCGCATACACTGTCCTTGCTGCAGGAGGCTCTGTGACTCTGGAGGGCCAACATACAGGACACAGAGGCCAAGGCCTTCCTCTGGCGTTGCCTTTCCACATGGGGATTCAGGGGTTGACTGCTCCTGTCTGTGGAGGTTCCCTTTAGCAGCCACCGATAGACTTTGCTTCCGAGCCTCACAAAGCGGCCTCCTTGGGTGTCGGGGCCCGGTCTTCAGAGCTTGCAGCGTGGCTGCTTTTGTCTTGCAGATGATTATAGAGCCGACCAGTCCAAAGCTGCTTCCCGACCCCCTGAAAGAGCCCTACTACCAGCCCCCCTACACCCTGGTCATCGAACTCACCGACGTCCTCCTGCATCCTGAGTGGTCGGTAAGTAGCTGCTGGGCCCAGAGAATCATCTGGGGCTCTTTCCCCCCTCTGGTGCAATGCTCGCGGGGGATTGACAGAGGGGGCGGGACGTCCAGGGCCGGAGTGGGTTCGGTGTGTGGGGGAAGAGGGAGCTGGTGACTAGGTGTGGGGTGGAGGCATCTGCCAAGATGGTTATAGGATGGGGGAGACTTGCCTTAGCAGTAGTCTGTGCGGAAAGGATCTCGGGGTCTTAGTGGACCCTATGCTGAACATGAGTCAATAGTGTGATGCAGCGGCTAAAAAGGCAAATGCAGTTTTGGGCTGTATGAACAGAAGTCTAGTGCCCAGATCACGTGAAGTGATGGTATCGCTTTACTCTGCTCTGGTCAGACCTCACCTGGAGTCTTGTGTTCAATTTTGGGCACCACGTTTTAAAAAGGATATAGACAAGCTGGAATGGGTCCAGAGGAGGGTGACGAAGATGGTGAGGGGTCTGGAGACCAAGTCCTATGAGGAAAGGTTGAAGGAGCTGGGCCTGTTTAGCCTGGAGAGGAGGCGGCTGAGAGGTGATAGGATCACCAAGTCCTTGAAGGGCTGTCATCTAGAGCAGGAGTAGCTATCTGGTAGCTCTCCAGATGTTTTTTGCCTACAACTCCCATCAGCCACAGCTATTGGCCATGCTGGCTGGGGTTGATGGGAGTTGTAGGCAAAAAACATCTGGAGAGCTACCGTTGGCCACCCCTGATCTATAGGATGGTGCGGAATTGTTTTCTGTGACCTCAGAAGGGGCCAGAACCAACAGGTTGAAATTAAATCAAAAGAGTTTCCGGCTCAACATGAGGAGGGGTTTGTGAGTTCCTTGCGTTGTGCAGGGGGTTGGAGGAGATGACCCTGGAGGTCCCTTCCAACTCTAGGATTCTAAAATTCTTCAGGAGGTGGTGGGCTCTCCTTCCTTGGAGGTTTTTCAACAGAGGCTAGATGGCCATCTGACAGCAATGAAGATCCTGTGAATTTAGGGGGAGGCATTTGTGAGTTTCCTGCATTGTGCAGGGGGTTGGACTAGATGACCCTGGAGGACCCTTCCAACTCTATGATTCTAAGATGGCAAACAGTCTAGACAGAGAGACTTCCCGGTCCCAGGAAGGGCTAGCTGTAATTATTTGGTGCTTAGTAAAGACAAAGGTCGGCCCTTACATGGGTGGACCAGGCTTGCCCGATCCCAGAAGATAAACAGCGTGAGCCCCGCTGAATTCTTGGGTGGGAGGCCCCAGAAGCAGCCCAGCGTTGCTACACAGAGGCAGGCGAGAGCAAACCTCTTCTGAACGTCTCCTTGCCTCGAAAACCGTACAGGGTCACCAGCACACGTCAGCCGCAATTCGGCAGGGTTTCCTGCCGCCGAGAGGGAGACAAACCCTTCCACGTGTCGTGATGCCCGGAAGCCGCCCAGAGCCAGTCCTGAGCCAATGCAGGTGTTTTGGTATCACCGTGGAGGCCGAGATCACGATGGTTGCCAGGTCTGCCTTTGTTATCTTCAGCAGATCAGGCCGCTGGCACCGTACCTATCCCTCCAGGAGCTGGCTACAGTGATCCACGCAATGGTCACTTCCAGACTAGACTACTGTAACTCGCTCTACGCTAGCTTACCCTCAAGACTGATCCGGAAACTGCAGCGGGTGCAGAATTAGGCGGCTCGCCTGCTGACTGCGCCGCCTTTACGGGTCAGCGTTCGGCCGGCACTCCGCAGTCTGCACTGGCTGCCCATCGAGTACCAGATCCACTTCGAGGTTCTAGTGCTAACATTTAAAGCCTCACGCGGCCTGGGACCAACGTACCTGACTGTATGTGATGTCAAGACAGTGTGCGATTGCAATAAAAAAGGCCAACACCATGCTGGGAATTATTAGGAAGGGAATTGAAAACAAATCAGCCAGTATCAAAATGCCCCTGTGTAAATCGATGGTGCGGTCTCATTTGGAGTACTGTGTGCAGTTCTGGTCGCCGCACCTCAAAAAGGATATTCTAGCATTGGAGAAAGTCCAGGAAAGGGCAACTAGAATGATTAAAGGGCTGGAGCACTTTCCCTATGAAGAAAGGTTGAAACGCTTGGGGCTCTTGAGCTTGGAGAAACGACGACTGCGGGGTGACATGATAGAGGTTTACAAGATTATGCATGGGATGGAGAAAGTAGAGAAAGAAGTCCTTTTCTCCCTTTCTCACCATACGAGAACTCGTGGGCATTCGATGAAATTGCTGAGCAGACGGGTTAAAACGGATAAAAGGAAGTCCTTCTTCACCCAAAGGGTGATTAACATGTGGAATTCACTGCCCCAGGAGGTGGCAGCGGCCACAAGTATAGCCACCTTCAAGAGGGGTTTAGATAAAAATATGGAGCAGAGGTCCATCAGTGGCTATTAGCCACAGTGTGTGTGTGTATATAATTTTTTTTTTGCCACTGTGTGACACAGAATGTTGGACTGGATGGGCCATTGCCTGATCCAACAGGGCTTCTCTTATGTTCTTATGACCGTCTCTTTCCATACATGCCCAGGGGGTTGTTACGTTCGGCCTTCCCACATCAGTTGGCCGTCCCCAGCCCAAGAGATGCCCGCCTCGCCTCAACTAGGGTCAGGGCTTTTTCAGTCCTGGCCCCGACCTGGTGGAATCAGCTCCCTATGGATATCCGGGCCCTACCTGGCTTATTCGCCTTCCGTAGGGCCTGTAAAACGGAGCTGTTCCGCCAGGCTTTTAGCCGAGGCTGCGGGCGTCTCTTCTTGATCTGGTTGGCCTCCCCGGCCAGCACTGTCACCTGTGCTGGGAACTGGAATAAAAACTGCCATCCCTGTTGAGATATCATGACGTGAGATGGCTCGGCTGGGCAGTATGTGATGTCATGGAAATCGGGGTGCCATCGAGTTGTCTGTTTATAAAATGTTTTTATTGTATTTTATTGTTTTATTATATGTTGTCCTCCGCCCTGAGCCCGACGGGGAATGGGCGGAATGGAAATTTACTAAAATAAAATAACTGCAGAGGGAGAGGATTGGCGGCTTCGGGTACAAACGGGTCGGTGGCAGGGAGCTTCTGGGATCTGACTCGGTTGGCTGGCAGGGTGGTTCTCTCCCCACAGCCGCTGCCTTCCCCCCCCCCCCCAGGGGAGCAAAAGCTTTCTTGGTGCCCAGCGCTCCAGCCGATCAGCTGTGGGGAAGAATAACTCTTCTCTCTGCATTGTTGTTTGTGTCTGCTCCTCTCCTCCCACCCCCCACCCCCCGCCTGGCTTCCCTTTCTGTTGTCCTCAGCTAGTGACCGGCTGGCGCTTCAAGAAGAGGCCGGGCATCGACAACCTGTTCCAGCAGTTGGCACCGCTCTACGAAATCGTCATCTTCACCTCCGAGACGGGCATGGTGCGTGCGCAGGGAGGGGAGCGACCATGTGCCCTGGCCAGTTGCGGTCCTGCCGTTTCAGCCCCGTGCATCTTGTCTGGGGGTGGGAAGAAGGCAGAGGTCCCCATGACCAAGTGGGGAAGGGAGTGGGTGCGAATAAGGCCCATTAGTCCAGCAAGTTTTGCCTCTGGCTGCCCAAAGACGTGAAGAAGAGAGCAGGGGGCAGGAGGCGGAAGACGCTGGCGGAGGGTGCGCTTTGCATGGCATCCCAGGTCCTGAGTCAGTCGTGCCAGTGTAGTCCTAGTGTCAGACTAGGGTCTTGGAGACCCAGGTTCGAATCTCCACCGTTCCATGGAATCTTTGCCCATAAGGGGATGTGCAACGCATGTCTGAACGCCAGTGTGGTGCAGTGGTTAGAGCGTTGGACTAGGAACTGGGAGACCCAGGGTGCATTCACGCTACACTAACTAATGCGTTTTACATCTGGATTTTTGCTACTCTTACACAGCAAAACTCCGGATGTAAAACACATTAGTTAATGTAGTGTGAATGCAGGTTTGAATCCCCACTTCTGCCATGGAAACCTGCTGGGTGACCTTGGGCCAGAGAGCCCTGCGATCGAGTTCTCAAAATCTTCTGGGTGTCCCTGGGCTAAAGGAGGCTAGGCTAAACCCCACCAGAGCAAGAGCCTTCTCGGTTGCGGCCCCAATACTTTATCGCAGTTCCTCAGGGCCTGCAAGACGGAACTGTTTCGGATGGCATAGAACATCTCAGGGGCCGCCACATCTGGATCCATAGCACTTTTAGTACTAACTGCCCAGGATCTGTGCGCTTGAGGAAGAAAATATTATACAATCTGCCCGAAGCAGCACCGTTGTCCTTTATCTGATTGTTTTATTGTTTTAATATTGGTTTGTTTACTGTCTGTTTGATGCTCTTAGCCGCCTGGAGTCTGTATGGAATGGGCGGGATATAAATACAATGCAAATAAATGAATAAAAAATAGCTCTCACAGGAGTTGTCCTTGAAAGGGAAGCTTCTGTGAGAGCTCTCTCAGCCCCACCCACCTCACAGGGTGTCTGTTGTGGGGGAGGAAGGGAAAGCCACGCTGAGAGAAGGGCAGGGTATAAATCTGCAGTCTTCTTCATGGACTGACAGTCTGATTCAGTAGAAGGCAGACTTTCATCTGGGCATGAGGAAAACTTGCTTCTCCTTCTGCCATCAATGCGGCTGGGGGTGGGTCTGCGCCCCCCTCAGTTCTACCCAGTTTGGTGTAGTGGTGAAGTGCACAAACTCCTATCTGGGAGAACCAGGTTTGATTCCCCACTCCTCCACTGGAATGATCTTGGGTCAGCCACAGCTTTTGTAGGAGCTGTCCTTGAAAGGGCAGCTGCTGTGAGAGCTCTCTCAACAACAACAACAAATTTTATTTGTATCCCGCCCTCCCCGCCGGAGCAGGCTCAGGGCGGCTAACAACATGGTTCAGAGTTAAATTATACAAGTAAATAAAACTACATTAAACATTATCAGCATTTAGTTAAAATCTGGTTAAGCTTTAAAATTAAATTAGTTAATTTTTAAAAGTGCTAGTGCTATGTTTACTTTTTCTGATGGCGGTTTCCTTCGCAATTTCCATTTTCATCAGGGAAGGCCAGTCTGAAGAGGAAGGTCTTGCAGGCCCTGCTGAACTGTTCTAGGTCCCGCAGGGCCCGCATTTCCTCTGGAAGTTGGTTCCATAGGCTCGGGGCTATAGAGGAGAAGGCCCGGTTACGGGTGCTTTGCAGCTTCACCTCTCTCGGTCCGGGGATAGTCAGCAGGTTTTTCCCGGCTGACCTCAGTGCTCTCTGGGGTTCATATGAGGAGAGACGGTCCCTAAGGTAGACAGGTCCTCGACCATATAGGGCTTTAAAGGTAATGACCAGCACTTTGTAACGAACCCGGTATGTAACTGGCAGCCAGTGCAGTTCGCGCAGCCCAGGCTGTATGTGCTCCCATTTAGGGAGTCCCAGCAACAGTCTAGCCGCTGCGTTCTGCACCAGCTGCAGCTTCCGGGTTCGGCACAGAGGCAGCCCCATGTAGAGGGCATTACAGTAATCCAGTCTCGAGGTGACCGTTGCATGAAGCACCATTGCCAGATCTTGGCGCTCTAGGAAGGGAGCCAACTGCTTTGCCCGCCTTAGATGGAAAAAGGCTGACTTGGCAGTGGCTGCAATCTGGGCCTCCATTGATAATGCAGGCTCCAGTAAAACTCCAGTAAAACACCCGCCTCACAGGGTGTCTGTTGTGGGGGGAGGAAGGGAAAGAAGATTGTAACCAATCTGAGACACTGTCCTTGAAAGGGCAGCTGCTGGGACAGCCCTCTCAGCCCCACCCACCTCACAGGGTGTCTGTTGTGGGGGGAGAAGATATAGGAGATTGTAAGCCGCTCTGAGTCTGATTCAGAGAGAAGGGTGAGGTATAAATCTGCCGTCGTCTTCTTCTTTGGTTTCCCACTGGGGAATCAAAGTAAACAAACAAACAAAAATACCAGTTGAGCACATTTGTATATAGAAGTGAAGAAGAGATTGGATTTATCCCCCACCCTTCACTACCCGAAGGAATCCCAGAGCGGCTCACGATCTCCATTTCCTTCCCCTCCCCACAACAGGACACCCTGGGAGGCAGGTGCAGCTGAGAGAGCACCGAGAAAACTGCTCTTGAGAGGAACAGCTCTCGAGAGAAACTGTGACTGACTGAAGGTGACTCCAGCAGGTGCAGGTGGAGGAGCGGGGAATCAAGCCCGGTTCTCCCAGATTAGAGTCTGCGCTCCTAACCACTACACGAAACAAATACGTGCTGGGAATTCTCTTTCACTGAGATTTCCACTTCCCAGATGTTTCCAAGGGCATCTCCAGAACCATGAGGGCTAGAACCTTAGGGCTTGATAATAATTATTTTTTTAAAAAGCAGAATGGGAGATTCCGCCCCGCCCCCCCCCCCCCCCCCCCCATGCTAACTTCCCAGGACTTGCTGTATACGAGGCCAAACCGAATGCTCTGTTCCTTGCCCCCCTCCCCTCCCCAGGCACTTGAAAAGGAGCCGCGGGATTTGGTGCTGCAGAAGAATGGGAGCTGAGCGCTGTTGGGCAGGGCTTTGTACCTGCTGGCTCAGCCCCTCCTCCCCTCCCCTGCTCCTTTCTCAGGCTTGAGTGGCGGGAGGGGGGAGTCCCCAAGGGGAGCGTGCCAAGGCTCATCTGAATATGTATGGGGGGTCCTGCCAGCTCCCCTTTCAGCCTTTTGAATCAGGGCTATTGCTGTGCTAATTGAGTGGGCCTGGCCGTGGTGGGGGAGAGAAGACGGCACAGGCAGGCGCACCCCTCTGGCTTGTTTGTTCTTCTCTAGCCCTTTGGTGACTTGTGCGGAGAACCAAGCCCAGGGCAGCATCCGCTTCGCTGAGAGGGCCAGCTTCTGCCAGTAGCAGGAGAGGGACCCTGGACCGGACCATGGGGGAAGGGCCCCCGTGGCTGAGCGGTAGAGCATCTGCTTGGCATGCGCAAGGTCCCGGGTTCAATCCCCACCATCGCCAGTTGGAAGGACCAGGCAGGGGGTAATGGGAAAGACCTCAGCCTGAGACCCTGGAGAGCCATGAAGTGGGGCTGTGGCTCAGTGGTACAGCATCTGTTTGGCATGCAGAAGGTCCCAGGTTCAATCCCCAGCATCTCCAGTAAAAAGGACCAGGCAGGGGGTAATGGGAAAGACCTCAGCCGGAGAGCCATGTAGTGGGGCTGTGGCTCAGTGGCAGAGCCTCTGCTTGGCATGCAGAAGGTCCCAGGTTCAATCCCCAGCATCTCCAGTTGGAAGGACCAGGCAGGAGGGGATGGGAAAGACCTCAGCCTGAGACCCTGGAGAGCCATGAATGGGGCTGTGGCTCAGTGATAGAGGCTCTGCTTGGCATGCAGAAGGTCCCAGGTTCAATCCCTGGCATCTCAGTGAAAAGGACCAGGCAGGAGGGGATGGGAAAGACCTCAGCCTGAGGCCCTGGAGAGCCATGAAGTGGGGCTGTGGTTCAGTGGCAAAGCCTCTGCTTGGCATGCAGAAGGTCCCCGGTTCAATCCCCACCATCTCCAGTAAAAAGGACCAGGCAGGGAGTGATGAGAAAGACCTCTCTGCATGAGACCCTGGAGAGCTACAGCTAGTCTGAGCAGACAATACTGACCTTCACGGACTGATGGTTTGGTTCAGTATACGTGCCTTGCTGTTCCATCCCACACACAGCGATAGGACACACACACACACACCCCGTTCGCTGTGGCAGGGGAAGGCTGTATGCATGGGGGGGAGTGGGGAGCGCCTGCCACCTTTCCTGGAAAGGATCAGAAGGATCCAGCCCAGCACAAGATCCTTTTGACCCTTCCCTTCACCACTTGCCCGAGACCAGCCCTTCTCAGCAGCTGTACCAAACTAGAAGGGACTTTGGCTGTTAATCCTGCTTGCCTTTATTTACCGAATCCGCAGTCCGCCTTTCTCTTGCCTTGGGCCTACAGGGCCACCGTAAGTCAGCTGCGACTCGACAGCAGTTTCCACCGCCGCCACGGGTGCTCACGGCTGCCCGCCTGCGCATGTCGTAGCCTCCCTCTCGGCGTGCGCTTGGAGGAACGCTAGGAATGTTTCTAAGTGCCACAAGTAACGCCAGCCCTCCTCTTCTCTTCCAGACTGCCTTCCCCCTCATCGACAGCGTAGACCCGCACGGGTTCATCTCCTACCGGCTTTTCCGCGACGCCACCCGTTACATGGAGGGGCACCACGTTAAGGTATTAACCCCGGCGGCTGGCAATGAGAGGAGTAGCTTGTGGGGTGCGAGGGTCACCGGGCGACTTTGAACAGCGTATGAAATTAAGTCAGCTACGCCGGTCGTATTTGAGAAGTCCCATTTAATCCTGATTTAAAGTACGCTTCTCCCTGTTCATTGGTCTGTAAGTCAGAGCAAGGGACATGTTAGTTCCGGCCTTTCTGGACGGATAAAAGTATCGGTGCGTTGACGGACATGTTAGCCAAGTGTCCGCTTCTCTCTCTCTTTCTCCGATCCGGCATGGTGGCTGAACCTTCGCGAATAGCTGGCTTGGTCGGCATGCCTTTGCCAAAGTTTGGGTTTAAAGCGGGTGTCGGACTCATTTGTTACGAGGGCCGGATCTGACATAAACGAGACCTTGTCGGGCCGGGCCATGTCCGGTTGGGCCGGGCCATGTGTGTACGTATTTAAAGATTAGGTAGCAGCGCTATAAACTTTATAAAGGAGAGAGCCTGGAAAAACAAGCTCTTCCTCCCACCTTCCTTCCCAAGGGAGGAGCCTCAGCCAATGGCGAAAATTGAGGCTTTGCTCTGTCGCTCCTGTGCGATTGAGTGAGCCTTGCAAAGCAAGCTGTGACGCAGAAGGAAGCAAGAGAGAGGGAGAAGGAAGCAGATGACAGCCAGTTGCTTGTGGGCCTGATAGGAGCCCTCAGGGGGGGGGGCCTGATTTGGCCCCCAGGCTGCATTTTTGCCCATGGGCTGAATACCTTCAAAGCCCTTTATGGCTTACCTGAGGGACTGTCTGCCCCCACACGTTCCCCAGAAGGTACTAAGATCAGGAACTCAACGTCTTTTAGTGATCCCTGGGCCAAGAGAGGCGAGGCTGACGGCTACCAGGGGTCGCGCCTCCCTTCTCAGTAGCGGCTCCCCACCCATGGAACCAGCTGCCGGAAGAGGTTAGAGCCTTGTGGGACCTCACTCAGTTCCACAAGGCCTGTAAGACCCCACTCTTCCGGCTGGCTTTCGGCTGGCTTTGAGATCGCGGCAGCCGGAGGAATCCAGGGGATGCTGATGCCATCGGATCTGAACAGCATCAGAATGTTACTCGTGGGGATCAGAGCTTCTCAGCCCTCTCGCCTGCCTGCACAGGACGTACGGCGAGGAGGCAGGGACGCCAGATGCGGCCTGCCTCCCGTTCCTCAGCCCAAGTCCCCCCCCCCCCCCTTGCCCTCCACAATAGAGGCTGGGATGTCTTTGCTGTGAGCCTTCTGTCTGTCTTCCCTCCCCTCCTTCTCTTCACCTCCCATCTGCTGCCCCGGAGCCAGTAGGGTGTCCTTTTCTCTCAATGGCTGGGGCTTGTGGGCTCTGTGTCCTGATTGATCTCAAGGCTTTGTGTGTGCATGTGCGTGTCCCTGTGTTAAGCAAAAGGTGGCGGGGGGGGGGGGAGAAGGGGACATGGGGTCCTTGCCTCCTGGGGGGAGTGTTTCGGCCGCTCTTCGCACTGTAATCAGCAGTCCCCTCTCATTTTCTGAAATGCTTGATGTGGGACTGCGGTGGGGGGAACGGGTTGATTTATTCTATTTCATCCGATAAAATTGATTCGCACTTCAACAGGGCCTTGGCAGGGCTTGCCCCCTCTGCTGGTGGATTTTAGAAGTGACATTTCTCCCATCACCACAGAGGAAGAAAGGAGCCTAATGCCGCCACAACAGTGTTACTTTGTTCCAGTACTGCGGGGGGCTACCATTGAAAAGGCCCTGTCTCACCCATTTGTGAGTGCCGGACTCTAATCCGGAGAACAGGGTTTGATTCCACATGCAGCCAGCTGGATGACCTTGGGTCAGTCACAGTTCTCTCAGAGCGTTTCCTCTGAAGAGCCGTTCTCTCACTCAGCCCCTCCTACCTCTCAGGGTGTCTGTTGTGGGGAGGTGAAGGCGGTTGTAAGCTGCTCCAAGACTCCTTCGGGTACTGAAGGGTGGGGTATTAGACCAACTTTTCTTCATCTAGTGGGCACACGATGGAGGGCCTTTTTGGTGGAAGCCCCACAATTATGGCCCAACCTGCCCAGGGAAGTGTGCTTGGCCCCCTCAGTGTCAGTCTTCAGAGCAAAATTGATCCCAGTGGCACCTTTAAGACCAACAGAGTCTGGGTCTCAAAACCTGTTGACAGTTCCCAGCATCAGAGAAGTGAGGCTTAAATCAGCTAGAGCCAGGGCCTTTTCCGTTGCTGCCTCTAGCTGCTGGAATTAACTGCCAGAGGAGGTCAGGGCCTGCGAGAGCTTCCACAGTTCCGCAGGGCCTGCAAAACGGCACTCTTCCGCCATGCATTCTCATAAAGGTAACATCTATAGCAACGGAACAGGCCCGTAAATATGACTTATGGATCTATCTCACCATGCTATGGCACCCGGCTCCTTTTTCGAACACCTAATATCGATCGGCTAGCTATTGCCATTATTAGAATTTTAACGGCTGTTTGAAATTACTGTATTGGCACCTGCTGATGTCTTTAGTAATTGCTCTTACGTTTTTATGTTTGTATTGCTGTTTTATTTTGTCAGGCCATGTCAGTCTCTGATTGCTTGACCCCTAATCTGTGAGCCTTCGGCAGGGAGGGCACAATACAAGTTAATTAAGTAAATAAATAATAAATAAATTCCGGGCAGAAGCTTTGCCCCGCTCGCGTTCTCTCGCCTGCCTCTGAGCTTCCTCCTCCTCTTCCTCTTCCTAGGACATCTCCTGCTTGAACAGAGACCCTGCCAAGGTGGTGGTGGTGGACTGCAAGAAGGAAGCCTTCCGCCTGCAGCCCTTCAACGGCATGGCCCTGAAGAAGTGGGACGGGAACTCGGACGACCGGACGCTCTTTGACCTCGCTGCCTTTCTGAAGAGTAAGGAGAAGGGGCAGCCCGCTGGAGAATCCCACATCCCGACAGTTCTACCCAGAAGGCTGTACGGCCTTGATGGGGCCACCTTCTGAGCCTCCCCACTCCGGTCGCAGAAGCGCCGGTTATGAGTCCCAGGGTGCTTTCGCTCTCTGTTTTTTAGACGTTGCAGCTTTCTAGTCCTTCTGTTTATAATGCTTGGTCAGGGGTAGCCTGGTGGAATCTCAGAGGCCAAAGTGGGAACTGAGAGGCGCTTCCCTAAGCAAGGACAGGGCTGGAGAGATTGCGTCTCATTCCTCCCCGTGGCCGACACAAAAAATTAAGCCAAGCCAACCCCAGAATTGTGCGTGTTGGGTTTTTGGCATAACTCAGGCTGCAGAAACAGTTTGGATGCCCCCAGTCCTGCCACGACGATGTCCTGAAATGTAGATTCTCCAGATGTTAAGGTTGCCAGCCTCCAAGTGGTATGGAGAAGAACTCAAGGTTTCCGTGATTAACTGAGAAATGTTGACTGCTGTACGATTGGAGCATTTGCTGAGAAATGTTGACTGCTGTACGATTGGAGCATTTGCTGAGAAATGTTGACTGCTGTGCGACTGGAGAATTTGCTGAGAAATGTTGACTGCTGTACGATTGGAGAATTTACAGTTGAACCCTATGGAAGTGATGAGAACTGTATAAGGTGAATGGATCTTTTGGGAGATGGAGTTTACATGAGTTTGTTTATGAGCTTGTGAATCCTTGTACCGGGGGGGGGAGGGGGGTCCAGTTTTATGTTCTGTTCCGTATTGTGAGAGCGTTGTTAGTGAGACTTTGTAATAATATTAATATTTATAAGTTTCCTTTCAAGGTATGTTATTGTGTAGGGGCTGGTTAATCACGGAAATCCTGGGTTTCTCTCCGCGCCGTTATGCACCATGATTCTCTGTGGTGGTGGGCTGGAGATCTCCTGGGATTATTACTGATCTCCTCGCAACAGAGATGGGTCCACCTGGAGAAGATGGCCACTTTGGAGGGTAGCACTGAACCCCACCGAAGTCTCTCCTTTCCTCAGGCTCCGCCCCCCCCCAAAACCTCCAGGTGTTTCCCAAACCGGCTGACGTATACCAGCTCTCCGCTTGCAAAATATCCACCAAAAACATCAACAAATTTCACACTTTATAACAAAAACCTATATATATATATATATATATATATATATATATATATATATATATCACGGGCTGCCTGCTGCCTCCCTTTCCCAGTTTACTTCACCCCAGTAACGCCGCTCCTTTATGTTAGCAAGACTCAATGTTCTACCCTCAGTGGTATTGTCTGGGAGGTTTGCCAACATCCCTAGTCAGGATAGAGTCTGTCCATGTAATGGAAGGCACCTCGAAACGGTCACCCATGTTTTACTTCATTGTGATTTCTATGGGGAAGTGCGGGACGGCATAATCAAACCTAGTCTGTCTAATTTTTATGGATGACCTGAAGCGAAGCTAGGGTTTTTTTCTACTATCTGACAGATGTTCCCATATCACAAGCCTGGTGCAAAGTACCTTTTGGCTGCCGTAACAACCAGGGAGCAAAAGACTAGCTCCCCCTTCTTCATGTTTGACTGGTTTTTATAGCTGAAACGCCATGTAAATTTGCTACGCTGCACTTTTTATTTCTATGCCAATAAAGGTATTTGTAATTTGTACTGTCCAAATAAGCTTAAACCATGCAGCAGACAGTATACACCTGTATTTGATGCGTGGCTTAAGCTTATAGGGCGACGAGCAAAGGATGGGTGCTTTCAATGCTGATATGGAAAGTAATTAACAGCGGCATCCCGTAGATCATGGATAGGCATTAGAGGAATCCCAGGTAAGTGATCATCCTAGAAGGAATTCTGCTATTTAATTGTTTTAAGTGTATCCAGTCCGTGTTAAGATTTTTTTGGTGCAGGTTATTTTATAGATTAATACAGAGGAATGTTATGAATTCTAGCACTACTGGACCAATCGAACTTTATAAAGGAACATAAGTAAAGGTCCCTAGAAGAAGGATTTTCATCCGAAACGGTTTCTATAATTGTACCGGTACTTTCGTTGGACTGGTTTCAAAATATGCATAATTGTGGATCTTTTGCCTTATTTGGACTGTAGTTGCAACGAACTATGGATATGGTTTACCCCACGGTATTCTTGTTGCATTGAGAGCCAGTTTGGTGTAGTGGTTAAGTGCGCGGACTCTTATCTGGGAGAACCGGGTTTGATTCCCCACTCCTCCACTTGCACCTGTTGGGATGGCCTTGGGTCAGCCGTAGCTCTGGCATAGGTTGTCCTTGAAAGGGCAGCTGCTGTGAGAGCCCTCTCCAGCCGCACCCACCTCACAAGGTGTCTGTTGTGGGGGAAGAAGGTAAAGGAGATTGTGAGCTGCTCTGAATCTCGGATTCATAGAGAAGGGCGGGGTATAAATCTGCAGTTGTCTTCTTCAAGACCGGAGAGTCAGTTTGGTGTAGTGGCTAAGTGTGCGGACTTTTATCTAAGAGAACCGGATTTGATTCCCCACTCCTCCACTTGCACCTGCTGGAATGGTCTTGCGTCAGCCATAGCTCTGGCAGAGGTTGTCCTTGAAAGGGCAGCTTCTGAGAGCGCTCTCTCAACCCCACCCACCTCACAGGGTGTCTGTTGTGGGGGGGTGGAAGGGAAAGGAGATTGTGAGCCGCTCTGAGAGTCTTCAGAGTGGAGGGCGGGATATAAATCCAATATCTTCATCTATCTCACAGGGTGTCTGTTGAGGGGGAGGAAGGGAAAGGAGATTGTGAGCCGCTCTGAGACTCTTCGGAGTGGAGGGCGGGATATAAATCCAGTATCTTCTTCATTGTATATGATAATGATTTTTTGTTACAAAGTGTGGAATTTGGTGATGTTTTTGGCGGATCTTTCGCAAGCGGACAGCTGGCACACATTAGCGGCTTTTCCCCCTCCGCAGTCCCAGTTCTCCTGTGATTTCCCACACCAGAGCTGGCCCCCCTGAGCCTCCTGCAGGGCTGGTGCCGTTGAGCAGTCCTGAACACTTCCCTGCTCTTTACTCAACAGCCATTGCCTTGAGCGGGGTGGACGATGTCCGGTCAGTGCTGGAGAATTACTCCATGGAAGACGACCCGCTGGAAGCTTTTAAGCAAAGGCAGTCCCAGCTGGAGCAGGTAAGCGGGGGGCAGGGGAGTCCCTTCCTGCCGGAACTCAGGGGGGAGGGCGGGTTGGAGCAGACCAAAGGGGTCTCCGAAACGCCCCATTGGCTGCAGGGCACTGAGGTCTCTGGGCAGGATCGTCTTTCCCGGATCTAGCCCAGGGGCGTCGCTGGACACAGCTGCGTCGTGCAGAGACCGAGTTCTGGGCGCAGAGAGCCAGGCGGCCTGCCAGGAGCGGGTCGAAAGGCCTGAGCTTGGAGTCGTTGGCACTCTTTAACGCTGCTTAGTGATGGGCAGGCCTGAAGTGCTTCCTCCGCTGCTGCGTTAGCGCAGCGGTGTTCACGTCAGCCCTGCAAGGCGGGCCGAGGCTGTCTCAGCAGCTGAAAGGGAAGGGGGGAAAGGTGGCGGCTGCTCCAAAGCCTGTTCGGGGGTTGGTGGGACGGGGCTAGAGCCAGAACGGGCCTCCTGAACCTGCAACTCCTTGACCCAGCTCTTCCCTGGTTCTCTCTCCGCGTCGCCTGGCCCACCCCAGCTCAAGGCGGGTGACAATCACTCGGTCTCTGGAGCCACCAGCCCAGGAGCGGGGGGGTTCCCGGGATCTGCTAGAGACTCGGGGTCTGGGTCTCCTGCTTGGCTGCAGGGGAGTCTCTGAACACGTGCAGAGTGCCCCCGGGGAGGGAGGTGCCTGGGGTCTGCACTGTGGGTGAGGCCAGGCTCTCCGTGTGCCTCTTTCTCAGGAGGAGCAGCGGCGTCTCTCGGACCTCTCCCAGCACAAGAAGCAGCAGATGTTTTTGGGCTCCCTGGCGAGCCGGCTGTGGCCCCGCTCCAAGCAGCAGTGACGCGGTGGACGCCCTCCGGCCCAGCCTCGCCCGCCAAAATGGACTCTGGGCTGCTGAAGCCCCGTCTGGAGAGGATCCTGTCCTTTGGAGGAAGACGGTTCCCCGGGGAGGGGCCCAGGGCTCTGGCCAAAGACGGTCCACACTGAAGGGGGGAGGGAGCGTGTCAAGGCCCGGAGAGCTGCGTCTGGACCGGAGCCCTTTTCCGAACCTTCCGGAGGGAGAGCCCTGTGGGGGCAGAACCGAGGGAAGCCTTCTCTTTGGAGCCGGGGAGGGAGGGAGGGGGGGGGATTACTCCCAGGTCTGTCTTTTCACGTCTGTATCATGTTCCCTTCAGACTCCGGGCCAAGCGCAAACTAATGTTGGATGTGCTCTGAAATAAAGGATGATCTTTCTAGGGACGGCTTCCTTCCGTCAGAGTCAGCCTCTGTTTCCGGGCGGGGGGCAGGGGGGCCTTCTCGGTGTGTACCAAGAGATGGCAGAACGGGGGGGGGGTTGGTTTTCGAGCCTTTGCACTCGCTGTCATAGATGAAAAGCTGCCTTGGCGAGGGTTGGCGTTTCCAGGGCATCTGAGAGTGAAACAGAGCCCCCCCCCACACACACACACACACATTTTGGTGGAAGGAGAGCCAGTCTTCATCCTGTATCCAGAGTCGGATGTCAACAGGAAAGTCAGCCAGCTGGGAGACTGGGAAGGGGGTGGAAGGAGGAGAAACCTTTGTAGAGGGGAGCGCTACGCAGGGGGGGAGGGAGAGCTGACAAAGAGAACTTTTTCTTCCCTCTCCTGAAATACTAGAACTGCCGAAGGGCAGGAGGTTCGGAGCAGACAAAAGGAAATACTTCTTTACGCAGAGCGTGATTCAAGTGTGGAATGGGCTGCCAGAGGATGTAACGATGGCTGCAAGAACAGGCTGCTTTAAAAGAGGATTAGAGAGATTCATTCGTGGAGGAGAGCTCCAGCAGTGGCTACCACCTACGGTGATGACGGAGGGGAACCTCCGCATTCAGAGGGACGGTAAAATCTTGAATCCCAGAGCCAGGAGGTAACGTCAGAAGAAGGCCTCGGCCTCTCTGCCCTGTGGTTGGTCCTCCAGAGGAACTGGTTGGCCACTGTGTGAGACAGGAGGCTGGACTGGATGGACCCTCTCTGGTCTGATCCAGCAGGGCTCTTTTGATGTTCTTCTCAGGGGAAGGCCTCAGCCTCTCTGCCCTGTTGCTGGCCCTCCAGAGGAACTGGTTGGCCCCTATGTGAGACAGGAGGCTGGACTAGATGGACCCTCCCTGGTCTGATCCAGCAGGGCTCTTCTGATGTTCTTCTCAGGGAAGGCCTCAGCCTCTCTGCCCTGTTGTTGGCCCTCCAGAGGAACTGGGTGGCCACTGTGCAAGACAGGAGGCTGGACTAGATGGACCCTCACTGGTCTGATCCAGCAGGGCTCTTCTGAGGTTCTTCTCAGGGGAAGGCCTCGGCCTCTCTGCCCTGTTGTTGCCCCTCCAGAGGAACTGGGTGGCCACTGTGTGAGGCAGGAGGCTGGACTAGATGGATTACTGGTCTGATCCAGCAGGGCTCTTCTGATGCTCTTCTCAGGGGAAGGCCTCAGCCTCTCTGCCCTGTTGTTGGTCCTCCGGAGGAACAGGCTGGCCACTGTGTGAGACAGGAGGCTGGACTGGACCAATGGACTGATCTAGCAGGGCTCTTCTGATGTTCTTATGAAGGCCTCAGCCTCTCTCTGCCCTGTTGTAGGCCCTCCAGAGGAACTGGATATCCACTGTGGGAGACAGGAGGTTGGACTAGATGGACCCTCCCTGGTCTGACCCAGCAGGGCTCTTCTGAGGTTCTTCTCAGGGGAAGGCCTCGGCCTCTCTGCCCTGATGTTGACCCTCCAGAGGAACTGGCTGGCCTCTGTGTGAGGCAGGAGGCTGGACTAGATGGACCCTCTCTGGTCTGATCCAGCAGGGCTCTTCTGAAGTTCTTCTTAGGGGAAGGCCTCGGCCTCTCTGCCCTGTTGTTGGCCCTCCAGAGGAACTGGCTGGCCTCTGTGTGAGACAGGAGGCTGGACTAGATGGACCCTCCCTGGTCTGACCCAGCAGGGCTCTTCTGAGGTTCTTCTCAGGGGAAGGCCTCAGCCTCTCTGCCCTGTTGTTGGCCCTCCAGAGGAACTGGCTGGCCTCTGTGTGAGACAGGAGGCTGGACTAGATGGACCCTCCCTGGTCTGACCCAGCAGGGCTCTTCTGATGTTCTTCTCAGGGGAAGGCCTTGGCCTCTCTGCCCTGTTACTGGCCCTCCAGAGGAACTGGCTGGCCTCTGTGTGAGACAGGAGGCTGGACTAGATGGACCCTCTCTGGTCTGATCCAGCAGGGCTCTTCTGAAGTTCTTCTTAGGGGAAGGCCTCAGCCTCTCTGCCCTGTTGTTGGCCCTCCAGAGGAACAGGCTGGCCTCTGTGTGAGACAGGAGGCTGGACTAGATGGACCCTCCCTGGTCTGACCCAGCAGGGCTCTTCTGATGTTCTTCTCAGGGGAAGGCCTCAGCCTCTCTGCCCTGTTGTTGGCCCTCCAGAGGAACAGGCTGGCCACTGTGTGAGACAGGAGGCTGGACAGGACCAATGGACTGATCTAGCAGGGCTCTTCTGATGTTCTTATGAAGGCCTCAGCCTCTCTCTGCCCTGTTGTAGGCCCTCCAGAGGAACTGGATATCCACTGTGGGAGACAGGAGGTTGGACTAGATGGACCCTCCCTGGTCTGACCCAGCAGGGCTCTTCTGAGGTTCTTCTCAGGGGAAGGCCTCGGCCTCTCTGCCCTGATGTTGGCCCTCCAGAGGAACTGGCTGGCCTCTGTGTGAGGCAGGAGGCTGGACTAGATGGACCCTCTCTGGTCTGATCCAGCAAGGCTCTTCTGAAGTTCTTCTTAGCGATGGAGGAGAGACCGCCGAGAAAGTCCAGGGTTGCTTCGCAGAGGCAGGCAATGGCCAACCACCTCTGAATATCTCTTGCCTTCAGGGTCTCTATAAGTCCACTGCTGACGGCACTTTTCCGCCACCAAGCCTGGTGACTCATAGGTGCTGATTTTCCTCACGCACACCCTTTTTTCTTCCATGGTAGCCAGGACCCATTATTGGCTGCTCCTTCTTCCCTCCCCTACCTTATTCTTAGAAAGAATGCAAGGGGGGAAAAGACACTTCCCGACAGGAACTGAATCTAGATCTTTCCCACACTCCCCCCCCCCCCCACCAGCTTTCTCCTCTCCCTTCCCCAAAGAAATTGCCATTTCCAGCCTGCCTGAGCCGGACATTTTGTGGTGGTTGCAGATATCAGAGAGGAGTAGAGGAATAAACAGCGGGCTGGGGGGGTGGGGCAAGAGCACAGTGGTGATGTTCTAAACAGGATGTGAGCTTTTACGGACACAAGGATCCCTCATGGTTGCTTTCTGAGCACCAGGTTATGTGGCAGTGACGGCTTCCCTTCTTTAAAAAAGGAAAGGTAGTCCCCTGTGCAAGCACCAGTTGTTTCTGACTCTCGGGTGACGTTGCATCACGGCAGACTTTTCACAGGGTAGTTTGCCGTTGCCTTCCCCAGTCATCTACACTTCCCCCCACCCCACCCCCCAGCAAGCTGGGTGCTCATTTGACCGACCTCGGAAGGATGGAAGGCTGAGTCAACCTCGAGCCGCCTACCTGAACCAGGCTTCCGCCGGGATCGAACTCACGTCGTGAGCAGAGTTTAGGACTGCAGTTAAGCAGCTTTAACACTGCACCACAGGGCCCTTCTTTGCAGCCCCCAAAAAGAAGACAACACCTGCAGATTTATACCCCACGCTTCTCTGAATCAGAGCCGCTCAAAATCGCCTTTCCCTTCCTCCCCCACAACAGACACCCTGTGAGGTGGGTGGGGCTGAGAGGACTCTCATAGCAGCTGCCCTTTTAAGGACAACTACGAGACCTAGGGGAGGGACAGTGGCTCAGTGGTACAGCATCTGCTTAGTAAGCAGAAGGTCCCAGGTTCAATCCCCGGCATCTCCAACTGAAAAGGGTCCAGGCAAATAGGCGTGAAAAACCTCAGCTTGAGACCCTGGAGAGCCGCTGCCAGTCTGAGTAGACAATATTGATTTTGATGGACCCAGGATCTGATTCAGTAGAAGACAGCCTCATATGTTCAGCCCCCTCATTTATATGTTCAGCTACAGCTGACCCAAGGCCATTCCAGCAGCTGCAAGTGGAGGAGTGGGGAATCGAAGAAAATATTGGAAGATATTGGATTTATATCCCGCCCTATACTCTGAATCTCAGGCCAGCTTACAATCTCCTATACCTTCTCCCCCCTCAACAGACACCCTGTGAGGTGGGTGGGCTGAGAGGGCTCTCACAGCAGCTGCCCTTTCAAGGACAACTCCTACAAGAAATATGGCTGACCCCAGGCCATTCCAAAAGCTGCCAGTGGAGGAGTGGGGAATCAAACCCGGCCCACGCACTTAACCACTACGCCAAACTGGCTCTACACCAAACAAAGACCAAGGGAGGGGGGGAGTGTCTGAGTGCCAAAGGCCAGAGGGGCAGCTTCCAAACTCGGCCTGGATCTTAGGATGTGCTCTGAAGATGAGCTCTCCACGTCTGAAATGGTGTGAACCACAAAAATACTCCAGTAGCAGTGATGCAGTGAAAAGCATCCGGCATTTACCGTGGGAGGAAGCAGTCTTGTCCCCCCCCTACACACACACACACAGTATCTGGTTCCTTCTTGAGATTCTGCACATGCTGTTGTGTTGACCTGCAAAGGCAATTGCTGCGACAGCAGGTGATCTCAGACATGCCCAATAATGCTGTTTCCATCCACTTCTCAATGCACTTCTGTGATTGTTTGCTAGCGGGTTTGGCCGTCTTGCATAGTTAAGTCCTGTTGCGGAGTGCGTGTTGAGGGCCATGCGGGGGGGGGGGCAGGTGGGGGGTCTGGTCAAGGGGCTTATTGGGCAGCGCGAGCCCCCAACCGCTTCTTACAAACAGCAAGTCCATGTTTGAGGCGAGCCGAGCGGATAACCCGTAGCCCCAAGCCAGGGTGAGGGTGGAAAGCTCTCCCAAAACAAAGGTTGCCAACTCCAGGTTAGGAAATTCCTTGGGATTTGGGGTTGGAGCCTGAGGGTATAATACTGTTGAGCCCAACCTCCAAAGCAGCCCTTTTCTCTGGGGGAACTTGCGTTTGCTCTCTGGAGATCAGTTGTCATTCCTGAAGACCTCCAGCCACCCACCTGGAGGTGGGCAACTCTACCCAGAACGTGCCCTGCAGCTGGTCCCCCTGCCTTGAGCGACCCGTGACCTCCGCAGTTGAAGGTTGCTAACTCATTGTGAGTTTTCTTTCCCCCCCCCCCCCCGCAATCCTTCCAGTCCTCCTTGCCTGTCTCCCCTTCCCTCCCCCACTCCCGAAAAAAAACTCCCGGCGGTTGCCAAGGTCTTGTCTCATTGCTTCCTGTTTGGTGTGCAATAATGGATCCGTTTCCTGGACCTTCTGACATGACCTCACCCTCCGCTTGCTGTTCTGTGTCCTGCCCGGTTCTTTTTGCTCCCCCCTGCCCCCCACTCCCCAGTCTAGTGGAAGGGCTGCGGCATTTTCTGGCCGTCATTCCAGAGTGGGCAGCCATCTTGCAGCAAAGGCGAAAACCAGAAGCTTTGGGCACCCTGAGAAACTTTTTAAGCATGAGTTTTAAAAGTGGTTAAAAAAAAGGTAAAGGTGCAAGCACCGGTCGTTTCCGACTCTGGGGTGACGTTGCTTTCACGACGTTTACACGGCAGACTTTTTTTGGGGGGGGGGGGGGTTAAACAATTTATTGGTAGCATATGGTTACAAAACTTAACTATTTCTTAATTTTTTTTCCCATTAACCCATATGACATTTCCATCCCCCCTCCCTCCAATGTTGACTTCCCCGAGGTTATAAGTTCAAACCAATACTCAAGGCACTTCTAACTGCTCAAAGTTCAATATATATATTCTTACAACTAAAAAATTGTCCAATGTTTCCAAGTTTTCTCCATATATCCTTTAAATTTTCTCCACTCCCTTTTGAATATCTCTAAGTCATAGTCTCTTAGTGTTCTGGTTAATTTGTCCATTTCACACCACGATAAAACTTTCATGGTCCATTCCCATTTCTCTGGTATTTTTTCTTGCTTCCAAAGCTGCGCGTATAAAGTCCTAGCAGCTGATAACAGGTACCAAATTAGAGTCCTATCTTCTTTTGGAAATTTTTTCACGGCAGACTTTTGACGGGGTGGTTTGCCCTTGCCTTCCCCAGTCATTACACTTTCCCCCCAGCAAGCTGGATACTCATTTTACCGACCTCAAAAGGATGGAAGGCTGAGTCAACCTTGAGCCGGCTACCTGAAAACCCAGCTTCCGCCGGGGATCGAACTCAGGTCATGAGCAGAGCTTCGGACTGCAGTACTGCAGCTTAAAAGTGGTGCAGGTCTGCAAAAGCATCTGCTAGAACAGGGGTCCCCCAGTGTGCCAACATCTGTCCTGGTGCCCTCCAGGTGTTTTGAGAAATTGTTGGGGTGAAGTGGGGCTCTTGCCAGTTGGCTATTAAGAGAGCTGATTGGCTATCCAGACTAAAATAACCACAGGGTTGGTTTTAAGTCTCTTTCCCAGTACATTTTTAAAAATAATTCATCTCGTCCTGGGAACTTGGGCTCACTCTCAGCCAGTTTGGTGCAGTGGTTAAGTGCATGGACTCTTATCTGGGAGAACCAAGTTTGATTCCCCACTCCTCCACTTGCAGCTGCTGGAATGGCCTTGGGCCAGCCATAGCTCTGGCAGAGGTTGTCCTTGAAAGGACAAGAGCCCTCTAAGCCCCACCCACCTCACAGGGTGTCTGTTGTGAGGGAAGAAGGGAAAGGAGATTGTAGGCCGCTCTGAGACTCTGTCCTTGAAAGGGCAGCTGCTATGAGAGCCCTCTCAGCCCCACCCACCTCACAGGGTGTCTGTTGTGGGGGAGGAAGATAAAGGCGATTGTGAGCTGCTCTGAGATTCAGAGTATAAGGCGGGATATAAATCCAATACCATCTTTCTTCTCCTCCTCCTCCCGTTCTACCTCCCATGGTGCCCATTTTGTGCCCACAACAGTGTATCTAAACTCCAAAGGTGCCCACTGTCTCAAAAACAGTTGACCCCTGTGGTAGAATAAGCACTGGTTCGGGATCCAGGTGCCCCAAAATTCCTATCCTGTTTTGGTGCAAAGTGCAGGTGTATAATCTCGACAATATTCACAGCTCGCGTATTACCAAGAGAACCCAGCTGGTCCCCGGAATTCCAGTTAGATTCCTCAGGGGCAGAGCAGCAATAGCAAACCATTTGAGCAGAAAGGCGGCTTTTCTCCAGAAAAATGCACAGGTACTGGGGAACTGCACAACTTTAATACTGATGAAGAAAAATTCGAAAATGATTCAAGATTTTCTATTGCTTGGGGGGCTCCATTGTTAACCAAAAAGGGAAACCGCAACCCAAAAAATCAGAGAGACATGGAGACTGGGCAGGGCAGCCCCGAAGGAGCTACGAAAGATCCTGAAGTCTAAGGATTTGTCGCGGCGACTCAGGTCAAGATAATCCATGCCGGCATATTCCCCATCACTATGAATGGGTGTCCGAGTTGGGCAGCGAAGAAAGAGGAGTCATTTGGAATGTGGCGCTGGAAGAGAGTTTTATGGATACCTTGGATGGCCAAAAAAATCAAATCAGTGGGTTCTAGATCAAATTGAGCCTGAGTTCCCACTTGAAGCTAAAATGACCAAAGAGGTGATCACACTTTGGTCACATCATGAAGACACTGCATTTATACCCTGCCCTCCGTTCTGAATCTCAGAGCGGCTCACCATCTCCTTTATCTTCCACCCCCACAACAGGCACCCTGCGAGGTGGGTGGAGCTGAGAGAGCTCTGACAGAAACTACCCTTTCAAAGACAGCTCTGTGAGAGCTCTGGCTGACCTAAGGCCATTCCGGCAGCTGCAAGTGGAGGAGTGGGGAATCAAACCCGGTTCTCCCAGATAAAAGTCCATGCACTTCACCACTACACCAAACTGGGAAAAGAGTCCCTGGAAAAAGACCATAACGCAGGAAAAGAGGAAGACCCGATGTGAGATGGAAACCGTGGCCTTCGGTTTGCAAGACCCACACAAGGTTGCTCATGTAAGAATGTTTCAGAGGCTACAAGTCATAGAGTTGCAATCAGTCAGGGGTGACTGGATTCCACTGAACACACAAAGGTTCAGATCCACGCTCTGCCATGGGACGCTCGTTGGGTGGCCTTGGGCTAGTGACATGCTCTCAGCCTTGCCTACCTCACAGGGTTCTTGTGATGCTAAAATGGAAGAGAGGAGAATGACGTGAGCCACTTTTTGGAGGAGCCAGTTTGGTGTAGTGGTGAAGTGCGCAGACTCTTATCTGAGAGAACTGGGTTTGATTCCCCACTCCTCCACTTGCAGCTGCTGGAATGGCCTTGGGTCAGCCATAGCTCTGGCAGAGGTTGTCCTTGAAAGGGCAGCTGCTGTGGGAGCCCTCTCAGGCCCACCCACCTCACAGGGTGTCTGTTGTTGGGGAGGAAGGGAAAGGAGATTGTGAGCCGCTCTGAGACTCTTCGGAGTGGAGGGCGGAATATGAATCCAATATCATCATCATCTTCATGAGAAAATTTTCACATCTTGATTTTTGCTACTCTACTAGTTTAACAATATCGTTACAGTGAGCATAAGAAACAAATACCGTTATCTGTTAAATGCAAATCTACCAAATCGGAAGATAATTATGCTATCTACCTTCTTAAGAATATAGCCCAAAAATCACACAGCCTTTTAAAATCATGTATAAGTTCTTATTGTAAGTTCCATATCCGACTACCCGCAAAGTCTGCCAAATTGCAAGTTAATTACGTTATCCGCCTTCTTAAAATTTAATCCAAATGGGATTTGGATTTATTTTCATCGATAACCCATCTTTCCCTCCCCGAGCTCCACCCCCCCCCCCAAAAAAAATATCTCCAGGAATTTTCCTTCCTGGAATTGGCAACCCTACAGCTGGAGCAGAGCTCATCTGAGCCCACTTGGGGACATCCGCAGGCCAAGGCAGTGAGATAGCAACTCCGGAAAGAGAAATAAATGGGCAGAGGAGAACCGGCCGCCCGGCTCTGGAGAGCAGGAAGCTCAGGGGACAGCCGTGTCTGGAGCTGCCAGTCGCAGCAGCAGCACGGCTAGAAGGGGTGGAAGTGACTTATTTGCTCAGAAAACACACTTTTCTTTCTTCGCTTCTGTAATGTGTTCTAATTACACCCACCTCCCCCAGCCCTGAGCCCCTGGCAGTAGACGAGTCGGAGACCGAACACTTGGCATTTCCTTCCATTCATGTTTAGCTCAAGACTCTGGGCCTGTCGATCACGTGAGCCCTCCAAACTGTGTCGCCTCACACACACACCCACACCCACACCTCAGGCTTTCACGGGGTGCAGGCTGTGTTTCCATAACTGCCACCTGCGAAAGCAGGACGGGGGCCATGGCTCAGTGGCAGAGCCTCTGCTTGGCATACAGAAGGCCCCGGGTTCAATCCCCAGCATCTCCAGCTAAAAAAGGACCAGGCAATAGGTGATGGGGAAGACTCTGCCAAGCAATACTGCCTTGGATGAACCAGTGGTCTAGTTTGGGATAAGATTGCTTCATGTGCAGCTTTCGGAAGGTCTCAAGTTCAATTCTGGGCATCTCCAGTCGAAAGGACAAGGCAAGAGGGGATGCGAGATGTCGGGTGATGTGTCTCGCGGAGCCCACGGAGAGCAGCTGCCGGTCTGAGTGGACAATACTAGCTCTGATGGACCCAGCAGGGTCTGATTGAGTGTAAGGCAGCTTCAAGCGTTCAGCCAGAGTCCCAGAATTTCAGGCAAAGCCTCTTTTGCAGCCCGATTCCCGCCCAGTTCATGGTATAAATATCAAATCTAGCTTTTGTTTGTCGTTATCCATTAAGAAGGTTTTTACTCTGCCTCTCTGCCTTCGTAGGGCCAGCAAGGCAAAACATATCAATTAAAACCTCCTCTAAAAAGGGAACGCAGCTGCATGGGAGCAGAGTCGTCCTTTGCCGTGAAGCCTCAAGCGCTGCGCGGTAAGGAAGGAGTTTTGCACGTGCTCAGGGGCTATCCAGGCAGGCACACCCACAAGAATGTTTTCACAGTTGTAGCTTCTCTCCTGCTGCTTGCTAATGTTAAAGAAAACAGAAAGGGGGGGGGGAGAGAGTTGTAAATTTGTGGGGAACACCCAGTGCTGACAGCTCAGCCCCCAGGGGACCTGTCTTTGAAAGCCGGTGCCACAAGGAAGAATATATCACCCCTTCAGCTGCTCTGTCAGCATACTTCGGTTGGGGTTGGGGGAAAGTGAGGGGGGTGCTTGGCAAAACGGGGAGGGGGTGTTCCAAGGCCTTAGTCAATCAGCGTCCTTCCTCTCCCTCATTCTTTTGCAGGGCTCTGTTGAGTCCAAATCAATTCCCTCCCCCCTTCCTCCATTTTCCTCTCGTATAAAAGTCAGCGTGCTTGGGGAAACATGTATGTACGTATTTACTTTAAATTTCTATCCCGCCCTCTCTGCAAGCGGACTCAGGGCGGCTAACAACATTCATATTTACAGGTTAAAACTAATAAAACAGTTACAATTTAAGACCATTTCATGGTGCTGTGCCATTGCAAATATAAGCGAGTTCTTCTTTTCTGATGGTGACCACATAGTAACTCTATAATGATGTGGGGGGGCAGTTCTTTCCCGGCTAAATATCAAAGGCCTGTCAGAACAATTCGGTCTTACAGGTCCTGCGGAAAGTAGAAAGATCCTGCAGGGCCCTTATGGAGCATTCCACAGTTCTGGTGCTGCCACCGAGAAGGCCCTAGCCTGTGTCAAACGCAACCTAGCCTCCTTTGGTCCAGGGATGGACAGTAGATTTTTTTGTCCCTGAACGCAGTGCTCTCTGGGGAACATGTGGAGGAAGGTGGTCCTGCAGATAGACAAGCCCCTGACCATAGAGGGCTTTAAAGGCCAATACCAACACCTTGAAATGGAAACATTAGCTGAGGGGTGACATGATAGAGGTTTACAAGATTATGCTTTTCTCCCTTTCTCACAATACAAGAATTCATGGGCATTCCATGAAATTGCTGAGCAGTCGGGTTAGAACGGATAAAAGGAAGTCCTTCTTCACCCAAAGGGGGATTAACACGTGGAATTCACTGCCACAGGAGGTGGTGACAGTTACAAGCACAGACAGCTTCAAGAGGGGATTGGATCAACATCTGGAGTAGAGGCCCATCTGTGGCTATTAGCCACAAGGTATGAATGGAACTCTCTGTATGGGGCAGGGATGCTCTGTATTCTGGTGCTTGGAGGGGGGGCAACAGTGGGAGGGCTTCTGGTGTCCTGGCCCCACTGGTGGACCTCACAACGGCATGGATTTCTTTGGCCACTGTGTGACCCAGAGTGTTGGACTGAATGGGCCATTGGCCTGATCCAAAATGGCTTCTCTTAAGAAGGAAACATGGAAACAGATACCCAGAATTACGCTTTGTGGGTCTTAAAGGTACCATCAGACTCAAAACTTTGTCCTGCTGCTTTTTTTTGAGGTGCGGTGACCAGAACTGTACCCAGAAAGCCGCGCCATAGATCTATACAGGAGCATTACAGAGGCAATACCGATTTGGCAGCTAGATTCGGTAGAGGACAGCTTCACATATGTTCATGAGCCCTTTCTGATGACTCTCAAGTCTTTCCTGTTTGGGCCTGGCTACTGGGGTCTCACCACGGTGTGTGGAAGGAGGGGATCTTTTGTGCCAGGTCCCTTTCTGGTGCCTGCCAGTGGGGGATGGGGCAGTCCCTTTGCAATGGTGCCCGCTCACAATATTGACATGGCAACAGCTGCTTGGCACAGACGCTCGCTGTGCTGGTTTGCTGCCAGACGGGAATTCTCTGAAAAATTACAGCTTTCTCTTTAGATTTCCCTCCCCCGGCCCTCAGCTAACCTCTCTTTCAGGAATTAAATGCTCCTCTCTTGCCTCCCGGGTGGCGCTGCCAATATTGTGACACATTTGAACTGGTCCTAATGCAGCGATAATGTTTTTGTTTGCAGCGAACGTGGCAGAAGTAGATTAAGGATGCTTTGGCGTAAATGTGGTGGATGAAAGGGACTGTAGCAGCTCTCCCTGCCTGGCTCAGTCAGGTTTAACGGGGGGGGGGGGGGGGGGAATATATCAATTTGCCTTGGAAACACAGAAGTTTTTATCAGAGTATCTCCAAGCTGCCACGTTTCCCGGTTAAGAGGAAAATGCTGTTCAAACAAATTACAAAGATGATCTGACTCCCAACGGTAACGAGAGAAAGAAATTTTCACTTCCCAAAATGGAAGCGCATTGATAGGAGTCAAGTTCCAAACGACAAATTGATAGGAGTCAAGTTCCACCTTTAAGACCAACAAAGTTTTATTCAGAATGTAAGGTCCCGTGTGCTCTAAGCACACTGCATCAGACTGACATTCTGAATAAAACTTTGTTGGTCTTTGTTGGCGCCTACTTTGTTCTACTGCATCAGACCAACACGGCTGCCCACCAGGATCTATGACATAGTCAGGTTGGGAAATTTAACTTACCGTGAACAGATTGACTTCAAAAAGGTTAACTTGCTACAGCTCCGAGCCCAGGTAAGAAAGAGAAGAGGAGAAGGTCCGTAGAAGAGAAAAAAGAAGCAGAAGGCAAGAAATGGCCAAAGAGGCTCAACATCTAACCCATGAGAGAATTCTTTTAACCCTTTCCCTTTCAGTTCCTTATTGTTGTAAGCCGCCCTGAACCCGCTTGTGGGATAGGGTGGGATAGAAATCCAAAAATTAAATCTTTTCATAAGAAGAGCCTTGCTGGATCAGACCAGGGGTCCTTCTAATCCAGCCTCCTATCTCACACAGGGGCCAGCCAGTTCCTCTGGAGGGCCAACAACAGGGCAGAGAGGCTGAGGCCTTCCCCTGAGAAGAACCTCAGAAGAGCCCTGCTGGATCAGACCAGGGAGGGTCCATCCAGTCCAGCCTCCTGTCTCACACAGTGCCCAGCCAGTTCCTCTAGAGAGCCAACAACAGGGCAGAGAGGCTGAGTCCTTCCCCTGAGAAGAACTTCAGAAGAGCCCTGCTGGATCAGACCAGGGGTCCATCTAATCCAGCCTCCTATCTCACACAGGGGCCAGCCAGTTCCTCTGGAGGGCCAACAGCAGGGCAGAGAGGCTGAGTCCTTCCCCTGAGAAGAACATCAGAAGAGCCCTGCTGGATCAGACCAGTGAGGGTCCATCCAGTCCAGCCTCCTGTCTCACACAGTGGCCAATTAGTTCCTCTGGAGGGCCAACAACAGGGCAGAGAGGCTGAGGTCTTCATAAGAACATCAGAAGAGCCCTGCTGGATCAGACCCCCACTCTCTCTCCCCCAGGCAACCCCTCATTTCCCATACAGGCTGGCTGAGACCCCCAGGAGACTTCAATGGGAACAGGAAGATGTCGCTGGCCCCGGGCATCTGCCTTACCACTTTCCAACAAAGATGTCCCATCCAGCCACCGAGCATGTGTTTCTCAAATCATTCTTCGCCCTCTCATCAGTACATTCTTGTAGAATCAAGTTCCACATGCTTAACTAAGCACAGTAGGGGGTTTTGTTTTGTCTGCCTGGAAGCAACTACAAATCGGTTTGAGGCAACTTTCAGAGGGTAGCGGGAGAAGTGTGGTTGCCAGCTCAGGGTTGGGAAATACCTGGAGATTTATTTGGAGGGGGGGCGGGGTTTGGAGCCTGTGGAGGGGAGGGTTTGGGGAAGGCCTTCAACTGGGTACAATGCCCTCGAGTCCACCTTCCAAAGTGGCTGTTTTCTCCAGATGAAGTTTACTTTGTCACCTGGTGGTCAATTCTAATAGGATATTTCCACCAGCCACTGTAACATTACAATATCCGAATAGAGCCTACATGCTTATGCATAGCTTTCTGCACACAAAACAATAGCAACAGCATTTTAAGAGGTAAAGGAAAGGTCCCCTGTGTAAGTACCAGTCATTTCCGACTCTGGGGTGACGTCTCATCATGACGTTTTCACGGCAGACTTTTTACGGGGTGGTTTGCCGTTGCCTTCCCCAGTCATCTCCACTTTCCCCCCAGCAAGCTGGGAACTCCTTTGACCGACCTCGGAAGGATGGAAGGCTGAGTCAACCTGGAGCCAGCTACCTGAACCCAGCTTCCGCCGGGATCAAACTCAGGTCGTGAGCAGAGTTTAGCACTGCAGCTTGGGGCTCTGCAAGAGGAGCATTAGCTTTTCATTATAAGGCAACCTTGAAGAGGAATCTTTGATTGGAAATGGTCGTCTTAATATCCAGATGAGTCTGTTGCGGCACCACACATCGGCAGGACATCCCGGAAGGGTTTTTGGCCGCCGAATTAACAAAGGAACTGCATGTCGATCTTTTTTATTCGATGGACTTGGTGAATGTTCCTCAACAGATTGCGACTTTGTCCTGTTGAAACTGGCCAATGAATTAGCACTTTGCAAAAAGACTGTACAGTGTTTTTTGATCATTTCACTTTTGGTACACTGTAGATCCTGATTGTTATGGCCACCTGGAGACTAGTAACAGAAGAGCTTGATGCAGCTCCAGTAGCAACGTACAGAGCAACCAGACTTGGGGGGGGGGGGAGTCAGCTCATTCCCCCCCTCCAATCTTGTTGGTCTCTAACATTCTCCGGGACAGGAATTGGGCACGGTGGGGCAAAGAAGAAAAAGAATGCAGATTTATACCCCGCTCTTCTCTCTGCAGGGTGACATGATAGAGGTTTACAAGATGATGCATGGGATAGAGAAGGTAGAGAAAGAAGTCCTTTTCTCCCTTTCTCACAATAGGAGAAATGAAGTTGCTGAGCAGTTAGGTTAGAACGGATAAAAGGAAGTCCTTTTTCACCCAAAGGGTGATTAACACGGAATTCACTGCCATAGGAGGTGGTGGTGGCTGCAAACATAGACAGCTTCAAGAGGGGATTGGATAAAGATATGGAGCAGAGGTCCATCAGTGGCTCACAGTCACAGCATATTATTGGAACTGTCTGGGGCAGTGATGCTCTGTATTCTTAGTGCTTGGGGGGGGGGGCAACAGTGAGAGGGTTTCTAGTCTCCTGGTCCCACCTGATGGCACCTTTTGGCCATCTGTGTGACACAGAGTGTTGGATTGGATGGGCCATTGGTCTGATCCAACATGGCTTCTCTTATGTTCTCTCTGAATCAGAGACTCAGAGTCTCCTATATCTTCTCCCCCCACAACAGACACCCTGTGAGGTGGGTGGGGCTGAGAGAGCTCTCCCAGAAGCTGTCCTTTCAAGGACAACTCCTGCGATAGCTATGGCTGACCCGAGGCCATTCCAGCAGCTGCAAGTGGAGGAGTGGGGAACGAAACCCAGTTCTCCCAGATAAGAGTCTGTGCACTTAACCCCTCCATCAAACTGGCAAGCTCACTGAACACCTAGAAACGAAAGAATAAACTGCTCTCTTGATTGCAATTTCACGAACCTCCCTGACTGTCCTCTTCATTTTTTCTCCTAAAGCAAAGCCGCTTTTAGAAGAAGAGGTTGGATTTATATCCCGCCCTCCACTCCGAAGAGTCTCAGAGCGGCTCATAATCTCCTTTCCCTTCCTCCCCCACAACAGACACCCTGTGAGGTAGATGAAGATATTGGATTTATATCCCACCCTCCACTCCGAAGAGTCTCAGAGCGGCTCATAATCTCCTTTCCTTCCTCCCCCACAACAGACACCCTGTGAGGTAGATGAAGATATTGGATTTATATCCCACCCTCCACTCCGAAGAGTCTCAGAGCGGCTCACAATCTCCTTTCCTTCCTCCCCCACAACAGACACCCTGTGAGGTAGATGAAGATATTGGATTTATATCCCGCCCTCCACTCCGAAGAGTCTCAGAGCGGCTCACCATCTCCTTTCCCTTCCCCACCCACAAAAGACCCCCTGTGAGTTAGATGAAGATACTGGATTTATATCCCGCCCTCCACTCCGAAGAGTCTCAGAGCGGCTCACCATCTCCTTTACCTTCCTTCCCCGCAACAGACACCCTGTGAGGTGGGTGGGGCTGAGAGGGCTCTCAGAGCTGCTGCCCTTTCAAGGACAACTTCTGCCAGAGCTATGGCTGACCCAAGGCCATTCCAGCAGCTACAAGTGGAGGAGCGGGGAATCAAACCCAGTTCTCCCAGATAAGAGAGCTCTGGCTGACCCAAGGCCATTCTAGGAGGTGCAAGTGGAGGAGTGGGGAAACAAACCCGGTTCTCCCAGATAAGAGTCCGCACACTTAACCACTACACCAAACTGTCTCAGAGCAGCTGTCAATCTGCTTTCCTTTCCCTTCCCCTCCCCACAACAGACAGACTTGGGGGGGGGGCGGGGAGTGAGAGAAGTGGGGGGCGGGGAGTGAGAGGTGGGGCTGAAAGAGCTCGGAGAGAAACTGCTGTTCAGTAGAGCAGCTCTGCAAGAACGTGGCTGATTCAAGGTCACATCGGCAGGCGCCTGTGGAGGAGTGGGGAATCAAACCTGGCTCTCCCAGATAAGAGTCTGCACACTTCACCACGACATCAAACTGGCCTTCCCTTGCGCTCCTTGCTCACCTCCCTCACTCGGGCACCTCTGCCACCTCTCCGGTATTAAACCCTGATGTCTAAGTCGAACCTCCACCCTCAGAGGCAGTGGGTGCCCCCATACCAGGTGGGTGGGTAGAACAATGGGGGGAGCTACTGTCTTACTTGGGGGCAGCCGGCCCAAGGACACTGGACTAGATGGACTTTTGCTCTGATCCAGCTGAGATTCTCTTCCGGATGAGCTCCCCATCACTTTAAGCCTCCCTTCAAAACCCTGAGGGAGGCAACTTGGCCTGAAGACCACAAATACCAGGAAGGCTGAGGTTTCTGCATGCTGAATGCTGTGCCCAAATTTGCCCTTGCAGCCCAGAGACACACTGGGCAGGCTCCTGATTTTCCCAGCTTCTTCTCTCCTGCTTCTAATAAATCCTTAAAGGTCCAGATATTTCTTTCTCTCTTCCCCCCACCCTCCCATGGGCTTAATCCATGTTCCCTCTAAGCTGCGGAGTCTTGTGAGCAAAAATTCTGCTTGGTGAGCTGCTGGCATGAAAGTGGTGAGCTAGAGTAGTGATTTGGCTGCTGCATAAATTAGTTTGCACTGGGGCCATCCTTCCTGAGCTGAGACAAAAATGTGTGAGCTGGAGGCTAAAAAACCTGAGCTGGCTCACACTAACTCAGCTTAGAGGGAACACTGGACTTAATGCTTTTCCCAGAGCCTCCCCAAATTTGCCTTGCACACACAGAGACACACCAGACAGGGTCCTGCTCTTAACCAATTTTAAAAGGTCCCGAGATTTCCTTCTGCCTCCCCCCACCCCCCCCCGCGCAAGCTCCCAGCGCCTTAATGCTTTTCCAGAGCCCCCCACCACCAAATTTGCCTTACACGCAGAGACACACCAGACAGACTCCTTTTTACCAATTTTCAAAGGTCCAGAGATTTCCTTCTCTCTGCCTCCCTCCCCCCTCCACAAGCTTCCAGGGCCTTAATGCTTTTCCCAGAGCTCCCCTCCCCAAATTTCCCTTGCACACACAGAGACACACCGGACAGGCCCTGCTCTTAACCAATTTTCAAAGATCCAGAAATTTCCTTCTCTCTGCCTCCCCCCCACAAGCTCCCAGTGCCTTAATGCTTTTCCCAGAGCCCCCCCAAATCTGCCTTGTACACATAGAGACACACCAGACAGGCTCCTTCTTTTAACCAATTTTCAAAGGTCCAGAGATTTCCTTCTCTCTGCCTCCCCCCACCGCAAGTTCCCAAGGCCTTAATGCTTTTCTCAAAGCCCCTTCCCCCAAATTTGCCTTGCACACACAGAGACACACCAGACAGGCTCCTGCTCTTAACCAATTTTCAAAGGTCCAGAGATTTCCTTGTCTCTGCCTCCCCCCCCCCCCCCCCCACGCAAGCTGCCAGGGCCTTAATGCTTTTCCCGGAGCCCCCCCCCCCAAATTTGGCTTGCACACACAGAGACACACCGGACAGGCTCCTTCTTTTAACCAATTTTCAAAGGTCCAGAGTTTTCCTTGTCTCTGCCTCCCCCTCCCCGCAGCCTCCCAGGGCCTTAATGCTTTTCCAGAGTCCCTCTTTCTCTCGCATCTCCCCCCCCCCCTCCAGCATTTGCCGGAGAAAGGTGTCGGAGGCAGCAGGAGAGGTGATGTGGAGGGGGGGGGTCCTCTCACATTCCTGCCATGTGCCGCAGGGTGTGAAAAGCAGCCCCTCTGCACCAGGGGGGAAGGCAGCTGAATGGGAGGCACACTCATTCACACCTGGACACATGGTGGTGTGGATCCTTGGAAGGGCCCAATCCCAGGGGCCTAACAAAGACCAGGAACGCCCCAGACTCAAGGAAAGCCTTGTGAGCGGAGATAGAAAACACCCCAAGAAATGAGGGACGAAATAGAGAGGGGTGCACCATGTATTCCGCCCCACGCTCTTTGCCAGAAGGACGGGAGAAGATTTGACAAGGTCAATGATTTCACCACCATCCTTCCCAGCAGGGCGGGGTTTTTTGTAGCAGGAGCTCCTTTGCCTATTAGGCCACGCCCCCCCAATGTAGCCAATCCTCCAAGAGCTTACAGGGCACTTTGTACAAGGGCTGCTGTAAACTCCAGGAGCGTTGGCTACATCAGGGGTGTGTGGCCTAATAGGCAAAGGAGTTTCTGCTACAAAAAATCCCACCCTGCTTCCCAGCACAGAAGAGCCGTCCATTCACCTTGGGAACTGAGAGCCGGGGGGGGGGGGAGTTCCAGAAAGAAGGATCCGAAGCGGAAACAGGTCGCGGGACTTTCTTTGAGTGGACATGCTAGAGCTGTTTCCCTTTTCCTGCATCACACAGTCCACCTTGAGAACAGAAGAGCCCTGCTGGATCAGTCTAGTGATCCATCTATCCAGCCTCCTGTCCCACACAGTGGCCAGCCTGTTCATCCAGAGGGCCAACAACAGGGCAGATTAGCAAGGCCTTCATAAGAACAGCCCTGCTGGATCAGACCAGTGAGGGTCCATCTAGTCCAGCCTCCTGTCTCCCACAGTGGCCAACTAGTTCCTCTGGAGGGCCAACAACAGGGCAGAGAGGTTGAGGCCTTCCCCTGAGAAGAGCATCAGAAGAGCCCTGCTGGATCAGACCAGGGAGGGTCCATCTAGTCCAGCATCCTGTCTCCCACAGTGGCCAACTAGTTCCTCTGGAGAGCCAACAACAGGGGAGAGAGGCCAAGGCCTTCCCCTGGGAAGAACATCAGAACAGCCCTGCTGGGTCAGACCAGTGAGGGTCCATCTAGTCCAGCCTTCTGTCTCACACAGTGGCCAACCAGTTCCTCTGGAGGCCAACAACAGGGCAGAGAGGCCAAGGCCTTCCCCTGAGAAGAACATCAGAAGAGCCCTGCTGGGTCAGACCAGGGAGGGTCCATCTAGTCCAGCCTCCTGTCTCACACAGTGGCCAGCCAGTTCCTCTGCAGGGACAACAACAGGGGAGAGAGGCCGAGGCCTTCCCCCGAGAAGAGCATCAGAAGAGCCTTGCTGGATCAGACCAGCGAGGGATCATCTAGTCCAGCATCTGGTCTCACACCAGTTCCTCTGGAGGGCCAACAACAGGGCATGGAAGCAGAGGCTTTACCCTGATGTTGCCTCCTGGCTCTGGGGTTCAGAGGTTGACTGCCTCTGGATGTGGAGGTTCCCCTCAGACACCAGGGTTTAGAAGCCACTGATAGGCCTATCCTCCATGAATCTTTCTAATCCCATTTATTTATTCGTAACGTCCTCTGGCAGTGAATGCCACATTTCAGTCACTCCTTGTGTAAAGAAGAGCTCAGTCGCTCCTTTAAGGCTAACAAATGTTGTTGTAACATAAGCTTTCGAGAAACACAGCTCTCTTCATCAGAGGCACGGCTGACTCCTCTGGATCTTGTGTAAAGAAGTAGCCCTGTATCCTGTCGAGAGCAGAGAGCCTGTTTGGTGTAGTGGTCAAGTGTGTGGACTCTTATCTGGGAGAACTCTTCCACTTGCAGCTGCTGGAATGGCTTTGGGTCAGTCACAGCTCTCGCAGAGCTGGCCTTGAAAAGGCAGTCTCTGTAAGAACTCTCTCAGCCCCATCTACCTCGCAGGGTGTTTGTTGCAGAGCAAAAAGATAAAGGAGATTGTAAGCTGCTCTGAGACTTTGCGATTCAGAGTGAAAGGCAGGGTATAAATTTAATATCTTCTTCTTCTGTCTCACACAGCGGCCAGCCAGTTCCTCTGGAGGGCCAACAACAGGGCACAGAGGCCGAAGCCTGTATTAGAACCTCAGGAGAGCCCTGCTGGGTCAGACCAGTGAGGGTCCATCAGGTCCAACATCCCATCTAACACAGCGGCCAACCTCTTCCTCTGGAGGGCCAACAACAGGAAAAGCCTTCATAAAGAGCCCTGCCGGATCAGACCAGTGGTCCATCTAGCCCACCATCCTCTCTCACACTGCAGCAAACTGGTTCCTCTGGAGGGCCAGCAATGGCATGGAGGCTGAAGCCTTCCCCTGATGTTGCCTCCTGGCTCTGGATTCAGAGGATGAGTGCCATGGCCAGCAGCCACTGACCAACCTCTCCTCCATGAACCTGTCTAATCCCTTTTTAAATTCATCTGTGCCTACATCTTCTGGTATACTGCCTCTGAGCACGGAGGTTCTCTCGTCCTTGCTCTGTCCCTCTTTTGGGCTGTATCAACAGAAGTCTAGTGTCCAGATCATGTGACGTGATAGTATCGCTTTACTCTGCTCTGGTAAGACCTCCCCTGGAGTCTTGTGTTCGGTTTTGGGCACCACATTTTAAGAAGGATCTAGACAAGCTAGAGCGGGTCCAGAGGAGGGCGACGAAGATGGTGAGGGGTCTGGAGACCGTCCTGTGAGGAAAGGTTGAAGGAGCTGGGCCTGTTTAGCCTGAGAGGAGGCGGCTGAGAGGTGAGATGATCACCACCTTCAAGGACTTGAAGGGCTGTCCTAGAGAGCAGGGGTGGCAACTCCCATCAGCCCCAGCCATGCTGGCTGAGGTTGAGGGGAGTTGAAGGCAAAAAACATCTGGAGAGCTACCATTGGCCACTCCTGCTATAGAGGATGGGTGGAATTGTTTTCTATGGGCCCAGAAGGTAGGACCAGAACCAATGGTTCTGGTTGAAATTAAATCAAAAGAGTTCCAGCTCAACATCAGGAAGAACTTCCTGACCGTTAGAGCGTTCCTCAGTGGAACAGGCTTCCTCCTCTGGAGGTGGTGGGCTCTCCTTCCTTGGAGGTTTTTCAGAGTGAAACCCTGCCTTTCACTCTGAATCGCAAAGTCTCAGAGCAGCTTACAATCTCCTTTATCTGACAGCAATGAGGATCCTGTGAATTTAGGGGAGGTATTTGTGGGTTTCCTGCATTGTGCAGGGGGTTGGATTAGATGACCCTGGAGGTCCCTTCCAACTCTGTCAGTGCACACTGACAAGGCGAATTCTCAAGAAGTCCAGACGTTCTTCTCTCGTCATGTTAATAAAACGAAAAAGAGACTGGATTTACACCCTGCCTTCGCTACCTGAAGGAATCTCAGAGCAGCTGACCATCTCTTTTCCTTTCCTCTCCCCACAGCAGTGTTTCCTTTCCTGGCTTCCCTCTGTACATGAGGGCAACCGCTGGTGCTTTCTGGGGTTCAACTGGTACTGGGGTCACATCTGAGGCACAGGGAGCCCCCCTCCCCTTAGAATAAAAAGCAGAAGAAATTTGCAGAAAGACGTGGAGGAGTCCAACCTGTGGCCAGGGGGCAAGGCCTCCAACATGGAGAGGGGGAGAGCCAGTGTGGTATAGTGGTTACGTGCGCGGACTCTTAGCTGGGAGAACCGGGTTTGATCCCCCACTCCTCCACTTGCACCTGCTGGGATGGCCTTGGGTCAGCCGTAGCTCTCGCAGAGCTGTCCTTGAAAGGTTAGCATCTGCCAGAGCTCTCTCAGCCGCACCCACCTCACAGGGTGTCTGCTGTGGGGGGGGGGAAGGGTAAAGGAGATTGTGAGCCGCTCTGAGACTCTGAGATTTGGAGTGGAGGGCAGGATATAAACCCAGTATCTTCTCCTCCTCCTCCTCCTTCAGCACACCGGCAAAGTCTGCACAGGCCTCTCTTCCTGGTTCCTCTGGTTTGTTGGCAGATTGAGTGAAGATGTTTTTGCGTGCCGGATGGGATGGGTGGTGTTGGTCAAGAGAAAAGGGAGCTATGAGCTGGTTTTGTGTGGCAAGAGAGAACCATTTGGCCTGGGAGGCTGAAGGAGGACCAGCCTGAGCCAGCATCTGGGTTCCACAGCACCCTTCAGCCAGTTTGGTGTAGTGGTTAAGTGTGTGGACTCTTAGCTGGGAGAATCAGGTTTGATTCCCCACTCCTCCACTTGCAGCTGCTGGAATGGCCTGGGGCCAGCCATAGCTCTCGCAGAGCTGTCCTTGAAAGGTTAGCTTCTGTCAGAGCTCTCTCAGCCCCACTTGGGTCAGCCATAGCTCTTGCAGAGCTGTTCTTAAAAGGGCAGCTTCTGTAAGAGCCCTCTCAGCTCCACCCACCTTACAGGGTGTCTGTTGTGGAGGGAGAAGATAGAGGAGATCGGGAGCCACCCGATTCTCTGATTCAAAGAGAAGGGCGGGGTATAAATCTGCAATTCTTCTTCTTCGCCAACTTCTGAGGCCGAGGGCTGTCAACTTGAAGGTGGCAGCTGGAGATCTGGAATGAGGACTGGTCTCCCCACCACAGAGATCTGTCCTCCTGGAGAAAAGGGCTGCTTTGGAGGGAGGACTCTAGGGCATTCTGCCCACCGAGGCTCCACCCCCAAATCTCCAGGCATTTCCCAGCCCTGAGTTGGCAACCCAGTTTTGATCCAGTGAAGCCCAAAGGGAAAGAAAGGGAGGCAAAAGGCGCCACGCGTTGGGAAGTGTTCAGAATTCATGCGCTGTTGTAAGGAAGCCTCCTTCCTTCTCTCTAACTTCCTTCTCTCTATTAGCCCAAACCTTTCTCAGCCAATCTTTTTGTTTGCAGCCAGTTTGGTGCGGTGGTGAAGTGTGCAGAGACCCAACCATTGAAATGGGCTGGCGTGAAGGTAGATTTGTTCTAAAATTTGTAAATCGTATCTTGTATTTTTGACACAGCTGCCTTTTTTTTTTAGATTTCTGGATATACTGCGTTGCCCTCGTTTATTTTGTCTGCCTTTTTTTTTTTTTTTTAAGCAGCCGCCTCTGGCCTTTTCCCGAAGGGTCTGGGGATGCTCACTCGGCACGCTCCCTGCCACTGGCTCCCGAGGAGACCCGCTTCCCTCGCCCACCTGTGGAGCCTGGGGACGGGGGAAGAGAGAGGCCTGCTCCGCCCGCCGGGGCGCAGCCATTAGCATACAGCTGAGAGGAGCCCTCCAAGCCGACCCCCCCCCCCCGGAATCCAACGCGGCTTGGGGCGGGGGCGGGGGCGGGGCGGGCTTCTGCAGGAGTCAGCAAAGGGGGTTGCCCCGCCTTCCTCCCCCCAGCCCGGTGCCAACTCCAGCCTGCGCTTTCTCCCAGCAGAAGGCCCCTCCTCAGTGCTCCCTTTAAGCTGCGGTAGTGTGAGCCAGCTCACAGGTTCTTTTAGCCTGCAGCTCGCACAATGCTGTCTTCGCTCAGGAAGGAGGACCCCAGAGCACAAGCGTTTATCCAGGGGTGGCCAAGGGTAGCTCGCCATTTGTTGTTGGGTTTTTTTTGCTTACAACTCCCATCAGCCCCAGCCATTGGCCATGCTGGCTGGGGCTGATTGGAGTTGTAGGCGAAAAAAAAAAACATCTGGAGAGCTACCCTTGCCCACCCCTTGACTGGAGCTCCCAACTTGCATGCCAGTCGTTCACCGAGCAGAAGTTTTGCTCACCAGGCGCGGCAGCTTAGAGCGCACGTTGCCCCTCCGCCTTCTCCGCCAGGGGGCCCGATCCGTGCGCAGAAGCCGCCTGGGGAGGAGGGGGGGGGGTTGAGCTCTGGCCCCGCCCCCTGCGCCCCAAGGGGCGGGGCCTCTACCCGAGGGGGGCGGAGTCTTCCCCGCCCCCGCTCGTAAAAGGCCCCCGAGGGCGGCGGGGCGCGCCAGACTTTGGAGCCTCTCCTGCCTGCTCGCCCCATGGCTGCTGCGCTCCTCTTCTCCGGCGTCGTGGCGCTCCTGGGCGTCCGGCTGGTGAGTCGTCGCTGGTCCGAGGGGAGGGGAGGGGAGGGGAGGGGGGCGGCTGCGACTTTGGGGGAAGGCGGAGGGGGCGCTTGGGCAGGGGGGCCGTCGGGGAGGCTGCGCGCCCTGCGAGGCAAGAGTCTCCTGGCCAGCCCGGCGGAGATCCGCCTTCTGCGGTGTACCGGTGGGGAGGGCACCTCCAGCCAGGACTCCAGCAGACCGGGGGAAGGGGCCAGATCGCATCCCGAGGGAGCGGCGGCCGAGAGGGGGAAGGAAGCGCGTCTTTTTTTCCGGGAGGGTTGGACGAAGTTGCGGGGGGGGGGGGGGGGAGGTCAGGCAGAAGAAATGCCACCGGCTGCAGGAGGAAAACACACCGCTGGGGGGGAAAACAGGAACCCGAATGTGAAACGCTTCTGGAGCTTTGCAGTTGCATTGCGCTTTGCGCATTTGATTGGCACGTTTAATACGGCACCGATAGCGTGCAATGTGCGCATTTTAATACAGCCTCTCTATCCTTGCTGGCGACCGGTCCACCGCCTCAGAGCTTCAGCGATGCAAAATCCGTGCTTTGCTGCTCGCGCGGTTTACTTGTCCCGGGAACTTTCACTCGACAGGTGAAGCCATTGGCGCTGTGATACGAAGCTTGCGTAACGACGCTACGTTAAATGCACACTTGAAAAACTCTGGAAGCGTTTAACAGTTGCGTGCGCGCCTGTTTGGGTCCCTCTTTTTCCAGCAGTGCATTTGTTGTTTGCTTGAACCCTTTCCTTGCTGTGACCGTCTGCGGAAGGCCTGGGGGTCGGGAGTGCCATCAACAGGGAAAGGAGTTGGAACTCTCTGTCTGGGGCAGGGATGCTCTGTTCTTGTGCTTGGGAGGGGCACAGTGGGAGGGCTTCCCTTCTAGCCCCAGTGGTGGATCTCTTGATGGCACTTTGTGGTTTTTTTGGCCCCTGTGTGACACAGAGTGTTGGACTGGATGGGCCATTGGCCTGATCCAACCCGGCTTCTCTTATGTTCTTCTGTGACACAGAGTGTTGGACTGGATGGGCCATTGGCCTGATCCAACATGGCTTCTCTTATGCTCTTCTGTGACACAGAGTGTTGGACTGGATAGGCCATTGGCCTGATCCAACATGGCTTCTCTTAAAATGTTCTTCTGTCTGGGGCAGTGATGCTCTGTCCTCTTGGTGCTCGAGGGGCACAGTGGGAGGGCTTCTAGTGTTCTGGCCCCACTGATGGACCTCCTGATGGCGCCTGGGTTGTTGCTTTTTTTGGCCCCTGTGTGACCCAGAGTGTTGGACTGGATGGGCCATTGGCCTGATCCAACAGGGCTTCTCTGATGTTCTTTGGGGTTTACTTAGGAAAGCGAACGGATTCAGACCTGTTGGATGCCTTTGAACCCAGGCGGGAGGTTAAATAGGGGAGGGGGAGACGTGACACCCCCCCCCAACTGAAGCTGAGGTTCCCCTAGGGGAGGTTTATACCCCCTCTAGAATGGGTTTGCTAGAGTTGCCAACCTCCAGGTGGGGGCTGGAGATCTGCTATATTAATTCCCTGGAGAAAATGGGCTGCTTTGGAGGGGGGTGGGGCTCAGTGGCATTGTTACTGGCTGCCTTCTACTGAATCCGATCCTTGGTCCATCAAAGTCAGTCTTGTCTACACACACGGGCAGCAGCTCTCCAGGGTCTAGGGCAGAGTAAAGTCTTTCCCATCACCTCCTGCCCGGTTTTTTTAGCTGGAGTTGCTACCGGGGATTGAACCGGGGATCTTTTGCATGCCAAGGCTCTGCTGCTGAGCCATGGCTGTTCCCCTTCCCAGGGTGCACCCCCCCCCCCACAGATCTCCACCCAGAACCCTTAGCTAACCGCTTCCCCCAGATCACGGATGTCTAGTTTGCATAAAAAGAAAGCCCTCTGCACACGGACAGATGCACTCCTCTGTATTCTTCCAGATTAGCTGTGCGCTGAAATCGTGCTCCTACTTGTACCTCTTGAAAGCTCGAAAATCTTGTTGGTCTCCAAGGTGTAACTTTGCACATGGGCAGAGGCACTCCCTTCTATACTGCAGGTTTCGCTGTGCTCTGAAACTGTTCTCCAGCTTGTGCCCCAAAATCAAACCAGTTTGGCATAGTGGTGAAGTGCGCGGAGTCTTATTTGGGAGAGCCGGGTTTGATTCCCCACTCCTCCACTTGCAGCTGCTGGAATGACCTTGGGTTACCAGAGCACTCGCAGAGGTTATCCTTGAAAGGGCAGCTGCTGTGAGAGCTCTCTCAGCCCCACCCACCTCACCGGGTGTTTGTTGTGGGGGAGGAAGGGAAAGGAGATTGGGAGCCCCTCTGAGACTGTGAGATTCAGAGTATAGGGCAGGATATAAATCCAATTATTTCTTATTCCTCTTTCTTCTTGCTTCTTCTTCTTCCTTCTTCTTTCTTCTTCTTTCTTCTTCTTCTGCTGGATTCCCATCCAGCCTGGGTCGCTCTGAAACGGTGCTCTGTCATGACTAACACCTGTGACTCTTCAAAAAATGTGTGCTGAGGATGGTTTTGGGGTTGCCCTCCCCTTAACGCTCGCCATCTGCTGGGCAGTCAGTGACGATCCTTCTTCCTCTCCCCTGCCAACGGAGGGCGCCCCCTCCTGGCTGCTTTCAGCACTGGCCCAGCGATG